>NW_008795490.1:7035613-7170632 GCF_000699145.1 Aptenodytes forsteri
AGCGATAGGACGAGAGGAAATGGCCTCAAGTTGCGCCAGGGGAGGTTTAGATTGGATGTAAGGAAAAATTTCTTTACTGAAAGAGTGGTGAAACATTGGAACAGGCTGCCCAGGGAAGTGGTGGAGTCCCCATCCCTGGAGGTATTTAAAAGACGTGTAGATGAAGCGCTTAGGGACATGGTTTAGTGGGCATGGTGGTGTTGGGTCGACGGTTGGACTCGATGATCTTAGAGGTCTTTTCCAACCTCAATGATTCTATGATTCTATGATTCTACTAGGAAGGAAATTAACTCTATCCCTGACGAAACCAGGACAATGGGACACTCAGTTCGTAAGTGAAAGCCTGAATGTTATCTCAGCTCCCTGACAGTCATTCCATTGGGATGGATTTCCAGGGCAAGGCCTGGAGGGATAGAGGTGGCACTGGTGGAGAAGAGAGAGAAGAAAACATGGACCAGACTGTTGACAGCAGCAGCAGAGAACATCTCTGTCCCTCCTCATCCCCCTCCATCCTCAGTTCTGCGTGCTAAATCTAAACTAATGGTTATGAGTGGAGTGTGCAACCCATGACAATAGCCAGGAGACTGAAACAAGGCAAACAGACTGTTGGAGCAGATCTGAGAAAAGAAAAAGGAGGGAGGTAATGGCATATGAACCACTTTGATGGGTTGGATGGGGAAGGTCAAGGATCAGATATAGAACCCCCAAACTTCCTAACCTGGGGCAACGTAGTCCTGGTGAGGATGGCTCACCTGGGGCCTGAATTCAGCTGAAGTGAAATGGTCTTCACTTTGTCGCAGCCAAGAGGACCTTGAAGCATGGCCTCGTGTTTCCCATGTGCTTTGACTGCCAGACTGAGTAAAAGCCAGAGAGGACCCCTCCATGTTTCCCTGCAGGCATACCTTGAGTGAGGCATGCTGGGCCCCATGGCAGGATCACACATCTGTGGACCCCTAGGAGGCCTGGGGATGAGGGGGGTGCTGGGAAGCTCAGTATGATCAAGGCTCGGGGAGCCTTGCACTGCCCCGGGGCAGACATTTAGAGGCTCTGGTGGTAGCTGGCAAAAGCTAAGGAGATGCAAAATGATAGGCAATGCCTCTATCCCTCTATGTCTCTCAGCTGTGCTCAGTGCTGCCTGCAAATATTTCCTCTCTTTTCTCAAAAGAGGCAACTAAAAAAGATTTTTAGTTGACTCTCTAGTGTTTTTCTGCCCAAAGATGCATTACATTCCTGATTCATCCTTGTCTAAATTTTTTACATTATATTTTTTATTAACTCCAAAAACACATTAAAGAAGAATGCAGTAAGGTTTAGGATCCTAAGTCCCATAGCAGGATTTGGTCCTTCAAGTCAGCTAGATGCTACCATACTTTCTATCCTAAGTCTTCCTTTCCCTTCCCCAATTGAGTTCACTTCTCTTTTATGTGCAATGCATAACCAGAATTAAAGAAATATGTCTCCTTCCTGTGTATTTTGCTCATTTTCTGCAAGTTGGGTCCCGCAGTGTTTGAAATTTCTTTTCAGGGATGGAGTTTTTTATGACATATATTGAACATGTTGTAAGTATCTCTATAGCCTTAGTGTGAATTGTTAGGCAGTAAGGAGACAGACATACTACAGAGAGGCTTAAAGTTATAATTATTGCCATTTTGGAGAAAGAGGAGGGCTTATGCAAGTGTTTACACTGATCAAGCAATTACTTTTTATGCTGAAAGTTTTTTTTATTCCTATTCCTCTCTCACAAATACTTCTTGGAAAGCGGTAGTTTCATTTCACTCCAATAAGCACCAGATTCCTTTGGGGAAAAGATTGGCTCTAGGCAGATGCTTTGTTTAGCCAACTTCTTTTCTTTGGAGGGAAAAGAAAAAGATGTCAACACAAACACAAGTCTGTGATTGATGAAATGTTTTAGGGCAGCAGGGAATATTTCCAGTTTTAATTTGTTATGCCCTTAATGATGAAGAAACTAAGGAGATCCTGAAAGCTTATTTAACTTACTTAAACTTACTTATTTTTTGGCCTCCTACAGACTAGACTTTTGCCAAGAATGAAGTAAAATTTTAAAAAAATAATCTTTTTCTTCCATTGTGTTAGGGATTTTTTAAAATTTTAACTTAATTTTTGAAAGGCATCATTTGCATTGGTACACAGCTGTGCCAGCCTGGCATTATGAATATGATTAAGTGTGTGGTAATAAGTCCTTGAATATAGTGCATTTTTATTATTTGACTGGTCAGTCTAGCACAAAACTGACAATTCCTGTGGGCAATGTCAGCTGTGAGACCAAGAACTCAGTAGTGCCAGTGACCAACATCTGGTCTGTTTTCTTAGAAAATCAGGATTGATTTTCTAAGAATAACTGAGCACTGTAACCAATGAGTATTGATTATTTCAGGGGATGGGTCTCTCCTATTAGACTTGTTTCCTTGTCATTAGTAAGAAGACACTCATTAGGAAAAGGGATTTGAATCTTGAACAACTTCACAGGAAGGGACCTCTGTCACTCATGTCATTTCAGATTTGTATAGACAAATTTATAACATTCAGTCATATAAGAAACAAACTTTCCCTTAAAACTTACATGAGTAAACAAGGGGAAAAAAAAGACTTTTATGTCATCACAATATTATTCTTTCTCATCTAGACAAGCCAGTGAAGTCTTCCTAAGAAGACATTCCCAATGCTGAATAAACTGCCTCCTTTTCCAAGCATTAGACTGATTTACTTGATCCTGCCTTAGGAACATATTATTTTTAGGAGTATTGCCCATTTGGTTTGCTAAACAAATACAACTGTAAAATTAATGGGTTTTGCCTGCCCTTGTGTGTTTAAGACCTCATTCAAAACAAAAACTTTTGGAAGGATCAAAAAATATTCCTCTACTGTACTTCCTGTCTGGGTTTTCCAAGCATTAGACTGATTTACTTGATCCTGCCTTAGGAACATATTATTTTTAGGAGTATTGCCCATTTGGTTTGCTAAACAAATACAACTGTAAAATTAATGGGTTTTGCCTGCCCTTGTGTGTTTAAGACCTCATTCAAAACAAAAACTTTTGGAAGGATCAAAAAATATTCCTCTACTGTACTTCCTGTCTGGGTTTTGATTTTCTCTAAGTTCTCTTTTTAATATTGTAATAATTCTTATGATACAATAGCTATTTTTCATTCAAAAGAAGGAAAAAAAAAGTCGTCTTTGCTCTGCATGTCTAGTAGATGCTCTTGATTGTACCTTTCTCATTTTTAACTCATTTATAGACGTGTAAGGTTTCTTCTGCTTCATGGCAGGAGACAGTGTCATAAGAGGGCACATAAAGGATATTGCTTTGGCTTATGGCAGTTATATGAAGGAGGAGGCGTGAGGAGGGACCATGTTACCAGACAGCACCTGCAACAGGTAAAGCCCTTAGTTTGTACTGTAGCTCTTTCAACACTGGCCAAGTGGTCTTTCAGCTGCTGAGCCTGTGCTCCAAACACAGCTTCTCTGAAAACAAGCAAGTTTCAGTTCAAGGCCAAAGATCCCAAAGAGCATGGACTGTCTTAGTCTGAAAATGCTCAGTGTGTGAGACATGACAGGTCACACTCTACTTTCAGTCAAGCTCTGGATCATTGCGTTTGACTTCCAGCTTGTTACCCAGAGTCTGTCTAACTAAGAGGAGAATAATTTCCTCATCGCCACATGTGGTATCGTTGGCAATTTGATTTCCTGTTCCACCAGCATCATCCTGCAATCCCAAATTAGAAAGGAATTGTTTATATTTTAGTGTCTCTCATAATACAGAGTTCCACCTTTCTTTTGCAGAGAGGTGTTCAGCAAATGTGTCAGCAAATTGCAAGAGCTCTGTCTGCAGGCGTGGTTTCAGTAAGTCCTTTGTTAAATATGGAACTCTCCCTAGACACTTCTCTGCAGCCAAAGATTTAAATATTCAAATAAATATTTAATGACTCGATGGTTTTCTTCTTCACTGGTGTGAATTTTCCTTTACACGCCAGAGGGACCTAACAGAAGAGCCAAGTGGCTTGAATCATGATAACCATGTTGCCAGTAAATGGCAAGCTGTGTGTTTTGATTGGCAAAGACACTAAGGAACATACCAGCTGTGAATTATTTCTTCTCCCTGAATCAGGGGGTTTGCAGGACAATTACAAATAAAGTCAGATAATCTTGGGCTGAGAATGATAAGAAAGTTGGGGAAAATACTGAAAAAAGCTGAAAAAAGTCCAGAATGAGCTCTCCTATGTTGTTCAAAACTAAGCCTAGTTAGCATCTATAGTCAAGCTACAGACTGCTCAACACACCTTTTGTGGAGAGGGAGCAGATGAACCTGAACGAGGATAAAGACTCAGGAAAACCTACATGTATTGTCCTGACATAGCCAATATTAGATTTTCTAAAGAAGAGTGTGTATGTGGGGGAAAGTCGTGAATTAACACTCTTAGGAAACTATGGAAAATCTTAGTTAAGAGGTGGAAGTTGGAGATGGAGAGATCTTGTTAATCCATCTAATTCAGAGTTATCACTCCAGGAGGGCTCCCTCATGATATTTTCTCGTGACTCATCTAGCCTCACTTAAATTCATGTCTATGATGTTATTACTTTCTCTTACTTTTTAGGAGTCATGATCATGGAAACTGGGAATCCAGGTTTAACTGCTAAGAAGTTAAAATTTCTTGCAGCAGAATTCATGGCTCTGCTCCAGCAGAATGCTCCCTTATCCTTTCTCATTAAAAATTAGGGCTTTTTTCACCTGCTCCTCAAATGTCACTATTCTTGATGTCTTGTTCCCTCAAGTACCCCATAGAGTATGCCTAAATTATGTTTTTTCTGATTAGCTGTTATGGAACAAGATTGCCTCAGTACCCAGTTAGCTGTGGGATACCTTCAGGGCAACACCAGTTACAGACCTTGATGGACACAGACTTTATTGAAGTTACGGTTAACTCTGTGGCTGGAGTGGCAGCATGTATAGATTGTATATAGATTCTTAGGTGTGTAATTCTAAATGACCAGCATTGTCCTGTGTACTTTGTAGCCCCCTGAAAAAAGCTATTAGATGGATAGAGAAGGCAATTAAACTATGCCTCTCCTGATGCCATGAGGTGCTAGCCACTGAGAGAAGGCTGGCCAGACACAGCGAGGGGCCCAGAGGTGAACTGCCCCTGTGCAGCACTCGTGGCCAGCTGCTGGCTGGGTGATGCCGTCTGTGTATCGAGGCACAGCCTGAAGGAAGGGAGGATCCCAGAAAAAGACACGATGCATTTTCCTTTTGCTGGCAAGAGAATGTACTGCCTTGCACATAAACCATGAGAAAGACTTTGTTAAAACAGAAAAAAAACCCCATATATTTTTCATGTCAAGCTACCATGTAAACCATAACAGAATTTCTTGCAGGTATTTACATTTCAAGCTTTCGGGTGAAGTAGGACAAACTGTACAGATTGCCAGGACTAGATGATGCTGGTTGCCATGCGTTCTGAAGAATCTCAAAGAGATAATTGCTAAACTATTACCCATGGTAATAACACATAGTTTAAACCTTCAACAATACCAAAGAAATTAAAGCTGACAAAGGTAACAAAGGTAACTTCAGTCACCAAAAGAGTGGTCTTAGAAAATGTAGACCAGTGGGTCTAATTTTTCATTCTGAGAAATCAGTAAAAAAACTAATAAAGAGTAGAATAAACAGATACTGGATAATACATTACAGGAAGGAACAAGCAATATGGATGTTATCAAACGCAGTTATGCCTCACAGAGCTGTTAGAGTCCTTTGTAAGTAATATATGTAGATCCATGTAGTATATAAGGACTTTCTACAAGCTTTCAGCAAGATCATTTGCCAGAGGTCTCCAAAAACCCCCTAAAACCACTTAAAAACCCCACCAACTGAGAAGGAAGTCCCTTTGGGGTAAATAACTGCTAAAAGATAAAGAATGAAAACTTTTAGCAATGGAATGAGGTTACTAATGTAGCCCTATGAGAGATGCATTACTGCAGGCGGTACTGTTAAATATACCTATACGTGATTTGTGGGGAAAATAGAGAGGTGATGAAGTCTGAAGGTGATTTGGGATACTCAACTGGAAAGATGACAGTAAGAAGCTGGAATGTGATATCACAGTATTGGGCAACAGGGGAATAAAATGATCGATGAAATGTAATGTAAAGTACTGCACAGGGGGAAAAATGACAAATCCAGTCAATGGGCTCAAGATCAGCTACCAGCAATCACTTCAGACATGGCTTGTTTTTTATACTTTTTCCCAAAGTACCTGCAGATAGCCTCTATTGGCCAGACAAAATACTAAGCTGGATGAATTATCAGTCTGAACCCATGTAGCATTTTGTTGTGGTTAGAAATTTTGATTGAAAAATTGGGAAGAGACGCAGACTTCATGAGCCTGCTTTAAATGTTTTCTGCTTTCTTATCCTCTCTGTGACGATCAATTTTATCTTAAAATGTTTGAACCATTAGTACTGTAATATTGGCAGAAGACAGACTTACAGCACAATACCTATAAATTGTGTCATTCTCACCATGCAATCAAAAAAGCTGAGGAAACTCGGATGACATTGCAAAGGTGATAGGATTCAGGAATACAAGCATATGTAAATACTTGAATGCTTCTGTTTTAGGAAAGACATAAAAAATCATGTTTTAAATCTCTTGAGAGTTCATTTCTGTTCCTGTGAGACACAGATAAAATACTATGTTTTGGACAAGAAATGAATTTTAATAATGGCCTGGCTAAAGCTAGCATGGATGATTATATTCTATTTATGTAAATGTCATAGACAGTTTTAACTTTTTTTCTTTGTTTTTTTTTTTCTTCCTAGTACTCCTAAGTGTTCCTGTACAGACACTGTATTGCACTTGCATTTGTTATATTCCCCCGGCGCTTTCAGGGGTTCCATTCTGTGCCATTTTCAGAAGGGTCAAGGTTCTCTGGAGGACAAAAATGAAAAGCAGCGTCATCAGTGCCTTGTTCAAGGCCTTTCAGTCCAACGCTGTCAAGTTGTCATACATCAAAAACCACCTGGCAGTGGCCTTTATGCACCAGCACTGACGGTGGAAGGAGCAGGGGCGCGGGAGGGACCGGCCACTTGAGGACCGCGTCCTGACTCAGGGCTGTCCTCTAGAAATGTACTAGCTGTCCCCTCCCCTCTGCTGTAGTCCATGCACAGTGTAGGATGGAAAGGGGGCATCAAGGAGTGATACCTACCCTCAGAGACAGAGAATATTCTGTTTTCCCTAGACCACCCTCTACATCTGAAGAGCCGTAGTGGAACAGATACTGTTTACTGTGCTGTGCCCTCTTGGCCAGGCAATGCCATGAAGTGAGGGTCATCTTTTCTCCTGTTTCTTGATTTTTATTTCTGCTTGCTCTTCCCCTAGACGCTGTCATCAGTTCTATACTGGAATGTGCTGCACATGTTTGAAAAGCATTATCTTGCGTAAACCATAAGCTCAAGGGTTGCAAGCGTTTGCAACCTGGTCTATTGCTGAAACAGAACCTCTGGAAAGGGAGGAAGAATAAATCAGAAAATTGTTTCTGTCTGGCAAAGTAGAAAAAAAAATCTATGGAAAGAATTCCCCTTCATAAATTCTAGATTGCACTTGTAGTTTATTGAGCCCAGAGCAAAGATTTGATATGTATTTCCTTTCTATTACAGCTCGTGAACTCACAACTGGCATTTGCTTTTTATAAAAGAATAAAAGAAGAAGAAGAAAAAAAAAAGGTGCAGTGAGCCAGCCCATAAGAGTATTGGACTCTTTAAAATTACATTATAATTGGAATTTTTGAACCCATGTAGAATCATTACTGTGCTGAAATATCTGAAATAAGATATTTTCAACATAAAAGTTAAACAAAAATAAACACCAGTAGTACAGGGTAGGAAATTACAAATTGAAGCACTCAGTTTAAAGGGGATTATAGCTAATGTAAAATAGGCCTTTGACTAATACTGCTCTGCCACTATTGCAACTATGCACCAAGAGACAGCTGAACAGTTGCATTATTTGTGGCCATAAAATGCTATGAGCAAATTCAAGTTACAGAATAAATAAGCTGAGAAAACGAACTTTATGAGCAGTCCTCTTAACACCACTTAGGCTTGCTCCTGTCCCAACAATGGTGATATAGAAAGGAAAACCAGAAAAATCTCCCTAAAAAGGGCAAAAACTGAGTGCCAAGGCCACAGAAATCTGTGACTCTCGGTTTGCCTTCAGTTCTTCCAGTCTGGGGTCTTTGGCTAGCCACCATGCCAGGGCCATTTTTTCTGAGGGGAGAAGGAATAGCTCTGGTTTCCAGTGAGAAAATAGCACACAGAGCCCACAATGCCTGCTGAGGACCAGCAGGTCCGTACAGGTAAACACCAAAGGGACTGCAGCTTTCCCAGGCTGGTGTCCAGAAGTTTCCCCCCAACCTGCCCTTCAGAGTGACCCGGAGAAGCAAAGGAGGAAGAGGAGTAAGACAACCAAAACCAAGGCAGGCCTAGCCTGCCTCCATTTCTAGAGGGGTAGAAATGGAGATGTTGGCACTCCCACGACACCTTGCAGGTGCATATCAGGTCACTGGAGCCTGTGGGGCTAATTCTGACATAACCTGATGTCATATGGCACTGCTGTTACCTCCAGTTGGTTGTGGTGTGTTGCAACAGCAGAGTGAGACTCTGAGTTAACCGTTTAAGCTTTGAGAAAGTTTACTAAAAGTACTTATGAACACTAAGACCTCTTGTAGTGACAAATTTTCTAGCTGCATCAGTTATGGTTAAAACAAACGATTCAGATTGTCATAGGGTAAACATGTTGCTTTGTAAGCATTTATATCTTAATTCTTTAGAATTTATTACAGGGCTGGGAAAGAAGCAGCATGTGAGATAAATGGAATGACAAAAAGACGTATGGCAAGAACCTGTGATTATTAACTGAAACAATTCAGCGTAGATTGTAATTCCACCAGTATGACTATGCTGATTTATGCCAGCTGAAGCTGGGATTGTTTGGTTGCTTGTCTTAATTGCATTTAAAAAGTAAAGTTTTCATTTCTAATCCTCATGTTTGCAGAGAAGTGCTTGAAAACATAAGTGCATCTAATTGTTCGAAGAAGCAGAATGCAATTACAAGAGAACCTAATGGTATTATTATTTAATCTTGTGGTATTTAAAGAAAATTATTCCTATTTTTTTCAACCTATTTTCAGAATTTGATAGGAGTTTGGTACAATAGTAGTTTCCTATGTGTTTTTGTGTATCTTTCAAACAGTGCCAAAAGACAGTAAACATTACTTAAGGTAAGAAAGCTTTAGCATAAAAATTAGGCAAGTTTGACAGTAGTAGATGTAGTGAGTGTAGTAACTAAATTACCTCCTGCTTGTCTGGAGAAATTTATTAATTGCATCCTGTACAAAGATTCCTAGAAATTTTTTACTCTAGAATTTGCAAATACCTTTTCTCAGAATCTCACACCAAAATAGTTGAAACCTCCTTTGACTGAATGACAAGAAAGAAAAGAATTGAAATCCATGAACACATTGAAATTAATTACAAACTTTTTATTCTTTTCAGGAGGATTTTTTCCAGACGAATTTAACATGGTAGAGTGTGCTGGTTTGGTCATACTAGAGACTGAATTCTCTGTCCACCAGAGATACAGAACAAGAAGCAGCACGTACAATCTACCAAACCTTGTCTTACTTTTATGGCTTGCCTTTAGTGGTGATCTGCCAATGTTCACTGAGTTATTGGTTTTGCTGCTGAGCCAGCCTGTAGCAAGTGCCTGTTTGCTAGGGATGTTTTTCCTGGGCTCTGGAAAGAGAAGAGGCAATTATTTTCTCATACTTTTCAAAAAGTGCAAACCTGCGAGAGGGTGAACTCAATGGCTTGGAGAAATGAAGAGCTCAGATGGGAGGTGGGGAGCACAACAGCTTTGTGTTGCACCTCTGCGTGATCGTGCCATGTGTTTGCGTGTTGTTCTCGTGGGCACTGGCCAGGGGAGGGAAAAGACTAAACCCTTTCTGATACCTACATGCCTGTCTTCTTCACAGACCATTCTACTTGGTATGCTAAAAAGCCCCAGACACCATGCAAATGTAGAAAAATGCTCAGTGAAATGATAAAGATTGTTGTACATGAGCAATAAACATTACAAAGATGTCTAAATCTTCTTCTCTGCCTAATATTTTTAAAGAATACCAAAAAGAGTCAAAACTGACACTGAGGTAGCTGTAGGCCCCTTCTATTCACAGCCAGGTGCTTCAGAGCTGGGGCACCTTGCTGCTACAACTGATCAGGCATTTCTGCTGCAGCTATTTATCATTCAGTCCCTCCACATGGATTTTTTTTCTTTTTTTCTTCTTTTTCTTGATGACATCCCAATTTTGCTGAGCCCAACAGTTTTCCAACAGCAGATAGCATCCAGGGGGTTGGCTTGCCCTCTTCCACACCAAAGAGCAGTGCCTCAAAGAATGCCCTACGAGCCAAAGGGTGTTTTCGGGGTGACAAGTTTGAAGAGTGCCTCGCTGCCGCAGAAGCCAGGTGCCTCCCCCCACCCCTAGGACCCCATCACTATGGGGAAGTTGGATGCAGGCAGAGGTTTTGCAGGCGTGTTGGGAGTTAAGTTTTGCGTGTACAACATGTAACTCAGTCATTCTGTAGATACCAGGTAAGATAAAGTTCATGCATGCAAAGAGCCATGTGAAACCCTATAAACCCGATAAGATCATTCAGGAGGTTGCCCAAGGGGGTGGTAGGAGGTAGAGGCAGCTCTTTGACTGACTGCTGCAGCCTTACTTGCCCGTTCAAAGGACAGTAAAACTATTTTTAATTCAGCCATACACTGTAGCCTGCAATGTCCTCAGTTGTTGGACCTCTGCACTGGATGAGTTCAGAAAAAACTTATACTAGTGCCTTTTGTTATTAGATCCTCTGCTGGGAACTTTAATTTCAGTGGATTTTCCCTGTATTAAGCTGGAAAAATCTTGAAAGTTCTTGCAGAATGGGAAAAATGTGTTGTCCTCAGCACTGCTTGCAGTCAGGTAGCACTGTTCAGGCATAGAGCGGCTCCTCTGAACACACTGAAGTGCAGGCTTGAAACCATTGTGGAATGAAAAGTGATTTCTGACAAAAAATAAAACTTCGTTTTGACCACTATTTCCCATAGTGGTTTTGTTTTTGAAAACATAAATAAATAAAAGGAAAACATCTGTCAGCGTCTGCAGGTTTTTTTGTACATGCACTTTTTATTTTAAAAATGAAAAAATATGCTGAAGAATTAAAAATACATAATTTGTAAACATATCCCAGTAAAAATATTTGAAACTTCCAACATTTTCTCTTACTTCTCTTGAACGTCTTTGTCACCTTATAGGTTTTGCATCAATTTATCTGTGTCTTTACCTGAATTTGAAGCCAATTATGCCAGACAGAAGTTTAACATTTGGCATGTGACAGATTTCATAGGAACACCTTTGGTCACGAATCTGTGGCTCTTTAGTGTCACTGGTGAATCCCAGCAACATTTGCCTTTCCCTGCTTCCCCTCTGCTGTGCTTTTTTGTGAAGTCCTCCGTACAGAAGTTGGAATGGGTTTATTGAGCCAAGCATGTGTGGCAGCACTTTTCACAGAGACGAAACAGCTCAAAGAAAGGTAAAACTTCCACTTTTGCATTTCTGACACTGCTGCGACTACAGGAGCACAAAGAGCGCAGGCACAGCTGCAGTTACAACCAGCAGCATGGCTTCTGGTGGCAAAGACTTCCACGTGGCTTATCATGACTTGCTCCGCGGCCGCTTGTCGCTGATTATTTCTCTACATTTCTAGATGGGATTTTCTCTCGTTATCCAGTACCCTGGGCCTGATTTAGCTTATTTTTAATCATCCGCCCATCCCTGAATGCTCCTGACTCGCCTGAAGCCCTGGGGCTGTGCGGCAGGATGGTATTGCTGTGGCTCTGCCGCCTTCCCACGCGCGGCTTTGTGCCCACGGCTGCACCTGCCGCCAGGCCGCCGGCTAAGAATAGTGCCCCATTAGCCAGAGTTATCTCCAAACTGCCGCCGAAGGAAAACAGATAGCGAAAACCTCAGCACTGCTGAGGGTCACAGAGGAAGCCTGGGGCTCGGATAAAAAGCACGAGGCTCTTAGGGTGCCAGCAGGGTGCTTTGAAAGCACTGTCTCCTTTCTGCCCGTGTGTCTACCTCCGAGCGTCGGTGTGCTCCGAGTGCCGGAGTGCTCACCAGGAGATTCATGGGGAGACTGAGGACAAGATGACAGTTGGATTAATGAACTCACAGAAACTGAGCTTCGCCTAACGCTACCGTCAGGAGGAAGGTCTTGTTTCAGCAGCATAGCGACCGCAAGATGAAAAGGGCCAGGAACGAGAGGGAAAGGCGAGATGGTGTCTCGCTCTGTAATGCAGTTTCCTGGTGGGGGAAATGCTTCTCATCCTGTGGTGCTCTAGAAAGACTCCCACTGAGCAGAGCAAACTGGGCTCACAGGACTCGGGATTTATTAGTGCTCCATTGCCCTCGTAATGCTTTGATGCCTGTCTCATGTCGGGCTCCGTTTGGTCTCAGTGCAGAGTGCAGGAGCTCTCCCTGATCCCCAGTAAGGACGCACGTGGTGTCCACATGTCAGGCTACAGGCTGAATTCTCGACCCCCTTCTCCCTCACTCCCTGCTTTCCGGGGGAAGGGCAGCTCAGGTGGGTGCCCTGGCAGGTCCCTTCCTTGAGGGTCAGTCCAGGTACCAAGCCCCTCGCTGAGCAGTAAATACAAATTCTCCCACCAGGACCATGGTCAAGCCTGGACCTCTCGTTGTAAGTCTGGTGGTCTTCCAGCAGAGCGACCCAGAGGTTCATCCACCTGGTACACAGTGTCACAGGAGTCACCCACCACCCATCCTGGGGGCAGTCTCATGGGCCAGACTTGGGACGGCTTTTACCACAGAGCTTCATGGCTGCAGGAGACAAATGACATAATTTAAGGGTGCCCTTTGCCTTGATTTTTAGCTTTGACTCATTCCTGAGTCTTAGCTATAAATTTGCATTTGGTTTAAGCTATTTGACAGTTTCTTGCAATTGATAGATTTATCAGGGCAAGTGGAGACAGTCAATTTACATTTTGGTAAGTGTGCTTGCAAATGGTTTTTTGTCCTCCCAGACAGAGAAGTGCAAGATGTGCTGTTCATTCACTCTCATGCAGTGACTGACCAGTTGCAATTCCCTTTTCCTTACTCAGGACTTTGAAATCTGTTTTCATGTAAAACTCCACTGCCATAAACTTGTAAGCAGCATTCCTTCTACTGACAAAAGTATGGTAAATCCAGTATGATAGAGAATTTATTTTCCTTTTTTTTAAACACTATATATGTATTATCCAATAATCTTATAAGCTGATGTTCCTGCCTTTTAAAAAAAATGGTAATTTCACTTACATATAGAAATCATTGAGCTATAAAGGCTACAAATAGAATTGCCTCATTCATCCACTCTGAAATAATTTATTCTTATGACCAAAATCATTGCAAAGACAAGAAATCATTTATCGTTTTTTATATAGCTAGTTACACCCTGCTTCATAGGCACAACAAGAAGACATCAGTAGCACGTCACACTCGATAAATCAGTGCATTCAGGTCTCGGGCACGTGGTTCTGTTACAGCAATTCAACGTGCATCGGCTGAGTGAGGACTAGCAGCAGCTAGCTCAATTCTTAACTTGTGGCAAGTGTAAGGTAAAACACGTCAGAGAGAAAAAGAGGTCAATGAAGGACATTCACCTTGGCAGTCCCAATGACTCAGAAGGATTGGGCAAACTTTTTAAATGGCACTAACGTGATTGTACATCTGAGCCCCAAGATTTATGGAAAGGGAAAGCTGAGTGCTTGAGAAAAGACGCCAAACTTTGTGGATGTGAGAGGCCAGAAAGGGGATTACACATGGTGAAGCATCAGCCCCGTGGCTTTAAGCTTCTGCTACCTCTACAGTGAAAATGTACGTCACACAACTATCTGAATTTAAAAGCTATTGCTGTGCAGCTAAATGGATCCTGATAAAGTGGAAAAGTGAATAACCCATAGGGGTTGTTTGTGCATTTTTGTTACAGTATGTGAGCAAGGCCTGGAGAAACACTGCACTAATGCTCCACTGAAAGGACATCCATGCTAGAAAACCAAAAAATATATAGGGAGGCTGTGCACAATACTGGGCTCAGGCTGAGCCCTCCATCTGGGGACAAAAAGAAAGAGGGTTCTGTTCAGCCTGAGTGAAGCTGATGCTCCTCATCCTCCTTCAGTAGTGTAGCTTAATAAATAAATCACAAGTGTATGGCAAAAGAGTTAAAGTAAACTGGTCCTATTTTAGCTGATATAAAGAAAACTATTTCTGTGAGAGCTGCCTATCTTACATGTGGGTGTTGGTTCAGTGGACCCAATCCATCCCAAACTGGACAAATGAAGTTGTGCTATACAAACAACTTTTGTTTTCTGAACTCAGGCACTTAGTCATCGGTAATTATTTAGAATGGGTAAAAGAGCCAAAACACTTCATAAAACAATATTTTTTTTTGTTCCTCAGCTATTGCATCTGCTGCTTTTCCACAACCACCTTAATATTAAAATGCTTCTCTTGGCATGGTGCCAGCCATGAGAGAAACAAGCTGGTTGAAAGTAGCCACATGCCAATCACAATCATAGGGCTGCTCTACACACATTGAAATGTCTGGTTTACGGGAATAAGCCACCGCAGCTCCTATCATCAGGCAGCCAAAACCTCATGATTTGTATGCGCCAAGACAATTCAAGGTTTGTGTGCATAGAAACCCTGTTAGGCAGAGATTGAGATCGAAGGAGGAAGGACTCTCTGCCAAAGGGACAATTTTTTTTCCTGTGGTATGAAAAATAACAAAAATTGAGCCATTTAATTAAATGCCTAAATGTGGAACTGGGTTGATCCATTTACTTGCAAATATCCTGGAAAACTATCTGTTAGTTTCTGTATCCTGGACTTTGGGACAATTGCAGCTAGTGTTTCTGGATCGTGTATGCAGCAGTTTAGAAAAAAAGAAGAGAAGAAACACATGGCCTGTTTTTCAGACCTGGTTGGGATGTGTGTATGTGCGTCGGGATATTCCTCCCTCCACGTGTGGTACCAATATGCATTGTCACTTACGTCCTTCCTATCCCACTGCCTGCTGAGTACCTGCTGAAATGGCTACTTAAACAGGGAGCACCGCAGCAGCCTCTGTGTCTGCATGCCCGAGCGTTTGAGAAGCTAATGCTTGCCGTCCCTGGCAAATGCCAAAGCTTTGAGTCAAACTTCTTCATGTTAACATTATCCCTGAAGCTTCTTTCTCATGTTCTTTTTTCAGCCTCACCAAAAGAAAACACTGAAATGTCTTTTGCAGCATCTTCAGTAATGCATGGATTTCTTTTAACTGGGAGATTAAGGGCCTGTCAATTTTAGCTGGCAGAGTCAAAGGAGATGCAGGCCACCATGCTCATGGTAGCAGCTCACACAGGTAACCGCATGGATTTAGCACAAAGGTTAAGGAGTGAAACAAATATGTGAAGCTCTGGCACAGATTTGACCTGATCCACAAAGGCGCTGGTCAGAAGCCCTGGTTTCTAGTGTAAATAGCCCACACAAGCCTACTGGAGATGGCAATGCTCCTACAAGGATGTTCATCTGAGTAAAAGAATAGAAAAGGAAAATGGAACCAGAAAGGTTCATTAGGAGGGCGTCTAATTTTCCTCCTTGCTTTAAGGCAAACTTACCTATGTCAAAATCAACCCTGAGATACATATGCCTAACACAGAGGTTTGCAACCCACTTCTGAAAGGGACCAGGGCTGAGAGGTGGTGGTGGCAACGGTGCCTGCAACTGCTCCTCCAGCACATGCATTGCCTGCACACGGCAGGTCACTGCTGACCAGCTGTGCCGCAGCACTGTGCCGCAGCACTCTGCCGTAGCACTCTGCCAGTGCCAGGCTGCTCAAGAGCTGGGAGCTGTTGCGGCCATCTCTGCTTTAAATCTACAGCAGAGGCTTCACGAAGCGAAGCTGAGAGGTGGTGGTGGCAACGGTGCCTGCAACTGCTCCTCCAGCACATGCATTGCCTGCACACGGCAGGTCACTGCTGACCAGCTGTGCCGCAGCACTGTGCCGCAGCACCCCGGCTGCACTCTCTGCCAGTGCCAGGCTGCTCAAGAGCTGGGAGCTGTTGCGGCTATCTCTGCTTTAAATCTACAGCAGAGGCTTCAGTAAGTGAAGGGATGGGGGCTGTTGCCTCAATGAGGGAGGCTGGCGACTGGGGTGATTAATGGTAGCATGGAAGTGTGATGGGTGTGGGGTCCTTTTTTGGGAGGGTGAAGATATATGGTGGATCAGGCAGCTGTTATGGGCAAAGGGTTTACAGCTGAGAAATTAGGGGGGAGAAGAAGATAAGCCATGGAGATAGGGTATTGATATGAATTTGTTGTGGGAGCACCTTCCTCCTCATGCAGTGTACTATGTTAGTAAAAATAGTTACATGAAATTAAGTAGGATCACAGGGCAGGAGGTTGTCTCTGTGTGCCATCTGATACTGCTGTCGGTGTTGATGGTGGCACCCACATGAGTGGGTTTAGGAAGCCGAGGTTCAGCCTGTTCTTAGACACCTCCAGTGACAGAGGGTCTCCTCTGTCCTGAAAGTCTTCCGGTGCTTCACAAGGACATATCCTTCACCTTTGCCTTGTTCAGGAGGCAATTTATAGACTATCCTTACACTAGTCTCCAACTGATGTCCAGTCTGATTGCAGCAAGAGCATCTTTTTGCTTGAATGTAGGAAACATCATATACAGCATCTGGTAGAAATATGGTCAGAGGATTGCTTATTTGCTGAACCAGAGCACACGTCAGTTTGGGTGAAAACAACAGGCAAAGTGAAAAAGCCCCATCTTTAGGAGGCATTAAAAATTAATGAGAATAAAAGAGCGGGATGCACTAAAGTCAGCTGGCTGTTACCCAGCAACAGTATCTGACAGTCACACTCTCAGGGACAGGCTGCTTCTGCCTATGCTGATCTTTTTCAGGTTGATCTTTTCTGCAATGAAATGTGCATCCGGCTTTTCTCTCAGTTCTGCCCCGCCACCTCAGAAGTACCACGACAGACTCACTTCACCGTGCCTCTATCTGAATCTGGTACAAAGATCTGGAGGTGTGCAGTGTGGGGCTTGAACAGGCTCACCTTTTCTTTGAAAACCCAGTGTAATCCTTAGAGTCACCTACTAGGAACTGGCAGGCTTGACCCCAGCTTCTCTTCCATCTAATGTGGCTAAAATAAATGTAAAAGTTCCTCATCTCCGGTAAGACTTGGGGGGTAGGGGCTGGTTTGGATGACCATTTTAAGGCCCAGTCTGCCTAAATACATCCTGCTAAACTGCAAGAGGCATTAGCCTGACTGCTTCAAATCTTGCTCCACAGTTACCACTGTCTCTAGGCTACACCAAAGAAACGGTGAAGAAGCCATCCAAGGGTCAAGGTCCAGCTAGGCTGCTGGAGCTGCATCTCCCTGAGCTGCCCTCCCTGCAGAGCTCAGCCTGGGCCCGTCCCACACTGGGTTGTTGCAAACGCACACAGAACTCCTCTGAGAGCTCTTTGAGTTGCATTCTGCATGGGAAACCACAGTATTTCAGGCCCTGTCCTCCAGTGCCCCCGCAAAGCTTTCTAAGTGCTGGTTTCCCATGCTCGCCCTCCTTTCTTGAGCACCCTCACTGTCCTAATTTGTCAATTGTAGCTCTGTGATCTGGGTAGTGTTGTCAGCATCTGCATAGTGCCCAGCTCACGCTGTACCTTGGTTAATTCTAGAAAATGACCACGTCTGAGCAACGAGACATTTGAAGCCAGACTGAGAGGCATGCTGGCACGTCTGCTTTCCTGGAAAGTGAGTGCTGGTTGTAGGGAGCACAGAGAAACGGCAGGGAACTCACACTGGCTCCTGCCTTGTGCAGAGCTGTGCTTGTGTTAAGTTCACCGGGAGGCGACGTGCCCGTAACGCAGCTGTGCTGTGACTCTCAACTTGTGCGACACCAACACCACAAGTGTTTTGGAGAAGTGATGGTGTCATGACGTCTGTCATACTAGTCTTGTGCCCCACTCTGTACACCAAGTCCTGACTGTTCCTGGGCCTTCTTTCCCACTGCTCCTTCTTCCCATGGCCAGGGCAGCCACGCCTACGGGCTCTCTCCAAAAAAAGTAGGAGGGGCTAAAGCAGGTCACGTCCTGCCTTGCCTTCCCCACCCCATCTGCCCCGGACCACCCCTCTCCCCTTAGCTTGGTGCCAGCTTCGTGCTGGTGCCGGTGTGGGGTGAGAGGGATGTGCCAGTGAGACTCCTGGGACAAGCACAGGCGGGGAGGATTCAAACTGTTTCAGAATTTTTTCCCTGAAGATCTTGCCAGAATTGCAGATGAAACATTTTAATTTCAACACGGTGCCAGTTTCCAATGGAGCAGCTTTCTGGTCAGTCCTGCCCCATGACCGAGCGGCCTTGGGGGCAGCTGTACAGCTGAGCATGTACCTGAGTGGTTCTGCACCTTGCTTGAGCTGACCTGGTAATACGTGCCGTGGGGAAAGAGTATGTGGAGCAGAGGGTGCAGCTCTGTCCCTTTGCTGTTGAGGGAAAAAGTGGTAGGTAGGTATGGGCCTGTGTGCCACTGTCAACAGAGTGCTGTTGTTTTTTGTTTCCTCCCTGGATAATTATGCATACAATAAATTTCTGAGTCACAGGATGGCAGCCCAGCAGATCAAATAATTTGTCCAGTACTGGAATAAGCTAGTGTGCAAGCCTGAAATGGTGAGCTGGCTCTGTTTGCTCAGCTGAGAGCAGCATAGCAGTTGCTAATTCCATTGCATCCCCTCAGAGCAAAAAAGGAGAAAATGTAGCAACCAGCAAGAGAAAATACAGAGAGACTCTGTATTTCTTTCCACTAAATATGCCCAAATGCAGGCAGACAGCTCTCTCCCCTCACTTCCCCGAGTGCAGAGTGTTTGCTTTATCCGGTGATGTAACAGATTGCTAAATAATAGACAAACCTGATATGAACTCTCCTACTTATCTCTGCGCCAGTGCTTACACGTGGAAGAATCTTGTTGCGTTTTTCACTTGATTTTAACAGCTTTACAACCAGCAATATGCCACTGCCCTCTGCTGGAAAAGCACAAGCAGTTGTGCCAGGAGAGTGGAAAAGAAAACCAGAGTGGAATTTTGTAAATGCGTAATATTATTGCATTTACTGCACTTGGAATTGGAGTGCTGTGAAATGCAGCACGACAGGGACAGCGGGAGCCCTCCACCCGTTGGGCAGAGCAGGATGCACTCCCCTACCACGGCCCTCTTCTTCCCTTGCTTCGATGGGCTTCCAGGATGGGAAAAACCTGGCAGTGGAAGGAAACAGCAGACCAGAGTTATTAGCATTCGCTCTTCCTCCTACACTTCACATATGGAATACAGTTGGGATTTCTGAGAACTCTTTTCTAGCAAAGCTATGTTTGTTGAGAACTCTTACTAGAATAGTCTGGATACAAAGTGCCCAGTTTAGGCTATCTGGTACATGCTAAAGATTCAAGCTGGCGTTTATTTTGTAGGGTAGGTCATTCAACACACCTTGAAAAAACCACGTCATTCAAACTCCTGTCAGATGGCTGTGTTATACAATCCATACGGACTTCACCACAATGTGCTCTCCTCATGAGTACTAAATCTGGGCTTAATCTAAGACCAATAGCAGCATCGGCTTTGAGTGAGCAGAAGTAACTGAGGGAGGGCTATTTTTCTAGAAAAGGTTTCCATGAGATTTCTGTTTCTGGTCTGGTGACTGAATCTTATCAGACTGATTTCTCATCATGAAGGGCATTATGTTCTTCCTGAAGTACAGAGATATTATTGCTAGGTTAGCATCTAAGCATGGAAATACTGGAGTTGCTGCCTTGAAGAACCACGGCAGATCTTCAGCTTAAAGCTGGAGGGTCAAAAATATTAGTCTGAATTGACAGGTGCGCAAATAGCCATGGTGGTGTGTTCCACCTACTCGAATGGCCTGCCTCCATCACTGGTCAGGGTAACATATCCTGGGGAAGAGGCAAGAAATCATCTAGCAAGTGTAAGAAGATGCAGAGCAGGCCTTGGCAACTACCCTTTCCCTTCCCCTTCCCCTTCTTTCCCTTTCAGTTTCCTTTTCTTTCTTTTTCCTTTTCCCTTTCCCTAGCACTGCAGCAAATGATTGTCCTGAGGATGGGAGTGCCACGATGGGGCCAGGAGCTCTGAAAATTAAATGGACCGAGTAGCCAAAGACCGGCTAAGCGGAGGGTGAAGGGGAAAGCCTCCTTAGCATAGCAGCGGCTGGAGCAGTGGGCATGAAATAGCTGGTTTGCATGATTGGTTTCCCTGACATTAACTTCTAAGCCCTTTGCCTAATTTGCTGACCCATATATGGTTTTACGTCTTTATATATAGCAAATGCATAACAACTTTTTATAATGGCTCTATGAATGACACACTGCTGCCCTATAACTTGGTAGCTGTCCCTGTGGTTACATAGATGTGTCTGATTATAGATCAGCCTTTCAAAAGTAATAAAATGAAGTGGCATTTTATGTAACTCAATGGGTTACAGTAGGAAGCTGTTAACAGTAGAGGATTAAAATAAAATTGTTCTTGATATTTAAAAAGTGATGAAACGAGGAGAAAAATAAATCCACCCCCAAACGCTGCAAATCACTCCTTACAAGTTTGGCATCTGCCAAGATCCTACTTGGAAAAAAAACCCTGGCCTCCTTCCCTCAGAGGGTCCTCCCACACCGTTCAAGGCATAAAGCTCAAGGGTAGTGTTCACTGTCCACAGACACACATGGAGAGACCGTCCACAAGCACACCCAGCATCCTTATTAATACATGCCATTTATCACACGGGGTTGTTTTTGATTGCTTTCTAAGACTATTACCGCTAAATCTTCATATTCTGTGCATTTTGTATGATGGCTTAAATACGGGGGAGCAGATCTGACACATTTCAGCAGGCTTCCGTGTTCTTTAAAGGTAAACA
This sequence comes from Aptenodytes forsteri, assembly GCF_000699145.1. Lineage (NCBI taxonomy): Eukaryota > Metazoa > Chordata > Aves > Sphenisciformes > Spheniscidae > Aptenodytes > Aptenodytes forsteri. The sequence continues at coordinate 7,056,690 of NW_008795490.1, forward strand.
TTTAAAGGTAGGCCATTAGTGTGTTACATTTAATGTTTATATATTAGTGTGTATTAATCAAGTGATTGGCTGACTATGTCAACAGTGATCAGTTAAAGCATGATTACAAGTTAAATCAAGATATTGGTAATGAGGGACTACATTCAGCTGGAAAGAATCATATGAATAGAAATAACTCCTGAGTTTTACATTATTCGTTTGTATTACTTCTAAAAGATCGTCCCGGCATATTATCTGTTGCCTTCATTTTCCTTTCATTTCTATGACATGACTGCTACCATAAATAAATGAACTTGCATAACTTTCAGATCATTCACTGGATGTGGCATTGAGTAAATCACAGAAGGGAAAAGCATATTCTGCAAAATGCGTTCCTCTGATGAGACGTAGTTAGTCTTGCACATTTATTTCCAACATTTTGGCTAGGCGTGTACCTGTCTTGCATGCTTAATAAACACAAGATTATTTTCCAGAATTCCACTGAGTAATTTTTGCCATAAACCACTAAAAAAGAAAAAAAAAATCAATCATTCACTATTAAAAGACTTTAATTATTTGGAACACTAACAGCAAGAATGTTTACTTGAAAATGTTTCTTTCCACTTCAGTCCATCTTCAAACCCGTTACACTATATTCCACTGACTAGTATTACAAATTACACTGACATGTTTCCTCGTACTTGTAAAAGATAGAACTACAGTAAATTGTTTCACAAAGTGTTTGGAAAAAACATATATAAGACATTATTCTTTCCCTCTTCTTCTATGATGAAGCAGAAGCTTAGTTTTAAAGTAACAAGAACAGTCATTATAGAGCTAAATATATTTGACATATTTAACCTCACAAATAAATAAATATATACAAGGGAGGTTACAAGATGTCAACTACAAAGTAGAAGCTTTACACTGTAGAACTGAGAGCATTCAAGAGCATCTAACTGACACAGACAGTTTAAGATTACTACATGGTAGTAAAAAAAGAGAAAAAAATCTTAAATCAGCAAAAACATAGGTAGCTGTACATTAAACTGATAGGTTACAGCTCAGCTTCAGTCAGGATACTGTGTTTGCTTTTTATTTATATTTTACTAATCTACTATGTTTTATTGATTCCTCATTTTTTCAGGAATGTTTGGTTTTCCTTCTCTTCACTTCTGAACACCTTAATCAGGTAGAAATCTCACAGTAAGCTGCTATGTGAACACTATTATCTACAGTAGTTAAGCAAGTGGGATGATAAAATATATGTTCAGTAAATGCTTGTACGTAGTATCTCCCTAAATTATTTCCCTTATTAAAGATATCTGACAACACTCATCCCCGCTAATAATTACATTTTAAGTGAACTGGGTTGACTTTCATTCACTCCACCACGTAAGTATTTGCAGTTACGAGACTGAGGTTCCGTTAAGGTCCATGTAGCGACAGCAGTGTTTCCGGATGGAATACCGTCAGGACATCCTCCTCCCGCCAGGTGTTTGCAGCCAGGGAAAAGACACCATTTGTGCGGTCACAGCATTAAACGATCTCTGCACGCAAAGGCGCGTGCAAAGAGCAGAGAAAGGCACAAATCCACATCCCTAATCATTGAACATCCACCTGCTTGGCAACTGAAAAATCTCACAGCACAACTTTCTGGTCGCCTTCTGAATACAATTAATTAAACATTTGGCTAAAAATATTTTGGTTAAAAAAAAGCCTTTTTAAAAATGAAGATTTCCATTAGGAGACATTCTCCTCTGAAAACATTATTTGAAAATACCTTTGATGTTTTGGCCCATGCTTTCAGCGACACGTGCAGTTATGATTTTTACAAAACCTGTCACGGGGCGAGATGTGCTTCATGAGGAGAGATGCACTTTTGGCAGTCACGGCCACATGCTAATGTGTCACACATTTACAGAGATTAAAACAAGTAAGCATTTTATGCTCTTGTCTCTTCTCTGCACACACACAGAGTGTCGTTATGCACACAGAATAGCAGTGCAAAATCCCCTAATGTTGCCTGAACACCGTTTAAACTCTGTGCCTCCAACAATCTCAAACAAGTCAACCAACCAGGGGGCAGGAGGGGGATACTGATACTGATAACGTTATGTGCCCGGAAAGATCTTATTTATTTATTACTGGTAAATGTATTCCAGGTTATTCTAATGTTGCAATGCCATCTGATGGAGGTGTCTATGCATACAGTATATCTGAAGTACAGAGACTGACAAATGAACCCATGGGCTTACAAAGTATTCAGCTTGTATTTAAATATTAAAGTTTTAGCACCATTCATTGTTCTTAGATTGTCTGTGGTACACATTGTGGCTTCCTCTGTCATATTTACCATGTGCATTATTATAAAAATGTGTGGAGAGAGATCTAGGTATATTTTTATATATCTATATATAGTTGAATGTCTTCTCTTTTGTTTAGTGAAAAAGAACATTAAACATGGAATTGCGATGGGAGATGCCACATTTCATACATACCAATCAATAAGTGTTGAAACATGACTTTGTGTAAACTTTGGATTTACCTGTGTACTTGTTCTGCACAGAAGCAAATGATACGTACAACCGTCCGTTTCCATACATATCAATGGGCTTAAAATTTGCAAGAGTTACTAGCAACCTGCACGCCCTTCTCAGCCAGCACATCTATGTAATTAAGTGTGTTTCTATGTACACGGATACAAAATAGCCTGAATTTACAGCACATACTGTTTTGGTAAGCAAGATTTGCATGATTAGGTCTATTTAGTCAAAAATGGTTTAAAATAACCCTTTAACAGTGGTGTTAGGGGTTTATTCACTTACGAATAAAGAACAGACAGCACTAGACAGTCAAGAAGCAAGAAACTAACAAGTGTTGTAGGGGAAATCCATATTCTTCAAAAGAAAAAGACCATCAGTAAACTGTTCAATAAGAGCTTGCCTGTACTGCGTGACATGTCTGCTATTTTCTCCAGGAGTCAAGACTTGCTTCTGTTTGGACTATATAATTTAGAGTTAGGCTTGTGGCTCTTCAGTCTTAAAAAATATTTACACAGGATTACAATTAGCTGTCCAGGCATCATGTTGGCTGGTACACATTTAAAAACAGCTCAATACCGTGGTGGAAAATTGTCTTTTTCCACAACAGTAAAAAGGTAGAGAAATTGGTCCTCGAGTGGAGGCTGTTAACTGGAGAACATTATAAACTGGGAAAAAAGTACTAAACAGGTCACATTCTACAACATCCAGTATTCTCAATTCCAGGCAGACTTTTGTCTTCCTTTGGTCCAAAAAATTCAGAAGCCCAGTTAGAACTTTGTGCTGTGACTAAATGTGTCGGACATGATGATATTTTTATAGAAGTTGTCAGAGTGAGGATTGCAGTATCCCTTGACCTTGTCAATGACCTGGTGGACAGGGATGATTGATGTCTGTTCTCCATCCTCCTGGGCAAATTTTGAAGATGGCTTGTCAAGAAAAACATTCTCTAGGAAGAGGAAAAGGCAACAAGAAGTTAGGGCTTCTTAAGCAAACTCACAGTTTAAGAGGTGTGTCACTCCCACATAGATACGCCTTCAATTGCCACTACTGCTGAATGAAATTACTGCCCTAAAAGCCAGCAAACAACTTTTTGGCTTGGCATTGCTTCTTCTAAATTCTTTTCAGACACCTAGTCTTGTGGGCAGACCTCTCAGGTCTCTCTTGAAATTATCCCCCTTTTATTTTACCTAAAGTATAACTGACTCCTATCGCCCTTTAATATATTAATTTACTGTTGATGCTTTGAATCTTACAAACTAAAAACATTTTGATAGCACTGGAAAAGGGTTGACCTCCATAACATCTGGTAAATAATATCTTCATATAATAAAGTAGTGGAAAATGACAGTAAATGGATTTAATTATTTCAACAGTGGAGGTTTTAAGCTATGCACAGAAATACAGTATTTTGTGCAGAATGTAGCGGAAGATGACTTGCATCTTAAATCAGTTAGCCAGAGCCAAAACTGACCTAAACTTTGTGCTTGCCTAGCATCACCTTGTCTTTTCCATAATGTGGAGGGTACAGCCTGAACAACCGTGGGGAGGAAAAGATGCAGAAAACTGGCACCCCTTCAGAGTTCATGTGCTATAAGCCAAGGGTGTTGCTGAAGAGAAAAAGGAGCAAGGCAATTCCCAGCTAGGCTGGGAAAGTCTGCTTCAGCAGCTAACGGTATTGCTGTTCGGAGAACGGTCAGTAGGTAGAGCTCATGTAGTGAGCAATGAGAAGGAGAGAGCCTGTATCTCATTTTCTCAAGTACATTGTCCTAATGAGCTTTCTTATCTCTTCCACTGTAGTGAATAAAGCTGGTATTAATTCTCTTAAGCCGGGCAAGGTTTGGACCATCGCAAGCCGACAGTAAGATGGAGTATCCTGTGAAGCAATGTTTTCTACAAGTGACGTTTCTGATGGCTGTTTACAAGACCTTGGTGAAATCACCTTCAAAATTCCTTGGTAAAGGATCATTTAACAATTTTTCATATTATTTAAACTATGATTTCATACAAAACTTGTTTCTTATAGAAATAAATAATTAATTAAAAATAAACAGAAAAGTAACCCGCCCCTGCAGAAGTCATGATACCAAGCCATAAAAGAGTATAAAGTGTTGCATGAAGGAGAAATGGATTGCAGAGCGAGAAATCAAAACAGTTGTACTCATGAAAAAAGAAACAGGCATGTTCAGGCATATCAGAATGATTTTTTCAAAGCACGCAAGAACGTCCATGAATCGCAGCAAATAACTTCATGTCCAATAGCAAACTGCTGGGTACCGTGTGCCTTTCGAATGTATGCATTTATTAGCCAATGGTACTAAATTTTCAAGTTTTTCTACATATTGAATATCTTATTACAAAGATGAAAAGTTAATTCTTAGTCTTTAGGGAAGGTTTTTGAAATTCCTTGCAAATATGTACACTTTTTTTCACAAGGCATCATTACATTGTTAAATACCAGCTATTTCCTCATGAAATTTGCATGCACAGGAATTTTGTAAGTCCTTTGAAAGCAGTGGGGCCCTCTTTTTTTTAGCTCAATGGGCTTCACACCCAAGTACAGGGTTAAAATCCTGTGTTACTGAAGTAAATGGGAGTTGTACCACCAAATTCACTGCAGAAATAATCTTAACTTCTAATTCATAGAAGTGTTATATATGGTATTTAAGTACTCTGTACAACAAGTCTGTGTCAGACCCGTAGACAGGCAGGGCCACAAGATGCCAAAGTGATTTCTTTTGTCCACCCAGTAGGGTCCACCCAATATTTGTGTCCCAATCAGTGCATTCTGCATTCAACCGGCAGTTCACAGCATGGCTTTCAGGCATATATAGTTTGTCATTCAGACTTACTTTGGGTGTGACTGGATATGAAAAAGCAATGGCTAGAAGACTAATTCCATAATGGCCACAGACCAAATAGAAATATGGTATCTTAAAATTCCTGTAATAACTTTCAAAAATATTAAAAAATTTTCTAGGACTCAATCAGATCATTTTTGCTTTTTAATGTATGCTTTGTGTATGGGTGTTCCAACTTAATCTCCTTTCCCCAGACTACTGCACACAGGCATTAATGTCAGGGCATGGTCTGTTTTCTAAAATGGTATCTTCCAAATGCTTCACGCCCCATGCAGAGTGCAGACACCCAGAGTTTGAAGCACACTTATCCTTTGATTCAGCATCAATGGCACAGGATGTAATAGTGAGAAACAAGCAGCGTTTCTGATTAGCAAAGTCCTTTGTGTCAATGAGGACATCATGCAAGTGGCATCCCTCCACCCTGTTCAAACCATGCATTCAACAAAAGCAATTCTCACTTTACCTGTAATGCTCCACCACTGATGAGGAAAGGGCCTTAGAAGACATTATCTATACCACAAACACATGAATGCTTGTGTCAATTCCAGGGAGCACATTATAACCATATTAACAAGAGTTGCCAAGACATGTTGCTATTACATTATTTGCCTGCAATTTAGCTAAGACATCAAACTGAGAAGTTTAGCTGTATTAAAAATCAGAATCTTAATGTTATTTTCTATTATTTTAACACGTAAGAAGATATGTCAGTATTTAAAACCCTAATGTTAGCAAAAATTCCTTTGGAGTGTCACAATAAAATGTGTATTTTCAGAGGTCAAAGCATAATGTATTAGTATTTTAAAAATATAGAGAAAACTGTGGTATTCCCTTAACGTCCGGCAAACAATCACATTACAAACTATGATTGCGTTACAAACTGCAATCCCTTTTAGGAAATAATTTATGCATGGGATTAAGTTCACCACTTTTGAAGAAAGTACATGAGTATGTTCCTAACTGCAAGTTTCTTTTAACTTACTACTTCTTACCTGGAACCGTTCTATTGTTTTGCTTCAAGAACGCATTGCAAAAACTCCAGCACTAAGTCTCCTTAACTGTGAGAGCCCCAAGTCCAACAAAACATTTAAGCATATTTTTATCATTAATCCCAATACCAAGGGTCTAAAGGTTGATCTACCAGGAGTACAAATGGGAATTCTCTGTCTGCAGAACAGAGAATGCTCTGCAGCGGAAAGGGCACGATGCTCTCCTCCTCTACTATTAAATTAACAGTAGCACTGTGATCGGTGGATATTATAGATGCTGTTCGTGGAAGACTGCTGACAGAAGTGTCACTTCATAGGGGAGAGCTGAAGACAGCTTGCTCAGGGCAGCTGGGTGCGTGGCGCATCAAACTTGAGATGGCAGCATGGACAGGCACCCTGGGGAGGCAGGCGCCAGCTGCGTGCTCCCAGCGGGGCTGTGAATGGCAGTCCTGAGAGCAAGCTCAGGTACACTGGGGAATTTCTAAGATACCGCTCATTTTTACTGTATTCAAAGCAAATGTACTTCATATATAGCGTCAATAACCAAAAAAGGTTTACGCTCTTAAAACACCTGATGCACAACCCCTCATGCTAATGGATGCACTGAATATTGGTTAGTGAGAAAATAACAATGTAATTCTTAAAAAAGGGGATTTCTAGACAAAAATTGTGTGCCTAACTGATCCAGGTAATGATCATCAATAAAAAAAAGAAGGTATTTCCTGGAAACTATACCACATATCGAGAAAGGAGGCTGTACCATCATAAATGAGACACTGGGGACTTCTGAAAATAATTATACTTAAGAAACAACGTAACTTTCCTTCCAGTAAAATCATGTATTTCATATCTCAGCATTGCTTCTAACAAATATTTTATAGCAAGTAAATACATCTTTGTGTTAAATATGTGCACAGATTTTATTTCCACTATGTTTCAGAAGAGGATTCTGTGATAATATTACGTGACTTTATACAGGACAAAAACATGAGTTCACAAAAATGCAGTAACAAAAAAATCTGAACTATTTAAGTGATTTTCTGAAATATTATCTCAGACATAAGCAAACAGACTTGCAAATCATTCCAGCTCCTCTCTTTTTTTGCTCCTTTAAAGTGTTCTTAAAATGAGCACATTTTTATGGTATGAGTGGAATACAGATGATGCCTTTTATTACATACACTGTTGACATCTAAATAAATAAGCAGTAGATATGGCATGCTATTTGTAGAAGGGAAAGACAATGCATACTCTGGGAACACAGTATCAATTTCCAAGTAGCCTCCATTTGTCTCTTTACCCATAAATGTGTTACAGTTAAATGGAAGCAGTTTGACCAAGTGAATCAACTGTGGACTTGGGTTCAGAAGACTTGATTCCTATTTCCAGCTGTGCTGCTAGTTTTCATGTCATCTTGGGCAATGAATGTCATCTCCCTGTGCTTTTGGTTACTCTGTGTTTACAATGGGGTAATAAGACTTACTTTCTTTTAGCCGAAGAGGCGAAAATGCTATAAAAAAGTAAGGTTTGCTTTCGTCACGCCTACTTTGTTTAGTATGGGAACATACCCAGAGCAGAATTGTATATTGGATGTATCATATATTAGGTTGAGTCTTATTAAACAGTAACATATATTTTAAAAATACTGAAACCATGTGAATTGGTGACATTTTCTTACATTAACCTTTCGGCAGAAATCCCTACTGTACCTTTAACATGAAACTATTTATTTACAGATGCACTGTGTTACAGTGCAAGAACTCACCTGTATGGCTGTTTCGTTTGCAATACGTATTCGTTGTAGATTTTGATTTGGATGTTAAGTAGGTTGAATTAGAGCCGATGGAACTAGAGGATAAGGATTTCCCAAGATTATCAGAACTCTTCTTTATAATATTGGTTGCTGTTTTGCTCCAATCTAAAAATGATTAAAAAGTTTTACGTAAATCATTACCATAGGTACTAAATGCTTAATTTACTCAGTTATGAACATTTTAAGTATCAGATGCATTTCTTAATGTTGTTTATAACAGCCTATCCTTTTCCTGTCAGATAGCCTCTTTGGTTCTTAAGAAACACAATTATTATTCCAACTTGATTTACTTTGCTGTTTACCACAGTAGTTAAAATTGGTGGCTCTAACACTCTAACAATCATTTGGCTGGATGGTAGAACTGCAAGATCTGGCTTTCCAGGATGCAGGAGAGCAGTGAAGATCTGTAGCAGTATAAGGATGCCAAAGTTTCATCACCTGAACAGAGAAAGGGATAGATAGGAAAGGGATGGATGGGAGCATTTACAGAGGTCTTATCGTTCGAGGGCTTGATCTGCTGAGGTAGATAGTACGTACTAGTGGATTTGCACTTGTTGTTGTAGGGTTTAGCATATTGGTGCAATATTAATAAAAATGAATAACAGTTATTCAGTAGTTCACATCTGACGAGTTTTGTCCAAACCATGAACACAATAGGCTCTTACACTGGAACAACTTCCAAAGGGTATCTGGAGCACTGTTATTACCCGGGATAGACTGGCTTACCTTGCTAGGCAATGAGCCTATGCCACCTTACTGTAGATTTCAACCCTGGTCATTGAGCAAGAACCATATGAGCAAGAATTATATGGTCCAAAATCATTACACCAGACAGCAAAGCAAGATCCAGTTGCCTAAACACAGGAGTCTAATGCCATCCGAGATGGCCAAAGGTGCAGGAGACTATAAATGCAGTGTCCCAAGTGTTGCACTTCAAAATGTCGAAACCAACTGCTCTCCTTTCTCTCTGAGAGTCACAGATAAAGATGAATTTCAATTCTGGAACCTAATCAGGCTTCTGCTAAAGGAATTTTCTATGTTTTTGAGTCTGTAATGGTCTCTCTGAGTTATACGGTGAAGGACAGAACAGTTTGAAAAGGCAAAGATAAAAACAAAAGATGTCAGAGTGTTTCTATCTGCCTTTTAAGAATTGCTCATACATCCACCTAACAGTCCACACAATTCAGTCAACACGCTGTAATGTAGGAGAAAAGGAATAAGATCGGCTTTTGAATGACGGAGTTTGAATCTCTGGATCTTTATTTAATTTTTTTTTTTTCAGGGTCCAAAGAGCCTTCCAAAACCATGCTTACAGCACCACAAAATCTACCAGCTGCTTTCAGTGGAAAACTGAAAGAGAAGACTTGAGAATTTTTATGAAGTGATACCTGAAAAGTCCCTTGGCAATTGTTAGTACTGGAGTGAAGTGACAGCCTATGATTAATCTATTTTTCCACATCTCTGGCTTACATTGTATTATATTAAAAATAACATAGCAAGCTGTTCACCTGGACTTTTATGGACTATTGCAGCATCTAAGGAGGGGAGCTGTGAATTGCTTTTACCTGAATTGTCTGCCAGTCGGAATCTGCCACAACAGAGATGTCTCCTCCATTGTTTCTGCACATTTTCTTTCATAGCACAATGGAATACAAATATAAATAAACCTGTGACAAAAGCAAATGAAGCATGTATTTATAAATAGACAAACAGATTAACTAAAATCTGCTAACAAAAGACTATGAAGTACAAGCAAAGGAAAATCATAACGTTTTCTTATTGTCATCTATGACTCATTTAAGAGGTATGGAAATTAATTAAAGCTGTCCCATCCTCTAGCTGCTATGTAAGTGCTTGGGATATCAGAAGAGAGATAATAGGACCCCTTTTATTGACACTGTTGATTTAGATCCAGCTCAGTGTGGATCTTTTAATTTTTTTTTTTTTTTTTCTTAGGGGAAAATAATTGAAAGGTTTTTTTCTTTGAACCAAATGAATATTTTGCAACAGCAAGAGCCAGATTGCAAAGTAAATACAGACACTATTATATTAGCAAGAAGATATTTTATCTCCTCCCGTTCCACATCTACAGAACTGTGGGCTGTATTCTTTTAAAACCAGAAGTCTTGTAATTGGCACTAAAGATAAAGCTGTCCCATCCTCTAGCTGCTATGTAAGTGCTTGGGATATCAGAAGAGAGATAATAGGACCCCTTTTATTGACACTGTTGATTTAGATCCAGCTCAGTGTGGATCTTTTAATTTTTTTTTTTTTTTTGCTTAGAGGAAAATAATTGAAAGGTTTTTTTCTTTGAACCAAATGAATATTTTGCAACAGCAAGAGCCAGATTGCAAAGTAAATACAGACACTATTATATTAGCAAGAAGATATTTTATCTCCTCCCGTTCCACATCTACAGAACTGTGGGCTGTATTCTTTTAAAACCAGAAGTCTTGTAATTGGCACTAAAGAGTGCCCTGAAAAAGCACACTTGGATGTATGTGCATCACATGCATGTACTTGAAATGATTATGAAAATGGTAAGAATATGTTCACAAGCACTAATTAGGTGTCCAGCTACTTACTTCTGAAGAAAATTACCTGGTTTGTGCATGCAATCGCAATAAATGTGTTTAAGAATGTTTTTGTGGAGTTCATATTTCTCATGCAATTGTACAAGCTTTATTTTCAAGACAGAAGATAAGCATCTGCCATGTGGTAAAGAAGGTCTTAACTGGATGTATGGTATGATTTCATCATTCTACAGAGATACTTTGGAGCTAAATATAGAAGTTGGAAATCTCATATGCTCCTGGCACTTCCCAGGCAGGCACTGGCTGTGGAATCTTCTCTCATTCTCCGGCTTGGCCTGTTCTTGTTTTACTCTTATTCACTGGGAGAGAGCCAACCTGGGGCTGAACACCTGATGGCAAAATGTTACTGCCAAATCCCTCATGATTGTATCTTAAACATGAATAAATGCTACATAATGTGGGCAAACAGGGTTAAGTGCCATCCCCTAAGACTGTTCCTTTATGATCACAATGAATAGCTCTGTATACTAATGCCTACTATGTTTCAGCTGGTAGAACACAATGGCAGGGTATAGCTTGGAAAAAACTGCTCTGGAGCATAAAATTATCCTCCCTTCTCCAAAGTGCTGAGGTGTAATTTTGCATGAATGCTTGTCACTGAACTGGACTTGTATTTGCTTATAGCTGTCAGGCCAGGCTGTGACCATTCAGATCAGTTAACTTTAGTAAGGGTTGTGTCATGAAACACGTTTTTTGCAAAATTTTTCAAGAGCTGATGGGGGAAAAAAAAGGAGAAGCACAATTTAAGGAAGGCAAACACACCTTAATGCATCCCATATGCAAGCTCTGTTGAATTATGGTTACTATGTTTGCGTTTAGTAAAATATTTCTCTGTGTGATTTGTTTTAAGCACAGAGTAATTCCAATGCAGTCACTAGCAGCTCTTACAGGCTTAGAGTTACGCAGTTGTTTGTGGCCCAAAATACCTCTTAGGACTTCTGTACAGCTACAAACTTACTAAATTGATGCTTAATTAAATTGTGGTGAATGTTTGGAACATTCTGAATGGCTAAAAAAGAAAATGTGTATATCTATAGTAATACAAAACGAATGTACTGCATTAAGTACTTTGCCTTTGCCCTGTCTGGGCTTGGTCTCTGCAACTTTTTTCTCTGTATTTCATTATTCATTAAGTTTACAATGTGCTTTAGTCATACAGCTTTGGTTTTGTTTCCCAGAGCCAAATCAGACCCTAGGCTTGGCTCTAGCTTGGCTCTGACTTGAAAGTATTTGGCTTGCCCAGGCAAATATATAAAATGAGCAGCCAAAAAAGAGATGCTCCCAGATTTTTCACTCTGAGCGTCAAAGAGAGAAAAGTCATTTCCTATGTAGATGAAATAGCAAAGTACAGTAACACCAGTAGTTGCTGCAATTTACTTTTTCACTGCCAGTGCACAGAAAACTAGGTTGATGGAGGCTGCTGGTATAGCTTAAAATACCAGTGCAGTTTTCAAAAACTTGCGAGAGAGAATAAACATATTTACTGAGGGCTCAATAATTAAGCTCATGCTAATATTGATGAAAGACTTGCCATACTGAACTGCTTTTTGCTGCTAGGAAATGCTTCCTGATACAAATCCTAATTTTTTCTTTGCTCCATTCCATCCTCTTACTGCTACATGTGCACTGCACCAGTTGTATGTGATTTTAAACATCCTCTTTCTTGTTTCTTTAGCTTTGCCTAGCTCTTTCTGACACAGCAATAAGCATTTTTAGATACGGGATTGTTATCTTCCTGTGCTTGATATGACAGGCCTGAACATATTCTGTGCCATCTTTGCTACCACAATCCGTGAAAAGCTCATCACTCTTCTTCTTTTTGCATTTACTCCTCAGGTTTTTCAGTTTCATCTTCTGACTTAACTGCCTTCCAAATATCCATTTTCCATTGAACAGTGCTATTACCCCAGAGAGACTTAAGCAGTAGTGGTCAACCTTATGTGCACTCTGCACATACAAGCTTAATTGATTGCACTGGAAATTCTGGTTACAGACAACTTGTTGAATTTGATCCTTGGCATGCTTTTCAGAGTTTTAATTTTTTTTCATGTTCTTCCCATGCTTCTAATCTCTCTAGGCCCTTCTGAATTTCTAACTCGGACACATTGCAGCAAATACTTTATTATGCTGCTAGGGGAGTATCAGAATCTGTCCTCTGGAAAAAAAGTCTTTAGTAAGAACACCACATCCAAACAATTTTTGCCATTTTGCCTAGCATTTTAGGTTGAAACTGAACCAAACCAAACCCCACAACATTATTCTTTTTCCACGAAAGCTCAATAAATCTTTTAGCGCAGTAAATATGTCTCAACTGTAACAGATAAAATCCACACAGCATAACATTAAGTACTTTTTCCATAAAGGGAAGATATTTTGCTGACCCTGGGAAAATTTATATTTTATCTCAATATTTGTGTGGCATAACACACACTCCTCCACTGGCATTCTTTGATTTGTTTTTTGTTATGTTTTTTTTCAGGTAAATTTATTTTTTATCTCAATATGTGTGTGGTGTAACACATGCCTCTCCAATGACCTTCTTGGGTTTTTCTTTTTGTTATGTTTTTAGTTGTTCTTTATTAGCGGGTAGGGCAAGTGGAGATGGAGACTCTTGCGTCATTTGGTACGTACGCAAATTTCAGCTCTGAGCTGAAATTCTTTTAAATGTCAGTTATATACTTCTGTAATTTATAACCATTTGATTACAATTTATAGCATTTTTAGAAGGATGAACTAAGTTGGAAAAGTAAAATATTCAAAACTTCAGTAAAGGAAACAAAAATAAGCTGACTACAACAGTCGCTGGATTTTCCTTAAAGAACCAAAGAATATCCTGTATCTCTGTGCTACCTCTCTCCACTGAAACAGGACTGAATTTTGTTTTATGACCTTCTCATGCCTTAATAAAATAGTTATGCGCTTTACAGACTCCCTACAGGAATAAATTAAGGAAAGAGGCTTCCTATATTTGTTATAATCAGTGAAAAGAAATGTTGAAGGTCATACAGCATCTACCTCAACAGAGATCACTGCAGACTGTTATTTAGGAATAGTACTATTTATAATAAAGTGCATTTTATTGAAAAGACCTTGAAACTAATTAATTTAACTAAGATATTCAACCCATGTGTAGTTGGTATCATTATTCCACATAAGGGGAAGCTAATAATTTTTATTAAAGATCCAGAGAGCTTGGATGTGAGTTATCTAGTCAAATAACTGGACATAAGTATGTCCCAGAACAGCAATAGCTCAAATATTTGTTCACAGAACAGAAATTCAGCTTACCTTGCAATGAATTGAAAATGGAGAAGAGGTACAGGAAAGGAAGAGTTAAGGGACCCCAGGCAAAAAAGGCAAAGCCCCACGTCATGCCCAGGAGGAAGGTCAGGCTGACCACGCTACGGAGGTTCCTCAGGATCTCTTCCTTCAGGCTCCGATTAGTTCTTTTCCCATTCCTCCCACAGATCTGCACCATCACCACAATAAACATGGCAATGTTCATCAGAAACATGATTCCAAAGTAGCCGGCACAAGTCACATAAAAAACAACTTCATTCTTGATCCAGCAGCTGCAAAAAAATACAAAAATATGATTATTTTTATATAAAGCAAACTACTCTTCAATTATTTATATGACTACAAGGAAAATCAGTCTATGTCTGATTCCACTGATGCAGAGCTATACTTTCAAATGAAACCTTTGTCCATTTTCTGCTTGTAAATAGGATGAAGCGCAGTGGCATCTTAAGTGTGACTTTGGCACATAGTAGTATCATGTCAGAAATCTGAGGGTTGTACCACGTTTTAGTTAAAACTATTTAAAAAGGAAATCTGACCTCAGATACAAGCTGTGGGAACTGCAATCCCATCATGGAAAGTTTAGACTCAGTATGAGTAGCTCCACCACTTTCATCTGTGTGAAGCATAGGACGCTTTAGTAACAGAATGGGCAAACTTGGATCTTCAGTGCCAAAATCAAGTTTCTGCCACTTGAGCTAAAGGAGAACTCAGACAGCTCTGGAGAAGAAGCAGGATGGGTAGTCCTTTGAGGTAGCCATTTGACAGTCAGCCATGTGAGAAATCTAGCTTATTCCTTTAGCAGCAAATGGCCGGAATGCTTAACATGATACTTTAATAAAAATACAGAATGATATTTTTATTTATTATGTTGAAGCTTTGCCAGGCAAGGAACAGAAAATGAAGTAACAAACAGTCACATAAAAATTTTGGCATTTGGAGATTATTATCTGGACATCAAGAGAAGAACATAGAAAGCTAATGAACTACATTGACAAAAGGCTGTTTTATTTACAAAGGAGACTATTTTTATATTACTTCTTTCTCTGTTCTTACCTAGAAGATATAGCTTTCATTTAAGATAAACTAAAACAGGTATTTTTATTTTATTGTCATGACAAAACTTATGAATTATTCTTTTACCAGAGGAGTGTTTGTACCTGGCATTGGGTAATGCAGATTTCCCTCCAATTTTTCTTATAGCCTTCTTCACACTGCAGATTCAAATAATTTAGAAGACAATTTTGCCCACTTTGCTTGTTTAATGCACTTCTGACTTTTCCAAAGCAATCTGACCAGTGCTAATTTTTTTTTGCAGACTGTAAATGCTAAATTGTAAGAGATTAAAAGAAATACTCACAAGTCATCTCCTCCTTGCCCATTAGCATCTTTGCCGTATAACTCTTTGCCATAAACATGACTTGCATTTGTATTAGCACTTGCTAAAACAATTGCTATCACCAGAGCTGGCAAACCTGTAACATGAGAAAACTTGTAGTTTGCTTTCAAATCTCTTAAACCTTCAAAATCACCAGGCAAAGCTGAATTATTGATATCTCCATCCCTACTGCTTTAGTAGAGTATCCTGAGGTAGTTCTATGTCAGAAAACTGCACAGAGAAGTAGAAGGAAACAATTTTTCTAACAGTACAAATGTATAAAACTTTCCAAGTACTTAATGGGCATTAATGAATAAGCCTCATAATGTTCTGTAAGGTAGAAAATGTTATTTTAGTATTTGATATGGAAACTAAAGTAGAATAATCTTCCTTAATTACTCAAAGTTAAATTTGCCATTGCACACAGGCTCTCAGAATAAAGTCAGAAGAAGATTAATAAACTATTACAAAAATGAGATCTAATGGATGGATGGTATTGGGATTTTTTTTGAGGGATTTTTTTCAGAGATGTTAATGTCACTTGATTAGGCTGGGGAACTGGGGAACTTGAACTTGAACGTGTAATTTCTCCACTGCTTCTCTCAGCTGTTAATGTCTTCTTTTTTTCTATAGCATTATATATCCTTTACTTAAATGTGTCCAACAAAATAAAGTAAACTATATATTTTTAATAATAAGGTAAAGGGAATATTTTGGGAAAATAACAGACAACTACGCGGAAGAGAACTCTGTGCAGAGAGGTACAGCTCACATGAAAGAAACGTATGTTTCCTGACATGCCTTATTCACGTGTCTTATCCTTGCTATGACAAAACAGATTCAAAGGGGAAGAGGTTAATTTGCTTTTCCGACCACTCAGTCCTTGTCCTCTGCTGAGGCTGCCAAAGAGGATGCTAGTTGCCAATGGAAAGACATCAATTATCAGCTGGACTGAGGTCAGTGCTCTAGCCATGAGGTTAATGGTTTTGTATTGTGTTGTATTATTTCAAACACAGTATGTGCATTCAGGCAGAAGGCACAGATTCCTGATATAGAAAAAGATGAAGAATAAAAGCCTTGCGGCCTGAGCCTTGCAGTTATTTTTCAGTATTACATTTTCCATTTCAGTCCTGCAGTGTACACTGCTTAGGGCAGGCAGGATCTCTCTGTGGTTTAAACACTGTGCTGAAGCTCAGGAAATTTTGATTGTTTCTGATTCCGCCATAGGCTTTGTATTTGTTGGCAAGAAACTTTAAGCTGGATTGAAAGCTTTTTGAAAGTCAATGCAAAGATCCCCATAGGTTCTGTAGTAACTGCAAGAGTTTCTGAATTCAATGTGTGCCATGGTTCTCCACCTCTGATACGACGCTAACATTTCCCCTCTGCCATTCTGGCCTCTCTGGGAAGTAAGACCAGTTTATCTGGTCTCTCCGCTCCTCCTCGGGCTGTGGGCTGCTCTGGGCGGAGGGTGCCAGTTCTGGTGTTATTGCACGGAATTATAGAGAGGAACTCGGCGACAGAGAGGGCTGGCTGCACGCCAGCACTGCCACGGGGCGGGGGGAAGGAAACGCCACGCTGATTTTGATTCTGCTCTGCATTTGTGATAGAGAGCTTTTATATAGCATCATTTCAAAATACATGCTAAGTAAATACTGCATCTACTGAACTCACCCCAGCCAATGATGCAAAACTTCAGTATGTATCGCCGTATATAGGTGTTGAACACTTTCACTAGAGCAATGTACATATGAACGGCTTCTAGTCCCATCCATGTAAAAGTGGCCAGAAGAAAAAAGTGCAAAAGTGCAGCTACAGCTATGCAGAGGCCATCTATGTCAAACGATGCAATCCAGCCATCAAGCAAGAAGATCAGGTTAAGAAAGAGCAGGGCTGTGCTCAAATTCATCAGGATTTTGGATGGATAATCTCTTCGCAGCTTCCTAATGAGAGAAATACAGGTGCATATGATTAATTGGCTTCAACCACCCAAGCCACTTACAGCAGCCGGGTTTACCAGTTTACAAAGTAAATAAAAGCACAGGAATCTCTTAGCCATAAGCTTTTGTGGCAATAAGGCATAGTGATGCGTACTTCTGTGTGGTATCACTGAAGGCTTCTGTTGTATGTCGTGGGGGAAAGCCAGCACTTCTTTGGGCCCTCAATGAGCTAATTAACTGTCACAATATTTTAGCAACTGATTTATTATTAAAAACCTTTCAAATTAAATACAATACAATGTGGTTTGTACTTTAAATGAAAATTGAAGAAAATGAAAACTTTCAAAACACAGGTGGCCAGAAGCTCATCTCTGATAATTTTATATGTTAATCTTTGCTTAATTTTTGGAATATATTGTCCAGTGCTTGCTGTTGTTTTCAGTTTTTTTTTTTTTGGGGGGGGATGGTGGTGTTTTTTGGGGGGGCGGATGTTGTTGGTTTTTTTAATAGGGTCTTAGGAAGACTGAAAATCAAGTCAATTTTCTTTTTTAAGTGATACACATTGAAATGTATGAACCGAGGGGCAAGCCAACAACTTCTGCAATCTTGGACCAGAACATTATACCATAGGTAATGCAATAGGAATGCAATCATTAAGAGATAATTTAGAACTCGAAAACCCCCTTTGCCCTGCCTGCCCCCCCCCAGCAAACTATCCTTCTTTAGCAGCTACTCTGTCCTGTCCTGTTACAGGCAGAATGGTTCCTTTGTGTCGATATGACTTCATTTTCTCTTTTCACTGTTCACAGAACTGTATCACTTCAAAACTTTTGCATTCCCTTGAGTCACTTTCACATTTCAGTAGGATTGCTGTTGAATTTGTTGTAACACTCCATGATTTATCTTCATTTTATTTCTCTTCCCACTTCTTTCTGAAGGGCTCTAGAATGTAATTCTTCTAATTGGAAATTTCTCTTTTTATTCTTAGGACTTGTTATGCTCACACAGGCAAGTTTTTCTTTGTTGTTACAAAAAGCCTGGTTGTGGATTTTAAAATAATACATACCTGTTCAGAATCTAGAGGACACTGTACTCCCAAAAGAGAAAATTTTGAGACACATTAGCCTTGTTGCCCAGCCTGAGCAGCACAACGCATTGGAAACAGGAGGAAAGAGTCTGAACTTAAGGTGCCCTTGAAAAAAATTTCCACTTCCAACTTTGTGACCATGATTTTGCAGAGGTTTTTTTTTAAACATAAATTTCCCTTCCTAGGCAAATAAACCACACCAACCATAAAACTAATTTATTTTATTCATCACATACAGATACTTCCTTTTGATGTTTTCAACAGAACTAATACTTACTCAAATGCAATATATGTCAGAAGAGTTGCAGCTGAAAATATAGCAGATATCCCACAGCCTATGTAAGTGATAAACGTGAGGACCTTGGTATTCTGTGGGTCTATTTGTGTAACGGTTCTCTGAAGGTCCTACATGAGAGAGCAGGAAGAGGCATCAGTTATAGCAAACACCTTTTCCATGAGCACAACACTCACTCTTGGTAATCAGTCAAGTAAAACTCAAAAGCACTTTGGCAATACCACTATAACCCTGACATTAGGGTTCATGTTTACTGAGTATACTTAGTCTACAGTTGTTACACCTCTCACTTCCTTCCCACAGTTCTTGAAAACATTGTGCTTTAAGTACTATAACTGCTGGGATCAGCAGATAGACAGAGCCTGATACTGATCCTTATAATTCAGTACCAGGAATTCAAATGTCCTTCTCTGAAAAAATCTCCACTTATCAAACTTTTTAGTTCCGTCACTTATAGACAACTCTCTTTAAGAAGATGTAAGACTTAAGAAAATGTAATTTAAAAGTATTCATACTGAAATATGCACCATTCTGGGGAGTTTCTGACATCACTACTTGTTATTCAAAGTTCGTAAGAGTCAACGTAGCTAATCATCTATGGGTGAAACCAAGGGCAAGATACTGCTTTTTGGTTTTATGGTCTGTTTTGACATGCAAACTATAGTTATAAATAGAATTGGTCAGGAAAATAGTGACAAAGACAACATTTCAAAAAAACCTGGAAATGAAGCAGGAACATTCTGAGGATTTTTTTTCCAGTTTTCTGTCCAACTGTAATTGCCACATAGTACCGTCTGAGAATAAATGCCAGTGTTATTTCCTTTTTTAAGGACAAGAAAAAAATAAGAATGTTTGGATCTATATCACTGTGGAGTAAATGTGTGCAAATACTAACATATAATGGTGTCCATTCTATAGTCAGTGTAACTGTTGTCCCTAGCAAAACTGTCTAGCAAAAGAAACCAACAAAACGCTACAAAACTTGCCATTCTTCATAGGAAAAGGAAGGAGCTGTATGCAGTTTTTTACACCCTGTCCCAAACTTATATGACAGTTTGTACATATAAGGAGAGTGATATTTGAAAATAATTTAATAGCTAAATTAAAGTCAGAAAAGATTATTCAAATGGAAAAGCAATTAAAAGGGTCAAAACTGTGTAAAAATCTATTGGAACACAGCCCAAATTCAAAGAACTTGTGCCTTATTTCCTACTACCACAAAAGCGTTTGGGGAAGAGAAGGGACTCATTGAATGTATCCTAAAGAAAGCCCTTTTTTTCTCCCTTTGAGGATGAAAAGTGAAACAAGACCACAATTTAGCTTGCAAAAAGACAGAAAGCTTGTGGCTTTTTCATATCTACATCTGAGCATGACGTGAAGAGAGCAGCCTTATTAAGAAGGCTCTGGAAGGCCAAAGCTGAAAAAGTCAGTGCATGCGGCTCCCTTGTGCGGTTAAGTCCTATGTGTCACTGCAACAAGTTAAATCAAAAACCAAATACTTGCACAGCATTGCTGTGATCAGGAGCAAACATCTTTTCTTCAGGTATGTTTTAGAGGCTGAAGAATGTTAATTTCAGATGGAAAGAAACGTTTCAGCCCATTACTGAGCATAAAAAAATCACCAAATGTTAAGAAACGATAGCAGTATTCTTTTTCATGTTGGGATTTTTTTCTCTTGAAAACACTTCACACATGCAAATTGCTGGAGGCACCTGAATGCTGGAGGAATTACGCTACTGAGGCTGAAGTGCTCTATATGGTTCCCTCTTTCATCTCCCTGATAGGCTGTGCTCTACCTATCCCAGCGACCCAGACTGGAGACTTTGCTGAAGGCTCTGACAGAGTACGAGTTACACGTTTTGTACCAGCCCTCAGTGGGCAGACTTCTTCCAAGAGAAGGCCTGACTGCAAGGCATCCCCAAAGCTGATTAAAGCCATTTATAAGAAAACAGCAAACATGGGTTTACACATTTCACGAAAGAAGGTATTGCTTTGTACTTTTTAACATTAGATAAATATAAATCTTGTCAGATTTGCAACCTAAATTTGCAAGGGGCAATTTAGCCCCTTGAATCTCAGGATGAAAGGGAATTGTAGCGCTCCTTTGACTTTTCATCCTCATTAACAGTTTTACTGACTGTAGGACATTTTTCTTTCCCTGACTATTTTCCCTGACAATATGAGTCTCTCTTTTTTTGTTCTGAAAACAGCACCTCAACTTTTTCTCCTACTTTTTTTTTCTGCAAACAACTTCCCACTTCCCTGATCTTGAAATTTCAAATCTACCTAGTCTTGTTTCTCATTCACTTCCCTCTTGTTACACCCTCCTGTCTTAGCTGCAGGTAATTTTTGTCAGATTATATTGTTAAGGGAAATGACAGGGACCCCCTGCACCTTAAGACGCATTAAGATCAATTTTTTCTGTTTCGCTAGAGGAATTGTTAATAATAGGAGTTGGTTTTACAGTCCCTGACTTTCTTTTTCACCCAGCCATGCCCAGCTTTGAAGCTGGATGTTTTAATACGCTATTTGTATTTTGCTATCACTCAGAAGTCTCAACCCCAGGTCTTTTGTGGCACAGTATTTTCAAAATTTAGCATACTCTTATGGGCACATTTTACTTTTTATTTTATAATATTTAGCCACTTGTAAAGAACATAATAATAATTATAATATACTTTCATTACTAACTTTATTCATTACCTCGCTCCTGAATTCTTATCACTAGCTATTTTGTTATGAAAAGATAACTTTATGACAATAAGGGGGAAAATGATGTATTATTATTAGAAATCGTGTGCATAAGGAATGACCCAAGTAACAAAAATGAGAGTTGTCTTGACCCAAGTCAAAAACTGCATTGCAGTTCCTCGGAAAGATAACTTGGTGAACGGTGAGTTTGCCTACCATTAGGACCCCAAAGTGCGTGAGGTGGTTGCATAAGCAGACCGTCTCGTTTTCATTGGACTCTGCATCCACTTGGCAGCCCGCAGGGTTCCAGCCACCATTGCCACCTGTGGAAATGAAACAGGAGAAACCGTACTTTCCAACAAACTCATGTCACCCTCTCTTTTAACAGATTTCTCACTTCAGCTTGTGCAAATGCGGAAGTGCTTTCTCAAATTGAATGAGTGAACATTAAAAACAATCAGGAAAGAAGCAAGTGTCAGATTTCCTAGTTTCTGCAGAGAATCACGCCAGATGAGTGTCCCAGTAATGGACTGCTGAGCAGAAGCAATATATGGAGGTCTATAATAAAGGTAGGGAGCTTTTTGGTTAATGGGGTAGGAATAAGACCTGCTATGTGGATCACTCATTAAGACACACCTTAGTTTTACCCAACAATAAGATGGTTTTAGAACTCCTTTTTACCCCACTGATGTGATGTCTGCACCTTCTTCCCTCCTACTCATGTATCCCCAGGCACATGAAAGCATTTATGGCCCAGGAGCAGAGGGCCTCGCCCTTCTTCTCTGCAGCATGTAATGCAGAAGGTCAGAGCGGATAATCCCAATTATCATTTGTGGCCTTAAGAAAAAACATAAGTAAACTATCCCCTACCCACCCCACCTGAAAAGGCCATTCTGAAAAATAAGTAGAAAGATTTTATTTTTAAAAAATAAATGTTAAAAAGTAAAATTTGTATTTCTGATTACTTCTCCTTTCATTTTTTCCTGCTGAAATATGAACTAATTTTGTGAAATAGCTCATATTCTCTGAACTTTTAAAGACATTTTTGCACAACTCCAGACAAAATCCAGCAAATTAGCCGACTGGCCCTATAACTTTACCCCAAATTCAAGACAGAACCTCTCAAAAGACTGTGAAGGTGTTCCAAAACCACTTAAAACTCTCCCCTACTCGAGCAGCTACTGATAATAGTTTTGTCCCTGCGTGTTTCTCCTTTGATGTGCTTCTTAAGTTTAGCTTCCTCCTAGGTTCTTTTTTTTTTTGCTCTTTTTTATCCTTCTGCATTCTTCTCAGTTCTTCTGTCTGAATTTCCTGCTTTCAGCTACAACTTTAGATTGTAAATTTTATTTCTTGCAAGACTCTCTGTACTAAACCCCTCCACCTCAAATCCTACTGCTAAGGACAGTTACTTCTTTGCTCTATCTCTGTTTCATGGCAAGGAGAAGTAACATCTCAGCAGTGATCTCTAAAATAGAAGGATCTGGAAAGTCATCCCAGAGAATGGCTTTGTCTGTGCAAAGGATGAAGATCTTGAGTTTAACATCACACACGGGTTAGGCAGTAGCAATGAAGAATGAGCTAAAATGATGCCTTGTTAATGTGTGTCTCCATATGGGACCTCATCGTGCATACTGTCATCTATTTACAAGGTGCATTTTGAGTCTCTGTCTAAATGAAGTTTGTGTAATGTAGTTCCTAACCTTCCACGGAAGAAAAAACAGCTTAAGATTTGTAACAGGCACAATTTCACAATTAAATAACCCAACATTTTTTAAATAGCCAGTTAAAAGTATGCTAAGAACCATTCATGTGTCTGATTAGAATTACTATTTAATTTGCACATGCAGACAGATCAATGAAAAACTGCTACCAGATATAGAAAAGTAGAGAAACTTTCTTTACAAATTTAAAATGTTAACCAAATTTACATACAAAACTTTTAGTAAGAATATTTAACATCTGCTGTTACAAGTGACCTTACTAACTAGAAATGATACAGTCTAAAGTTTTCACCTAATTCTGCAAGGACTGATTCAAAAAGAGCCAAGACTGTGACTGATTTTAAAACTTAGACACCTTTATTCCCCTCATAAAAGAAATGACAGTATTTTTAAACTTACCATTTTTATTCATATCCCAGAAGACACAGGTAGGCTTAGGATCTTCCTAAGAATACATTAAAAGTAGACCTTTTGTACCTCTTCAGACATGTATCTCATCAACATACACATTTACAACAGATGTTTTACTACATATCTTTTCACTCAATAAGCAGAAGAATAAATATTCGGATTGTTGAAATTTTGTCTAGTGTCAAATTAGTACTTACTCTGCTAGAAAGACAGATCTGCCCAGATTATAAAATCTAGAGCACTGTTCCTCTGCACTGTTCCTTTTCCACATCCTCAGAATAATGTTTTATTGTCTCACTAAAGTTATCCATGAGTATGATGTCTTTACAGAGTCTAAAGTGGAGGTTGTTTTCTTTGACTTTAAAATAATCATTATAATGAAATGTAAGGTAAAGTTGATTGACTTTGAAAATTATGAACCAGGTTCTCATTACATAAACAATTTACTTAGGTATTGCATTTTAGTATCTTCTTTCTTAACTTCTCTAGTGCTATTATCTCTTTTCGAGTAGCTACTGACATGTCTGAGATCAGAGTCAAGCTCACGTTTTTTAACTGAAACAGAATGTGCTAAAAGGTTGCATTTGGTCTGTATTTCCCTAAATGAATTGTAGTCATCTTTTAACAACATGGTTCTGCCTATTCTTCCTTTGCTGAAAACCATATAACAACAAAGTAACATGGGGAACTATTAACAAAGCAATTCCCATTTGATCAAAGACTTTCTAAAATCATTCTAAAGTTCCAGTGTAATAAATCGTGTCCCTGGTCACTGGTCACGAACATGGTCATGAACAGAGGTTTTGCCTACAGTTATTGGCACAGAAATTGCCTCTGAGTGGCAGGATCAATAGTCTTTCAGATAAATGTTAGATCATGAACGGAGTAGGAATGTGTGAGGATGGGAGAGGTTATTTGGTTTTACTTTTTGCTTACTTGCTTTTGTTCTAGAGTTTTTATTTCCTTTTGAGTTTATGTTCTTACTCAAAATCCATCCAAATCAATCAGGCTATATGCTCAGCCTTTATTATTATATATAATCTACATTCCTGTTCCTCTGAATAATCAGTCCTGTCTTACCTGAATTTTGGTGTGCTTAATTGAAACCTTCACATAATCCTGAAGATCCTGAATAGTTATGTTTCCAATACTGCATGCCACCACAAAACTGGTCAAATTGGCAGGATTTTCTGCATCCTTTGAAAGATTCAGAAAAATATAATAAATGCTTACACAGCACATAACATAAAAGCCAGAGTACACAGTTTCATTTTTGCAGCGTGCCAGAATAAACAAGTTGTCAGCATTTCTACACTTTTGATCACGCAATATAAGAACATTATGTTTATAAAATCAAATTATGGGTTTGCCTCATGGAAGTTTCCCTGTTTTCCTTATAGACATAAACATATATAGGCACAATTATAGAGAGAGGTTAGAAGGCATAAATTTCCCTTTTAATCATTATGTGTGATGCCAACAAAATTGTAACTCAAACAATGTAGCAGATAACAACCCATGATACGATTAGCTCATTTCCCTAAACACGAATGAACTAGCTTACTTATTGTCGACACTATCCTTTTTAGTAGATGCAAAGTTTTTGAGAATAACCTGTTTTCTGTGTATAGTTGCTAAATCATCCTCCATCTTACAATGAATGACTAAGAAGTAGTAAACAAATTCAAAGCAATGTTACATACTGTAGGAGATAATATTTTCTGCAAGGTCTTATTTGATGGGGATTTAAATAGAAAACTGATGTTATCACTGAGCAATGCCATTTCTAACCTGCAGTCAAAAAGTACCAGGTTGAGAATTTTCCAAAAGAGAAATTTTCCTTGGAAACTGATGATTTATTAAAATGGAAGTGCTTTGGAAATACTACTTTCTTTTGATGAGCTTCCATTGAAACCTGCATAGTTACACGCCTGGTTGGCCTTATGGGAAGCTTATGGGGAGCTTGGTCACTGCCTGCAGCAGATCTTAGGTCAAATGTATTGCCACTCACTTTCCCTCCAAAAGTCTGGGCTGCCAAACTCCTGAACTGCCCTGATTCCTTCAGTCTAGGGGTTTTGTTAGCCTGATAAGATAGAATCATAGAATCATAGAATCATTAAGGTTGGAAAAGACCTCTAAAATCATAGAGTCCAACCATCAACCCCACACCACCATGCCCACTAAACCATGTCCCTAAGTGCCGCATCTACACGTCTTTTAAATAATTCCAGGGAGGGGGACTCCACCACTTCCCTGGGCAGCCTGGTCCAAAGTTTAACCACTCTTTCAGTAAAGAAATTTTTCCTCACGTCCAATCTAAACCTCCCCTGGCGCAACTTGAGGCCATTTCCTCTCGTCCTATCGCTTGTTACTTGGGAGAAGAGACCGACACCCACCTCGCTACAACCTCCTTTCAGGTAGTTGTAGAGAGCGATGAGGTCTCCCCTCAGCCTCCTTTTCTCCAGGCTAAACAACCCCAGTTCCCTCAGCTGCTCCTCATAAGACTTGTGCTCCAGACCCCTCACCAGCCTCGTTGCCCTTCTCTGGACACGCTCCAGCACCTCAACGTCCTTCTTGTAGTGAGGGGCCCAAAACTGAACACAGTATTTGAGGTGCGGCCTCACCAGGGCCGAGTACAGGGGCACGATCACTTCCCTACTCCTGCTGGCCACACTATTTCTGATACAGGCCAGGAAATGTCAGGTATCAGCTCGGCACTGGGCTTATGAGATCCCACCACTCATGAGAGACAGAATAGCTTCAGCTATTAAGTGCACATTATCCTGAGAAGAGTATTTAGTTTCTTAAGAACCATATCCAAGAGTTTTCAAACACAGTATTTCAGATTATACTGGAGCTTTGTGACATAATTTCCTAAAAACTTAAAAATTGTGGAGGAATGAAAATGCATTTTTCTAGACAGTTCTTGAGCATTCAAACAAGAGAAAACCTCTTGGCTACCACCTAAATTTCAACACCTGACAAAGTCTATGAAAGCCTTTGGACAGACTGCTATGGGTTTCAGTGGATTCTGTCTCTAGCAGATAACAAAAACTAGAAATAAATATCAGATGGTCTCTTTAGGTAAGGCAATTTCATATATTCTTACTTGTCCTTAGAAAGGAATAGAAATAATGTGTGCATTAAAGTAAAATACAGATAACTGCTTATGACTGTTGAACATGTCACCCGTGAATAGTTTGAAAAACACAAAAAAGAATGGAAGGAATTTTAGTTGCTAATATAGATGCAAAATTTCCTGGTTTTTGCCTTTCAATGTCTTATTAAGTATCCCTTAGAAACACGTGCTAGCACCATTAAAGGACACATTCTGACTTTATATGATTTTATGCCATCATCTGCATTCTTCTGGTTTCTTTATCAAATATATCCGTCCTGTTTTTCTCAAAAGCGGGCTTAAAATGAATACCATTTTAAATAGTTAAAGATACTTCGGGGTGTATTTCAGAAAGCAACTGAGGGTCATGGGTATTTTCTTGCCTAGATTATCTGAAGAATCTGGATACACTGCCAATAAAAACGATAATATAGGGACAATACAATACTACAGAGTTCTGCGGATGCACAAGAGCCAAAGGTCACTTGAAATACTAATGGGAAAACAAACTCAAGTCTTCTGAGGCTCAGTCTACAGTTCACTATGAAACAATGTTTCCTTCTTAATTAACTCATTTTTTTTCAAAATAGGTATGTTTTTGGTTGTTTTTTCCAAGCTGTGCACTCTTCCTAATTTTTTTGGCATCTACTGTGCAGGAACTATTTATAATTACCATGTGATGGGACCCAAAGGAGAAAAAATCAAATTGACCTGAGTCCCTTTAGTTTTCAGGTACAAGTATTGTTATCCTTATTCCATGTTAAAATAGGGTGTGCTTATGAGAACACATATATGAAAAGAAGAATAGTGTGTATAGAAAAAAAGTTCTCTGGCTGATGACCATAAGCCCAGAGTTTCCAACTGAATATAAGTGGTCAGCTGGATATGAGTACCAACTAACTCTTTTAAGGAAAAGAGAAAGAAAGAGTACTTGGCACTGTTATAGGCCAAATTCCCTTCTGATAGAAAAGAACCTGGCTCCACTGAACATCAAGGACCTATATTAACGCTTTTTAACAGAAGTTATGCCCTTTAAGAGGCCTTGCTACTTTACTCTGATTATAAGCAGCTGGGATCCAGTTTTCCACAGAAAAGTTCCCTGAGAAAAAGTTCATCATCTCACATGTGACAGGAATTTGCAGTCAAATCACTGACTTTAATTCAGCTTGGGCACTTTGGCTATTTTGTCACTCTCAACATAACACTGTCTCTAGTGCCTACATCTGCTATCACCTTCTCATTCCTACAACTCATGAGATGCTGTGAAATGATTACACTACAGAAAACTTTTAGCAGCTGCCTTTGACTCACCCAAACTGAAATGACATAAACCACATTAAAGTTTACCTGAAAAAGACCATTTTTATTGAAGAAAGTAAATTGAGCCCTGGATATAACTTCAAACTCATCTTGACTTAAATTCTTCAGTAAACTTGGCGGCAGAACAACAGAAGCAAAGGCATTTGTCTGATCCTTGTCAAAATCTATCTGTTAAATAAACAGAAGAACATGTTCAAACAAAACCCAAACCATCCATTGTCCAATCCAACCGGGTTCACACCCTTACACAAAGATATCTAAACATGGGACTAGAAACAATCAACACTAATATGACCTGTACCTATGTAAGAGTTGATGCAACAAATAAATAAAAAAAAGGCTTAGGAGGTTTTCCCACCCTTCCAGCATGAGATCAGCCTTCTGTTACAGGAAGGTATTAGACAAAACAAACAAACAAACAAACAAACTCACTCCTCCACTGCTATAACGATGATTTGGAAATAATGAGATGGCAATAATGGCAGTCATCATGATTTTCAGTAACCATCAAGATACTTTTCCTCATACCAATGTTGAGAACTGAAAAATATGCTCTGAATCCTTCTTTCTTGAGTTGTATTATTTGGCTTGATCTGCACATCTGAATTAATTCTCTTATGAGTTTTTCTAGTTTCTCTGTTACAGAAGGGTGTTTTAGAAATGATCAGTGTCACCTCTCTATATTTATCGTGCTATGTAGCACAAAAAAGACACTTTCTGCCATCAATATAAGCTTAATCTATACTGGCAACGTGTCAGACAGCTGAAAGCCCTCTATGGCACAGTGGTGTAACAAGTGAGCAGGAAATAAATGAGGATGCAAACTTGTATTTCATTAGCTACCAGGCAGCAATTCTATGACTGCATGCTTTCCCACCAGGGCATACTCAAGGTGTGCCACCCTACCCATCAAGGGAAGGGGAGCAAGCCATCTCACAGTGGCTCTATAGTGAAAGAATTCAAGAATTTTACTGTGAGATAAGGAAACTCACACTCCTGACTTCTCCAGAGGCAACTTGGTCATGTATTTATGCCTCTCATGATCAGTCGTATGATCCTAAAAGCACTATTAGCTAATAGAAAGTTAAAAGCCATAGGCTACTGATAGATTTATTTAACTTCCAAATTTTCACTGATTTACTGTGAATAACAGGCACCTTTGGAAATTAATAAGAAGTGGTTCATAGATATGAACCTGACAGGGCTAAATGTAGTTGAATAAAAGGTTTTCAAAGGATAATTCTGCCACGTTAAACAGAAAGTGTGTGTGTGATAAAGATGTCCCATTAGGTATTGTCTGCAAACAGAGTGGAAAAGGCTTCTATAAAGAAGTATGGATATATTACAGGAACAATTTAATAATATGAATCACCAAAAGCTAACTTAGTCAAAGGTTTGGCAAGAAACATAAAGACACAGGGGACTGAAATAGAATCTTTCCAAATTGCCATGGATACATTTGCTTGATATCTACTTTAAGAAAAAAAATACGAAATAAAATCTGGAAACATTCTGACATACAGCTTGAAGAGCTTAATGCTCCCTGATGAGCCTGGGATGGATCATCACATCACTGGTGAAAAACTTGGACTTCCACAAGGGTATATCCTACCAGCAGGGATAGCAAGTATCTTTCCTGATAGGCATGGAAAATATTAATGGTGACCACAGCCGCTGCAGACTTTTCTGGTAGGAAGGATGCTAAGAATTCTCAATCAGCTGTTGGAAATGTAAAAGTCTGAGAACAAACTCATGTTCCAATAGGAACATTATAAATAATTTGACGGAGTTTGGATTTTATCATTATTTAGACAGTGCTATAATAAATGATTCCAGGGCAAGAAAATTCCTGGATGTCCTCAAGCCACAGATGGTAATTCTTATTATACATGCGAACATCCCAA
Source organism: Aptenodytes forsteri (assembly GCF_000699145.1). Lineage (NCBI taxonomy): Eukaryota > Metazoa > Chordata > Aves > Sphenisciformes > Spheniscidae > Aptenodytes > Aptenodytes forsteri. The sequence goes on from NW_008795490.1 coordinate 7,086,631, forward strand.
ACCTGACTTCAGAATTTTTCCTTTCCTCTTTCCATAAATACAGAATGAAATCTGGAGGAGAAACGTTCCTTTGATTACAATCAAAGAACAATCAGCTACTGAGCTTCATTAATAAGAGAGCTAAACAAAAGTAGATTCATAATCACCAAAAATGTCTAATAAAATTGATTCAAAGAAATTTTAGCCAAAAAGTCTATGAATATAAAAATGTGAAAACTCAATTACATTAAATCCATTTGTATTGATTTAAACGAGCATTTGAGTTTTGATCCAAAGTCTATATACACAGCATGTAAAAGGCCTACAGCCTATTATATTACTACTACTTTTTATAGCACTGTCTTCATTACTGTTTTTGATTTTTACAGTACATAGTACTTTATAAAATGATCAAACATTTATTATGATTGTTGTTTTGCCAATTTGCAGTGGGAATTAATTTGGTTCCATAAGATGCTTATACTCTAGTGATTAGTCTTTAACCGTTTTCATAATGCCATTTTTGTTTGGATTCAGATTTGGTTCCTCTGGCCCAAACAACAGTAGGTTTTTTAATTTTTCTGTTTAATCTTTTCTGTGTGTTTCTCCAAGTAAGGCTCACTGTATTTGAATGGTTAGACTCCTAGGAAACTAAGATTACATTACTTCTGTCATAGACTTCTTACATAACTGAAAAAAATACATCGTACTACATTTTTAAAAGCATTTAGGTGCCATAAGATGCAGACAGGCACATACTGAAGTTTAAAAATTCTAGGCACCTCATTGCTACTGATTTCAGCAGAACCTTTGGAATATCCCAATAGGTGCTCATGTGCATCTCAAATGCTATTTCATAGCTTTTAGATGTCTGAGCTTTTCTATATGTGAAAAAAGAAGAAAAAATATTTTTGAGGTGATGACAAATATCTTAACTATAACAGCCTGTCTAGATACTGAAGCACTGGAGAGCATTCTGCATTTTGAGTGATCTGTGTTTCTTTTATTTTTCATGTCTAGGCTGGTCAAGCTCCACATGAATGTCTTGAACTGCCTCGGACATCCCAAATGGCACAAACGTATCAACCTGTGTGTGGACAACTGGATCAGCCTTAGATCTCTGTTAGCAGCAGGTGTTTAAACTATACTGGAAGGTTGAAGACCTATTGTATCTGCATAAATCTACATGTAGATATCTAAATTTATGTGTCTTACTCTGAAGCTGAAATGCATCAATGGAGTTGTTAGCTAGTGTACAACAGGTAATACAGCAGACTGTTAAAGATTATTTTCCCTTTTCATTAGTAAAAAAAAAACTAAAAAGGATAAAGTCTGTTCTGGATTTGTAAGCAAATTACTTTTCATCCATATGGAACATGTGAGTTTATCGAGGTTTCCTGTCACTCAAGGAAATACTACATTAATCTGTTTGGATGATTGCAGGAAAAAGGAAATAGAAAGTAGGGGAGAACTAGGAGCTGTAAGTGGTTTTGTAAGAACCATAGTAAACACACTTGGAACAACACACACATTTCACGTTCAAATACAACGGCTTGTTCCATACCTGGAAATCAGATGCATTATTCTGTGGACTGACACTGAAAGAACCGCCTTTGAATGAAGTTGAGTTCATAGCAGACACTCCAAGTGCGAGGTTTCGTGTTGAAATACTCATGGATGGTCCAGTGAACTGGATCTTTAAAGCCAAGGCATCAATAGTTTTTAGAGCTCTAAAAACAGAAATAAAATTATTCTAAAAACTGAATAAAAAAAAAATGCTCTGTATGCTCTCTGCATTTAAGATGATCCTCTTATTATTGACTATGTTTCTATCACCCATCTGTGTATTCACAAGGAGACTATCAGGTTGTAAATTTATGCATCTCTGTTGAAAACAAAAGCTTTTGATTGACAGAAACTATCTGACTACATATCACTAGTCCTGAAATAATTTTCCAACAATACTTAGATCTATGCTGTGTCACGTATCAGGAGACTTCTTCTCCATCCAACTACTTCATCTTTGTCATGCACATTAATTTTAGTACAAGAAGAAATATTTGTATATTTAATTTGGAAAATTCTTTTTGATGGAAATCAGAAAAGTTTGACTTCTGTACTGCAATTATTTGTCTATATATGGAAGGATGAATCCTTCCACCTTGCAGGTTGCTCTCAAAAGCTTGTCTCAAATGCAGAAATACTTACTCTGAAGATGATGCTGCCAATACACTGTCTGAACTTGTTAGAATATTGGAAAAAATTGTCACCACGGTAGAGCCCAGAGATTCATCAATTTCTTCATCATTCACAATTTTTTTGAGCTTCTGCACAACATCATTTACTTTGTCTGAGGTTAGCTGCTGCCCTTCACCGGTGAGATTCAGAAGCTGATTGGCTATATCAGCTGCATTTTCTGTAAGTGTACATGTAAAATGAAGTAAAAAGAGAAAATAATGCATATCAGTCCTGAAGTAATTCAGAAATACAAATTTTTATTCTCATTGTTGAAAGCTAGAGCATGTTCTGTGGTACTTGTAATAAGCATAGGATTTTTTCATTTTATCAAATTTTTAATTTTACGAAAACGTATATAGAACCTGCTGATTATTTTATAACTGTCTTCATTGGCTGTGTCTTTCTTTTCCTTAATTTGATTTGACCTTGTAAATCAGAACTATTATTGAAAGGGCTGATTGAAAGAAAGAAAGGGGAAGTAAGAAATAAAAAGCATATTTTTCCTCTCTTTTTCTCCTTATGCTATCCCTTTTTTTTCACTGGGAAAACCAGTTTCACTCTTGAAGTGAAACAAATGCATCCAAAGTCACTATTACTGACAAAATATTCACTCTTTTAAGCTTTGGGGAGAAAGCCTGACCCCATTGTAAATGTTTCAGTTCCTTCAGAGGATTGTACTCTTACTCGGAGGGTTGGCAAGCGCAACACACAAGCAAATTTCATGAGAAGAATCTTCCTGGTAAGGAAAGTTTGATAGTCTGTCCAATGGCAAAACATTAGTGTAAATCATATGTTAAACTGTAAGCTTGATGCCAGCTGGATAGAAAAATAATGTAAACACTAGCATTTTACAATATCAAAATATTTGAGGTTTATTGGAATTTGCAAATAAGATTTTGAAAGAAGATCAGCCTTCTTTAGTCTGCAACTGGCTGTGGTTTTTTAATGTTGTGTTTTATAATATAGCTTTTGCTACATTTACTGTAGAATGTTAATTTTACATGAAATGCTGTTTTCATATAGCCTGACTGCAAGTACGCAATCAACTAAGTTAGGAACCCAGGCTCCCTAGGACCTCTCTATCAGTGGAGAAAGAAAAAGAGGCTTCCCCAAGAAAGCAATTCAGAACAGGCACTTACTGTAGGTGCTCTGAATTACTTACGACAGTATCATTCTCTTCACTAGCTCTGGCACTAAAAAAAGGGGCCATAAAATTGTTGTCTATTTATTTTATTACTCCTCTAAGGCCAGAATGACATCAAGGGGTATTTTGCAAACGGAGAATAAATCTGAAAATGTCTGATTGTAAGCCCAGTGAAGAGAGTGGGAGTCTTTCCACTGGCACCTACAGATACTGGAAACATTTAAAAATTTGTCTGAACCTGAATATCAAATTGAGGCAAGCTACCACCTGCCTCTATTCTTGCTTAAATTACCTGAAGAGTTTGATTTATTTCATTAATTGGTACGCAGAGCTTTTCATGAGTGGGCTGAATTCAACTTGATGCACTTCCCCAGAGTTCAAATATTTACTTTGCACTGTTTTTTTAGAAAGATTTTAAACGACTTAGCATAAAGCTGGAAGATATTCTTCCTTAATGTAACTTCCTTATAGTAAGCAGTAACCAAGGTCTACAAAACTATTCCTTTAGCCAAAGACCAATATCAATGTACCCACCTGTGCAATTTCTAAGATCAGGCTGGCCCCAGTATGATGTATAATTCTGCAGACCCAAATAGCTAAAGAGGAAAAATGACAAAATTCACATGAAATACAGTAGCAAAATTATGTAAAAGTTTCATAATTCTTTTGTAGGTGTCACAGTGGTCCACTCTTCTCAATTCACAATATTCCTAGCAACATGGCCCCTAGTGAAATGAAATATGTATGCCTGACAGTGGAAATATGTGATCAATTAAGTGACAGTGCTGAAAGAAACCCTAGTTCTTTTGGACAAATTCCCAGCTGATTCCTATACCGATTTGATAAACCGCATCAGTGGAAATTCTGGCCTTGTATTTCAGGAAAGACCCAAATGTTGACACAAACAATAGTGTCATAATAGGCCACTATTATGGCCTAATCAGATGCTATTTCTATAATTTCCCTTTGATATAAACGGCTTTGATCAAGTCAATAGCAAGCCGTAATACCTTTCAGAAGAACACGCACAGGAGCTATGTGGAGATATAAACTTATGCCACTCATGAAAACTAGGGCAGGTCACCATCAGATCCAGGTCCAAGGTGAGGGGCAGACAGAAAGATTTTTTTTTTCCAAACCACTTTTTTTAAAAAGCCTTACCATAGCAAAATACCCAGATATGGCTCCAAAATTAAACACATTTTTTCCTCAGTTTTCTTTAAAGACAATCATGTTATCATAGCATGGCAAAGGCAGGATGGAGAATGGGAAAGTTATCCTTTCACTCAGCACGATAGAATAAAGTTACTCCTCAGTTGATCACCTTTATTATAACAGCACACTAGCAGGTAACCTTCTACTGTGGGATGCACAGGACTAGAAGAGACCGTTAGAAGAGCTTCCTCTTCTCCCAAAACACACCCCACCTGTGCTCCATATTGGCAAAAGCTAGTGGAGGCAGAGGCAAGGAAAGCATAGCACAGTGCAGAACAGGGCAGACAGAGATTTTTTTTTTCCAAACCACTTTTTTTAAAAAGCCTTACCATAGCAAAATACCCAGATATGGCTCCAAAATTAAACACATTTTTTCCTCAGTTTTCTTTAAAGACAATCATGTTATCATAGCATGGCAAAGGCAGGATGGAGAATGGGAAAGTTATCCTTTCACTCAGCACGATAGAATAAAGTTACTCCTCAGTTGATCACCTTTATTATAACAGCACACTAGCAGGTAACCTTCTACTGTGGGATGCACAGGACTAGAAGAGACCGTTAGAAGAGCTTCCTCTTCTCCCAAAACACACCCCACCTGTGCTCCATATTGGCAAAAGCTAGTGGAGGCAGAGGCAAGGAAAGCATAGCACAGTGCAGAACACAGTAATTTTTTTTATGAGAAGTGCTGTACATGGACAATCAACGGTATTGTGTAGACCACAAATGAACAATAAAGATAAGCAATACTGGGGCAGCAAAGGCCAGAAGCCTTAATTTTTAATGATTCTGAGGCTCTGACATAAAAACAGTTTGACTTCTGCACTACTCACTCTACAACAAAAGTTGGTCAATCAGAATCCAGCAGTTCTTGTACAAGATTAAGAGGCTGAGGAAGTGAGTTTGTTAAATATAATGCTGGTTTCTTTCCTGTTTGGCACAGAACCTCACAGCTGATTCATATCCATGTTGCCATATTGTTTTCAAAAAGGAAAAGATCTGGTCTTCTCAGAACATGTTCCAGATGCAACGTGGGTGGATAAGACTACTGTATGGCATTTAATGGTGATCATCCTAAATACTGAAGAAATTAATTAATATTGCACCATCGTAGCCATGTTCAAGGCACTCAAAGGAGATCAAAGCCATATTGTTCTGGTAATATATCAAAGGAAGTAATAATATTCCCATTTTACAAATGGGAAATAGAGATACAGTGTCTAAATCTTTTGTAGATGTTCACAAAGAAAGCATACATTAGGGAAAATTTATCCTAAACCTTAAAAACTCAAGTTCAAATCTTTAAGCATAAGATTATCCCCGCCTTCAATTATGACTAACTACTGGCAAAATGCTTGTTTCACAGAATTTCTTTTACTTTCCCTTAACAAGATGAGAGGTTCTGAATTAAACCAAATACACATCTCATCTTCAGACAATTTTGTTGAGAATTTCTTATACAAGTCAGATAGTAGTAGCAGAGTGCTAGCAAATGTGAAACTTTGGTTTTGGTAACATAAACATCATGATTTGAAGAAAGCAGTTTCATTCTGTGAGAAGATGCTATTTTTATAGTCACTTTGAACATGTATTAATTGTGGGCCTCAATATGCCCTACAGAAGTGGTAGATGAGCTTTTTTTTCATACCAATAAAGTACATACTCTTACTGCACACACACGTAATCTCTCACAGTATAGAAATCACCTTCCTGAAATACAATACCAGCCAATGGCAACCATAATGGAGGATACAGTTTAACTATCTAAACAGAAAGTTGCATTTGAAGCTCTCAGCTTCTCAGATATTTGAACGCCTACCAGGTTCTTGATGCAGTCTGAACTGAGCTCCCATGGCATAATGTGATGTTGGTCACAGTCGGTCTGGTATCTGGCCAAAAATAGTTTGGAGGGTTTTCTTCAGCTAAACATTTTTCTGTAAAAATAACAATATATCAGTGTTAATGGCAAATTTCTTCATTTAATTATCTTCCATTTCTTGTCCTCAGCTCATCAACCAGTCTACAGCACAAAGCTGTCTTCAAATGAAATGCTTGATTGTTGTCTATAGAGTAGTGGCAATGGAGGGGTGCACAACAGGGGACAACATATAGTGCTGCTGCTCAAGGGAAAGGATTGAATGTGCATGCTGCATCCACTTGTGCGCCACCAGCCCCCACCTCCTCCCTCCCAAGGGAAGGGGAATCTCTGACTGGAAGACGTTGAATGGGAAAAGATGAGAGCTAAAAGGAGATTGATTAAGGGCAGCAGCTGGCAGGAGCACAAACAACAAGGTTGAGGAGTGGGCAGGGAGGGGCTTGGAGGTCCAAAATGTCTCATTATAGCTCTGGCTGTAAATCATACTTCTTTATCCTCAAACTGCCAGAGGAGCTGTCAGGAACAGTCCCAGCCTCTTTGAACCAAACAGCAAAACACTGACTAATGCACTCTGGACAACTGTGTTTGTGCTAAAAGAGATATCTTGAGCACAGGTCTCTGACATTTGTGGAACAGTGAAGCTTATAGGGACAATTTAAAATCTGAAACAGTCATACAGTTTGGAAATGTGTGATTATTTTAACACAGAACATGCTTATTTATGGACAAGCAAACAAAATCTGTTGTGTAACAAAGCCGAAAACTACTTACCCACTGGATCAACATCAACAGTATGAAGCTTATAACCTCCTTCCATGGTCCCATTATTATTTATGAGCTTCTGTCGGATGTCTTCCTCTTCTAAATCGATGTTGTTGGTAGAATTATAAACCAGAAGAGCCAAAACCCCAAAACTGCAAGGAAAATCATCTTAGTGTTTGAGTGAGAAGAGCAGAGGCCAAATGTGTGGAAATAAAAATATCTGACAAACTCTGGTTTTCTGAGTATGGAACAGTGTCACTAAGACAATGTTGCTCCTTATCTGTAAATTTTTATTTTTTGACAAGAAAGTATGGTTGGGAAATTTCATCCTCTAGTTACCATTAAAGAAGCATCTCATCAAAAAAGCTAAGAAATGTTTTCAGAAGATTCAGGTTATTTTAAAAGATATTAAAAGATGAAAGCGTAAAGCTCTGAGTTCTAAATGGGCCCTAATTAAATTTAAAAATCTGGTTCCTGATGGCTTAGGAATTTAAGAGCTAATTCATCCCACCTTACAAAACTTGTCACGATGGGACAAGTCATCCTCCAGAGGGTCTACCTCTCCACTGACTGCAGAGATTAGAAGATTAATGAAGAACAGATGCCCAACATTTAAATGTCTACATTTTGATGGAGTGAAAAACACCCTGACACACTTCTGAAACTTTTAGTCCTAATTAGGAAAGTTTAGTTGCTCAGATGAGTAACTCAAGTTTGAGCAGTAATATCTGTTTTGTACTGTAGCCCACTGCTACTTTCTTGGTCATAAGAAGTAGTTCAAAGTGCCCAAGTCTCTCTCCTGTGAGAGAAATAAAACAGTCCCCACCCTTGTCCAAAAACATAGCTTTTCTGGAAGGGAAATAATGAACAGAAAAGCAGTTCTAGCAAGATACAGGAAAGAAGCCCATAGTGGAAGGCTCAAAAATTTCCTCCTGGGACACAGAGAACACATGTTGGAGAAGAGAATATGTCGGTACCCAAGAGCGTTGCTTGGCTCTGGCTAGTAGGAGGTGACGCCACTGAAGCATGGAACATTGGATCTCCATGAGAGCCAAAATGTGGAAAAAAGAAAAAAGCAAGCTAGCTTTGGGCTGTCTTCATCACAGCCTTGCCCTTGGATACCCAGCAGCCTGAATAAAGACAGACCTTCGCGGTGTGTGAGCAGTCCCTGGCAGCCTGGGAAGTGGCAGCACTGCCAGCACACATACGGTGAGCAGGGCACACACCGAACTGAGCTGCTTTCACTGGGGGCCCCCAGTGCAAGGAAGCAGCAGTGAGCTAAAGGGTCTTGCGGTCTACTTGAAGAAGAGTAGGAGGAAAAATCTGTAGGGGCGCTGTATGGGAGAGTGCTAGTAGGGTTTTCAGGTACCCCTGACAGACCAGGGCTTCATTTCAAAAAATCTTCCAGAAAGACATCCCCACGATGACAGCTCAGAGTTGCACTTTCCAGAGGTGCCTAGTCTGGTACAGTACAAAACTACAGCTTAGTGTACAGATGTTGCTCTTAGATGGCAAATTTAACCCTCTTTCTGTTAGACATCATTCTGAAAACTGAATAACTCTCATTAGTGAAATGGCATTTAAAGAGCTGGCATTAGAAAACAACCTCTCAGACTAGGAAAAAATAAAAAAAGAAAAGCAAAGCCCAAACCTCATAAAGAAATCACAAATGTGAACTAAATACTTCACACATTTCACTGTTGTAGATGTAAAGAAATATGTAAATAAACATACATGGTCCCTGGTTGGTGGGAGTTTTGGTTGGGTTTTTTTTTGTTGAACACCAGTACACTTTTCTTTTTTCTCACCATATCCGCTGTTTTACTGGTAGCATGTTGCTGGAGAAGAAGATAAAAATGTGACTACCTGATGGCTTGGCTTGTTTTTTCCCCAGTGGATGTACTTTAGCAGAGAAATTCCAGTTACCCCTGGCCAGGGGGTCACTCCTGCCCTGCTCCCAGAGATACTGAGTTCCTCCTAACATTCCTTTGGTCTCTGTGGAGTGTTTAACATATGGCAATAGCCTCAGTAGGGTGGATGTGCATTAGCAGGCTTTTGCTGTATACCTCAGATATATTACGAGGCACAAGTTTATTATGGCATTTATTTTTAGCAGAAGCATGGAAATTGCCTACGGGATTGCCAATTCCTTCAGCCCTCCAGTACTTCAGCCCCAGAGTCTCCTGGCACTTAACCATCTTTCCTAAAAGATTCTGGCTTCACTCATCTATTCCCTTTACTTCAGAAGAGGAAAACTTAATATACTGATGCCACTCCCTACCTCAGCACTTTGGCTGCAAAACAGAAGTCACAAGTGAACAGTTACTGCTACTACTATGGTGCCTATTGCAGGACTCCCAACTAACAAAAATGATATTTAGTACCCATAACCGTGCAGAGGGATAATGGCAACAAAACAGAAAGGATGATGATAGATGAGGTAGAACTGGTTACAGTTATCTTGAATAATTATAGAGAAAAGTATTGATTATGAAGCACTGATAAAAATAATCTGTTAAACCACTTTATTTGTTTTCTGAGAAACTCTTAGAGCACAAGTCATGTATACTGTGTAATAAGAGCCTGTTCCATATTATGATGAAAACAATGTCTATAAACTTTTCAGAATGACTCATGCTAGCTTCCCAAAGTAAATAAATACCTTTTAACTTGACAGCTGACGCAATATGAAGCTGAGTGCTTCCTTCCACTTTTGTCACACTCAGATCCCAGAAAGAAAACATTTTAATGGTGAAGAACAAAATTCTCGATTTGGGAAAAAGTAGGCCTACACTCAAATAAATGGCAACACTGCCATGCTCTGCTGGTGTCACCGGATTTGCTACATCCAACCTTATATCTTTTATTGTGTGCCATATAAAAGCAGATAGATTCTCGCAGCAGTAATCAATTACAAATTACACATCACCTACAGTAACCTGTACTGCTAGTACTACTGCTGTCAATATGAAAAAATGGACTGCAGTGTAGGTAAACACAAGGGGGATAAGTATTTATGCCTCTCTTCTCTTTGACTGAAATGGTGACAGCTGGAGCAAGCAGGAAAGCAGGGGAAGACCGGCGTCTATCGCACTTTGTCCTGGTCCGTTAAGCTAAGCTGGCTCAGAGAGAGGAGTTTATGAAGCTGCATCCTCATCAGAGGCACAGGAGGTGGTGGGGCCGCCTGCGCTGCCATGGCGCGTACCACAAAGCCTGCTTTCTTCTCCGGCAGCGTGACTCAGAGCTATTCCAGGACAGTGTGCCTACACACGGGCTGTGGTCTCACTGCTACACGATGCGAGGAGCCTGAAGGAAGGATTAACAAACCATGCGAACCGTGCACCACAGACTGTCTCATACCTGAAGATATGTGGTTGATAATTAGCAATGCATATTTCTCCTCTCGTTTCAGTTGTACTAGACAGGCTGAACTAATACTGAATGATTGTGGTTGCCAAACTGTTTAAAAAAATCACTATTAATTTCTTTTGTAGTTAATGTTACTTGATTTAAACTATATAAAGAATCATTTTTAAAGCACCTAAGTACTCAGGGAATCTGAATTTCCACTAAAAGTCACTGGGAATTTCATTCCTAACTACCCTGGCATATTTTAAAAAGTTTTAAGATGTCAGCATTAAATTCTTTACCAATCTTGCTGTTATGTTGGCTTTGAAGATAAGCAGCGATGGGTAGCTATAACTCAAGACTGGCAGCACAGGTAGGCCCACATAGTCACCTGTAAACACTGCTAACTTCTTCACATTAACTGGACAGACAAAAAAAGAGCTGACTATTGCATAAGTCACCCAGTGAAGATGTAATACGAACAGCAGACAAATTGTTAGAAAACACGCAGAATGAGACAGAAAGAAATATGAAAGTAGAGGGAAATTAAAAGCATTCCACAAAAGCATCTGAGTTGTGGATAAACTTTTGCTTGAGGTGATTTTGACTTTGATACCATTAAAATGTTCAGAGCAGAGAGCAAAAAAATAGGACTGGGCATAATAGAGACATTCAAAGTAATACCAAGGACGAAGAGGTTCCTTTCTCAGCAGAAGGTGACGTTATAGAAAAAATATAAAACCTGAGACTTCAGGACACAAAACTAAAAATTGCAGCTACTTTTTTGACTACTAAAAATAAAAGCATCCTAAGCCTTCCTTTTAAGTTAATGGCCATTGTATCAGAACAGTGCTGTGAGCAGCACGGTCATGCCTCTGTGCCTGTCCTTGTGTCTCCAGGCCTTGCTCCTCCTTGCAGATCTGGTGTGGGAATACAAACAACTATGGCTTTTCAACAGAAAGTACTTATAATACATGATGATTTGGTATGAAGACTATTCGTTATCAGAGAATGTAGCAGAAAGGCAAAACAGAAAGGGCTGGAATCCCTCACATTTCAACAGCTGGTCTTCGCTGAAATGAGTTTTTGGTTACGCTTGAACAATGTTCCAAAACAACAAAGAAAACCCCCATTCCCCAGTACATCACTCCTAAAAATGGCATCTAACAATGTCAGGCTTACACGAAATCCAGTTAGTCAGTGGAAAGACAAAGGAAGTCATCGGAAGCTTCAGCAGGAGACTAAGAAGGGATCATGCTTCAGTCACTCGGGAGGAATACCCAAATTCCTCCATCTGTGATGAAGGCTTTCTTTACAGGTCATGGACACAAGATGCCAGCAGGGCACTGTGGAGAAACCTGCTGATTTCTGCTTGGCTCTTTGTTGGTCAGTTTTTCAAGCAGAAATATTACACATAATGTACACATTATGTGGCATTTTAAAATGTTGCTCAGCACTGGTCAAGGCTGTCCCTTACTGCCTTCGGTAACACTGAAGTTGAAGTCAGGAGGAGTAGAGGTGGGCCAGGTCCAAGTTGTTCCTAAAACCTCACCAGTAGAATCCAGGAAAATTTTTAAAATAGGAATAGGCATCACAGTTGTGTTCATTTATAACAAGAATAGCATCACTATTTCATAATGAATAATTTGAAGTAATCTACAAAGAATGCAAAAGCCTAATACTTTACTTAGTAAAGATACTTAGGACTATAAAACCAAAATTATGCTGCTTTGATGTTGCTAACTCCTGTCTAAAACTACTACACAATCTAATTAGCTTAAGTTTTATCCAAGTGCATTAAACTTTCCATTAAGCAACAGAGCACCCAAGAACACAGCATGCAGGAGCCTGAATCTGCCTCACTGACACTGGTGGCAAAACACCCACGGACTTCAGAAAATCAGGACTAGGCATGGGCAGCTCTGGTTTCCTGCTTTCCTCTATTTTCACTCCTAAGAGAAGGGATTTCTGTTTAAGTTTAGTGGTCTTTACACAGATTGCTCCCACTGTGGTTTTTAATTTGGATGAGTTGTTTAACAGTACTAACATTGATGTTGTTTCACATAGTAGAAGCAATTGAACACAGGAAATAGGCCAAAATTATGACAATCAAGGAGTGGAAGTTGGAGCAAGCATAATCTTATTTGTACGTTAAGTGGAGAAAAGGTTATAAATTACTTGGGGCCTGAATTCTCAAAATTGCTTGCAAAATAAAAGAAGAAAGGAGTAGCAGGGGAGCTGAGCTGCTTAATAAAGACCAATTCCCCTACCGAGGCAGCCCTATATAGTCATCTGACAAGACCTAGGATCAGTAGGACCCTTCTGAGAAAAGCAGCAGCAGTCATAGAAAGTTTTGACAAAGCTGCAGAGTCATAAAAGGCAAAGAATTAATGAAAGAAACAAACACATTTATAATTTATCTACATAAAATCCACAAATAGGCTTCACTTTCAAAGGTTTGTGCAAAATAATGGGGGATGAAGAAACAGCTATGTCCATAGCCCATTCTGAACTCCTGTCTACTTCATTTTGAACAGCTGCCCTCTCATTAAGAGATGGAAACAGCATGACCAGAGGAAAAAATTAAACACAGACACAAAGTCAAGTATAGCTGTGATAAAATTCTGTCTATTCAAGTAGTTAATAATCTAACAAAGTATTAGCTTGATCTAACAAAGTATTAGCTTGATATACTGCTGTCATCCAGAGATCTCACAGTATTAGAGGTGCTGATAATAATATGCACTTTTGGACTTGGTATTCTGCTTGTCTCTCATCACCATATATATAAACACATAATAAGCACAGTGTACTTTGGATTTCTGCAGCTCATAGAACACAGCAATGAAAGAATAACAATCCACTTCCATATTTTTGTTTTGTTTTGCTCTTCTCCAGAATGCAGTACAGTTTAAAATATTTATTTGGAAAACATCTATTTTTAACGTGCCAAAAAAAGCCAGCTTCCTACCTCCCACTTCCAGCTTCTATTTCTTCTCTGAATCATTCTCTCTAACGATTCTTCCTCTTTCATTTGCAAGAAGACTAGGTGGGGAGACCGATAACAGAGGTTTCTTGATAGGGTAGCAGTGTGGTAAATAAGGGTTGAAGCAAAGCAAAATGCACAGAAAAGGTTGGGAAAGGTTGTTTTGTTGTTTGGGTTTTTTTTAACTGTTGTATAAAATACTAATCCAAAAGGGGAGGAAAAAAGATGCCATCTGAATGATAAGAATATGAATTCATGTAAAGAGAAGGAAAACTTCTCAAAGTGCAACTTAAAGAATTATGATAGCGCCTTAGAAATAGGAAGGCTATGATCTTGTAGAAAATTCAGAAAAGAGAGATCAGGTTTAGTGAGTTAGAGTAAGACTAACATGTTCACTTCTGTAAAAGATAAAGTTAAGGCCATGATACTTATGGGTTAGGTCTTAAATTTTAACTGTGAAGTGAAATTCTGTTCAGATGAACATGAAGGTAAATAGAATAAGTACTTAAAAACTAAGGCAAATAGTGGAATGTCTAAAACTGCAACAGACTTATTCTTGACTATCCAAAATGGAGAAACAAGAAAATCTTTGAAAAAACTATTCACAGAAATAATTTATAGAAATATTGAATTAATAGAAACTGTATGAAATCACACTGCGAGCAAGTTACATACAAGAACTCAACCATAACATTTCTGTGGATCACTTGAGTAGTGAGAAATTAACATTACTTCCATCAGGGATTAAAAACTTCCAACCTGTAACCTGCTAATTTTTTATACCCCAAAGTGTTACTCTGGTGTTTTGTAGGATTTCCTTAGAATCCTATCCAGGACAAATCCAAGAAAGTGAAAAACCTAACAAAGTATCTTGAAAACAATGGTCAGGAAGTAGCAGAAAAAAAAGTTTGCTTTCTGGATCTTCAGAAATTCAACAGATCTTTTCCTCGCAAAATCTAGAAACAGCTCTGTGAACCTCAAAGAACTGGAAACCTGGTGACTAAACCCAGGAACACTGAAGACTGCTGGGAAGTTGATCCTTCTTTTGTTTCAGAAGGGAAGCAATGTACAACGATAGACATGTACTCAGAAGACCTAAAGCTGGGAGAACACCAACTTTTCCCAAATGTTTCTCCTGTAAGAGGTAAATGATGCATGAAAATATATGCAAGACATGAAAAATACGTGAAAAAAACAGCAAAAACCCTAGTGTATATACATTTCTATATATGTATATGTGCATATACAATGTGTAAAAGTGTAACTTTTGTTAGTCACATATTATGTAGCTCAATTAAATTTTTAATTATCCCTGTGTTACCCTAACCGGGTTGCTAGGTTGGGCAGAGTCTTGACTTCTCTTTTTTTTCTTTTCTAAGAAAACTTGCACAGCATAACAATCCTGATTATTTGGAGAACAGTAACATTTTGTGTGACATGATTAGCATTTATACTAAATTATTCAGAATTATGACAAAATGCCATTTGGCCTTGACAAGGCCAAAAAGACTAGTTTCTCATTAGACCAGGCCTCCCTTGAAAAACTTTATGACATATTACGAACATGTAATTCCACTGCCTCTGAAATTACACATGATGAGCAAAGTAAATAGGAACGGGGTTACTTCCCCATAACAGTGATACATTATTAGAAGTAATTTAGTGCCATATTCATTGTATGTCAGAAAGGGAGGGAAAGGAAAGGGAAAGGGAAAGGGAAAAGGAAAGGGAAAGGGAATTACTACAATAATTTCTCCCTCTTCACCTCCTTTTTTTTATAGACCAGGAAGAAGAAACAAAATCCAGAGGACAGGACGGTGGGAAGGTGAGACGAGAAATCATCAGGTGTGCAGTCTAGGAGAGAACAGATGCTGACAAGCTGGGCTGCTAGCCTCGTAAAAGATGCAGGAATAAGGATGGGGAAAGCTTTACATTCCTCAGCAGTCTTGGATTGTTGGTAAGACCTGAGGCATGGTCTCCACTTAAAAGGTTTTGCTGGCATAACCGTATCATTTAGAAGTGTGAAAAAAAATGCCACCCACATCACTACACCCTACCGTAAAAGTAGGTCAAGCAGCAAAATAGCCCATTCAGAGACTGGGTTTACACTATACCAGTTAAACGGTTTTGCTAATAAAAGCTGTCTTTCTGCTGTGGGTGTGTGGGAAGGAGATAGTACCTTTTACGAATCTTTTCATGTCTTGGTAAACTCTGTAGAAAACTGGAAGCATCAGTAACTACTTCCTGATGGTAAATTGGGAATACTGGGCTATCTCTGAAATTAAAAAGCCCAGCTGTTATCATGGCAGTTCTCAAGAGTCAGCAGTTAAAGTCCCTTCCTATGGGACTTTTGCCTACACTGCAAACAGATACATCCCATACTCACTTGTTGCCCCTTCCTCGCAAGACTAATTAAGTTTTGGTTTCCTCTCCTTAATTTGGTCCTAAGATTCACTACCTCCCCATATATCCCTCAGAAATCAGTCTGCTGCTTTCAAAGAAATCCCCCAAGGCCCAATTTTCAGGGGGTGTGACCCATCTAACTTTCTTTGGCTGCCTTTGAGGCCGTCCCAACTCCAGTGCCTCCAAGCCCAGCAGAAGTCAGGAAATGAGAGCATATGGTAAATAGTTTAACTCACACTAGTTTGGCTTTCAATTCTAGCATGATTTTTCAGTGTTTTGCATCTAGTAAGATGTCTGTTAACTCAAAAGGCTCTGGTTCAAGAGAATAAATGCAGTGACAGTGGACAGATACTAGTGTACCAAAGCTTGCTGCTGAAGAAACCTGGGTGTGCCATACCACGCATATATGATATGTCTATCCAGTTTTGTGACAGATGAAACCTGAGCTCTGAAAAAATGATCTGTTGAGGTTTAGAGCTCAGTAGGTTTAAACTAAAACAAACACGATAACCAGTATTAGGTTTCTGAGCACATCCAGAGCACTCAGCTCGCCAGCAATCATATATTTACAGACTGGCAGCACATGCCCAATAATAGACAATTAATCCAATAATAGACAATAACGCCTGTTGTAAAGCCACTTGTAATAGCAGCCACTGCCTCTACCAAGAAAATGTCTTTAAAAATGTTACCTTTTAATACTTCTTTTTTCTCTTCCTCCCTCTTTTATGGAGCCAGGGTGGATGCTATAAAAGAAATAAACATTAATTAGGGTGGGCTAATTCTCAAAAGGAACATAGCATAAACACCTTCCCCCTTCATTTACCTGATATTGACCACATACACAGTGTAATTCCAGTTCTGGAAAGTACGGTTTAGCTGAAAAACAGGAAGACATTGATCACATGAATGGTGAAGTGTTAATGGGGCTCTTTGTTGCTTAAGACAGAGTTAGAATTTCACCCTTCTCCCTGTTGAGAAATCCCCTTCAGTTTTTCAAAGCCAAGAGAACACTCTCCCATTTCAGTGAGGTGATTGTTATATTAGATGTACAACTGGCAGTGAGAGATGTGGGCTTTTTTACCGACAGAAGGAAATCTCTAGAAGGTCATGACACAGTGTATAGGTGACTGCACAGGATGCTGAACCTTCCCTTTTCTCCCTCTCTTCTTCATCTTAAATTCTCAGAAACACTTTGATTAGAAAAGATTTACTGATAAAACTACAGGGTCAACTTTCACCTAAAGGTCTACTGCCTTATGATGATCTTTTTTTCACACCTTTGTACTATTTATTCTGAGTGGGGAATGGCTGCTCAGTTTTTCCCTTGGGAGACACTTTTGCATACTCTGCTAGGGCCAAGTGACACCTTTCTAGATTCTTTGGCTCAGGCACCTACGTACTTTGCCTGGCTACTGCTGCTAAGAGAACAACCTGGGCAGGTGTGGATGGCTGCATTTCTGGTTTGTAGATGACTATAGATGGTTTCTCTTCCTTAGCTTCTGAAAGATGAAAGCCTCCAGGTTTATTAAAAGAAAAATAAAGAATAATTGCCGTATATTTATGACATCATATTTTCATGTAAGTAGTTGGTATAGAGACTACTTACAGATTGTGTGAGTGCCACTACGTGAACTGTCAAAAAGGACAGAGAATATCTGTATTCAGACAGGAGAAACTTTCAGAGGCAGGAACTTCAAGAATCCTCCACCCGGAGGGCCCAGGAAGGAGCTTATGTCTGCTAAAATGGGCTGAAAAACCAGCGGCTACTAGAAACCCCAACAACTGACCTATGGCAGAAGACTTCTGAAGTAGAGAACATTAGGGTAAATTGGAAAAGTGTATTGCCTCACACAAACGAACACTGCCTGTTTTTTTATTATTTCTATCACAATATAGCTTCAAAACCACATTAGTATTTGGGGAGAAAAATTTTGCTCTATATATAGTGATGTTGGAACTTAGACAGCTACCTCTTTCAGTGGACAGTTCTGATTTCTCCATACTTTCCAAAATCTCAACTAGTATCTACATTTCTTAAGAAGCTGGCTGGTATGGCGGAGACATTTCAAAATTTTATCCATAGTGCCTAACAGCCCCAGCTAGACCTGACTTCATTACTGTGCAAATCAATAATAGAAAGATCTTCAGAGAACACATATTAATTTAAGAATTTATTTGGTATTGTCTCTTTTTTTTCCTTTTCAGATTGATAACATCAATGGGGCAGATTCATATATGTAATCACACAGGAAAGAAAACTTAACTTACCCATTCTGCAACCACATCATGTACTTTCGACACTGAGTTGGAGTTGGAACTAGAGATAGTTATAGATATCCTGTAGAATAGCCCACCTGTCCATTAAAAACAGCATTACAATGTTAGAAACAGAGCAAATTTACTTTTTTAATAATGAGACTTTAGTTTCATGATGAATATAAAGATTGGGCTGAACCCCAGATACAAGGACACCTCCAGCTCTTGTTGGCATTATACAAGTTTGGAGTGAACAAGCCCTGCAGGCTTGGGCCCATTCTCACTAGTCCTGTCGAATTAGACAAGAATTCCCTCCCCCTCCATATTTTTAGAGACACTTGAAATGTGACATGGAAACTCACAAACAGTGTACATATAAATAGTATTTTGCATGTGCCTTTAATGTGGTGTGTAAAAGCAAGATCATGAAAGTGTCATGAATTTAAAAAATATTCATAATTACTGAAGTCTGTAACACAGATAAATTCTGCTCTCAGTCATATTGTTATAATCCAGAATTCAACCACTGCAGATTAGACTTAAAACTTTGTGAGAGCAGGTAAAGCTCATCAACTGAAAGTAAGAAGATAACTGAGGACACAATCAGGTGGGAGAAGGGATATCCAGCTCCTGTTTTCACAGCACAGTCCTTGCTCTCAGGCCTGGCCATGGCCAGATAGTAGAAGAACCCACATTAGCTTTACAAAACCGGCAGCTGAACAAACCATCTTTCAGTCACAAAATGTGTAACACTTGGCTTGGAGCAGTTTCATATTCAGTAAAATTGTTTTGAAATGGCACCAGGTAAATATAAATTCTCTTTAAGCTCATGAGTTGGTAGGCAGCATTACAAGATTTCACATCTAATAAATAACATCAAATCATCTCATAGTTATGTTCTGTGTTAAAAGTTTATACTTTCCACAAGTCAAATTTTTTTCATTAAGCTACTAAAAATCCTGTGTGCTCCGGTTGGATAAAATTTCCCAGGATGTGGGGGAGGTTTAAGAGCTTCTGGATCAATTCACTTGCATGTATGCGCACATGTGGCATTGCTTGGTTCAGGGCTGTTACCAAATGAAGTTGTGGGTCTTGATCACAGATACATGTATTTATATAAATCTTATGTAAATCTTACAGAGACACTACGTAGGACAGAACAGGACATGACAACAATTACACAGAAATCCCTTTCTGTCTCTTGATTGTAAAGGAACTGCTCTATCTTTCTCAGTCTAAATAAAAGACCTTTTATTCTAGTTATGTACATGTGGAACAAATTCCATCATTTTACAACTTCATAGATAATCATTTTACAAGACCTTGAAATAAAAGTACGTGAAAAAAAATTTGAAGTGAGTATTTTCCAATTTAATTGTGCATATTGGTTACTATCCTATTCATGAGCTGGCTTGAGTATTGTTCTTTCTTCTCATTATGGAATTGATCATATAGGATCACTGAGATTAGTATGAAAATTCCTCTGCAATAAAATACTAAAGAATCGATTTCTTGCAGGAAGATGGTTTACCAGTCGCCTTCTTTGGTAAGCTGTGATTAAATTTTAGATATGAGTAGAATGAACTTGCTTGCTTTTTGATTCATTGTCTTTTTTTCCTCCCTTAACTCAGCAGACACACAAATTTGGTGTGCAGTTGAATCTGAAAATGTATTTTAGTTTCTTATTTTTACTGTGATAGTTTTAAATAAAAAAAGAGAAAAATTAAGTCTTTGGAAGTAGAAAATTGGACTTTGGGCAAGTTGAAAACACTTGCAAGACTTGGATCTCATTTATATGTATATATCTGTATATACATATATTCATTTTTATATGTATAATGTACCTTTTACATGTGCTATACAGATACACACATACAGAAAGTGTGCATTATAT
Source organism: Aptenodytes forsteri (assembly GCF_000699145.1). Taxonomy (NCBI): domain Eukaryota; kingdom Metazoa; phylum Chordata; class Aves; order Sphenisciformes; family Spheniscidae; genus Aptenodytes; species Aptenodytes forsteri. The sequence continues at coordinate 7,106,732 of NW_008795490.1, forward strand.
ATACTCTTACACATTCATATATAATCATATATATAATTATAACCTTATTTATACAATTATGTATATGGACAAAATCACCTTAATATAGGAATATGCAAAGTATTTTTAAAATCAAACATAGTAACTACAAACTAGTCAACAGCTTCAAGATCTCCACCAGATGGTGACCCAAAGCGTGTTTTAATAAGGCAAAAAAAGAACAAGAACAAAGAACTAATCTACATTTTTGAACACTCTCAGGAGACTGCAGTGGCAGATAGTGAAAACTAAAAATGATTTCTCACTCTCCAAATTAAACAGTGGAAATCCCACCTCAAAACGTTGAATGAAAAAGAAGTATTTTTATGGGCAGAAAATTGATGAAAAGTAGCCAAAGATAATTTTAAAAAAGAGGAAAAAAGAGCCTGGAAAAACAATTTTCCCCACACCCACCACCAACTACAAAAATATAATGCTCAATGAAAAACCAGGATTGTTTTTTTTTTAATCCTGTTAGGCAAATTATCCAGAAGTTTCTTTTGGAAAATCTTTGCTTTTTGAACGTTAAATCCTCAAAAATATATGAATAATGTAAATGAAAAACATTCATGCAATCTCAAACAATAAAATGGCATAGAAATATACAGAATACATGGCAAGCCAATATGTTATTCTCACAGTCTCATGAGAGCTATCTTAGAGAAGTACACAAAAATTAGGAATCACACATTAATGACATTTACTATCATTAAGATGTTACAAATTCCCTTCTACTATAATTAAATTGCTATTCTAAAATCTTCCCATATGCCAAATGGATCTATATCTAAAGGATGAAAGTCAGCTACTTCTATGCTCAGTCTACCAACCGAATATCTAATAGGTAAGATGATCTGGTTTTTTTCTACATCTAACTTAACAGCTTGACATACTGTAGTTGACCTCAGGTCGACACAGGCAGCCCTGCTCAGTGAAGGAATAACATAAACATGATAAAAAGACTGCAGGAGAGCTAGTAAGTTGATTCAGTGGTGGGTAAGGGGTGGTATTTTGGCTTGTCCCAGACGATAAATTGGCCAAGGAATGAACATGTGCAGCAACAGATGACTGATGGTACATTACAGAAGAAACTGGCATTTGGTACTGCATGAAAGAGTGATAGATTGCTGCTCCAGGTGTCGTCAGAGTGCCGTTCAAGATCTCTTTGGTCTCTTTGTGCTGAATAACAACTCCACTGTATGAAGATGGCAAAGGTATCGCATCATTCATTACTGCAGTTCTTGATGATTCCAGAAGAGAAAAGAGATTTGCAAAATGTCCATAATCAGCATTTTCAAAATCCAAGGCATGAGTACTAACAATATTCAGGGGAGACATTTCTTCTCTGTGCTTGCTAAAGGATCCATACACCTCCCCTTCCGAATCCCATTCGGAAGGCCTCAATACGTTTGTTGATGTCAGAACAGCAGAATTCCTTATGTCTTCATTATCACCAATGATTTCTTGTTCTACTGCCCATAGAGAGTATCTCAGATTGTCCCCGGGATTTTCAACGGAGTTTTGTCCTAAAACAGTCAGATGACTTCTCACTGTTACTGTTGTTGGCAAGCTTAACTCTGCTACATCCCACTGAGGGATCAGGCTTGGAGAAATTTTATCAAGATGTTTCTGAAAACTTTGTGGGAGTGGAGGTGTCGAGCAGCTCTTAGGAGGTACACTGGCTCTGAATTTTGAGTCTGAATGAAGAAGGTGCCTTAATTCCAAAGACAATGTCATTGGAAGGAAGTCAGAACTCGTTGAACTGATGTTTCTTAAAAAAACACCTGCACCTATTTGAACTTTACTTCTTGCTTTATCAATAGTATTTGTTACAGTATTATTCGCTGACAGACTTTGAGAGTGCTGTGATCCATGTGTTCTTGTACTGTTTACCGAACTCTTAACTGGTGTATTGATCAAGAAAGAAGCTTGGTTATCCCTTGAACATGAAGGCTGCGTTCCTGAATGTGTTAGAAGGACAGAAACAAGCTGCTGCCTATTGTTTAGGAAGGTCACGTTGGTTTGATCACTTACTATGTCAGTTCCAATTTGCATGTGTGAACTACCAAGTATCATTAATTTTTCTGTGTAGTTTCCAAGTACCTTATCAAAAGGACTTACCGGTACCTGTACAGAGGGTTGACTCAAAGGTGCTTCCAGGGAAGGGAAAGGAAAATCAAAATAAAATTCACTGTTGGAAGACACGGTTAGGTTTTCAAAGTTCATTGTTGACTGCAACTGTGATATCGTCCTGCCATTACTTTTTGAAATTCTCTTTGGAAGGCCTGGAATAAATGAACTGAAGATTTGTGTTTCCAAAGCTGATGCATGACTAGAGAAGTCCATTTCTTCAGCCCTGTGACCTAATGATCTAATGGCAGATGTTTGTTCAGAGATACTGTCAGACTTAGCAGGTGAACTAATGGATGGCAATCTCTCTGTTGGGGAAGAAAGCAGTTTATTAAATGAGAGCCACCAATTTTCTGATGGCTCCCCAGAAAACACTTGAGATGCTTCTTTCAAATGATAGGAAACAGTCCAGAAACTTGCTGTTAAAGAAGGGGAAATTTCTACATATTTTGTTGGAAAATCCAAGTAACCCGAGTCCCAGGGGTTGCCAACTCTATTCATGTTCTCGGGTTCTAATATGGAAAAAGCAGATTCTTCATTTTGATTACTATCATGAAATGCATCTAAATTGTTCTCCAGTACTCCATTTCTGAGGGTCTCACTTGGATTTTGAAAATATACTGTATGTTTTAAATAGTGAGACCAGTAATTGCTATTAGATATAAATATGCTGTCACTTTCCAAATATTTGTCAGTCAACGATTGTTGATAAACAGGCAAAGTCGTTACAACATGCTTAAATGCTGAGCTTGTCCAGCCTGTTCCTACCAGAAGCGCTGAAAATGTTAGTAGTTCTCTACTGTGTCTTAGGACTGAATTTGTCAGTTGGATGTCAGGCATAAATTCTGTGTGTGTTTTTTTCATGTTTTGAAAAAAAGTTGTTGGGTTTGCCCGTGGAGTCTCCACAGAGGTCAAATTTGTAACGCCTCCTGAATGATGTTGCTTAATGTGTGTAGATTTTCTAAACTGAAATTCACTGTTTGCTGCTAACACAGAAGAAGGTTTTCTATCAGCATTGCCTTCTATCATTTCCAGGTAAAAATTTTCAGGTGCGAAGTCTAGCAAATCTAGCCTACTTTTCTGGAATGATGATTTCTCCTCTGTAGGTGATATAGATAAGATAGAAAGAGAATGATGTCTGTCTTCTTGAATGTCAGAGGTGATATGATGATGAAATACAGTCTCACTCCACCAATTCACAGGCTCCAAGATGTTGCTTACATGCATGAAATTGGTTGTGCTGCTGTTGGAGGACGAAATCCACACGGTTTCTTTTTTGTGTTCGTAAGCAGTGCTGTTGCTGCTAACGGGAGAGCGGAATGCTGACTCAGAGTCAGAACGATCTAGCCCATCTGCCAAAGTCAGTGCTAGCTCTGCATTAGGAGTTCTGCTTTGAAGAAGAGGAACTGCTGCATTCACAGAAGGCTCTGTAACAGCATCTGCTGCATCAGAAGTACCATGAAATGAACTTCTAGAATCATTCAAAATATTTTCATTTGGTAACTGATTCATCACAGTATTATCTAGGTCAGTTTTTTCTGTAAAAGCAGCCAAGGTATCGTTGCCGGTCTCCTCAGAAGCAGCTGATGTGGACACAGTTGGAGGAAACAAGCTGTACGTGTTTTTTCTCTCTCGGTTCTCATCTGCTGAGTTTTTACTGAAATGGAGAGGCCTTTGTTTCACTGGCCAAATAATTGGGGTTGAGATAATTCCTATGGTTTTGACCCCTTCTATCTTAGACTCTCGCTGCCTCTGTGGTCGTGAATGGGAGGATTCAGGTGAATTTCTCTTCATTCTGAAGATAACCGTAGCAGGAAGTCTGAATTCCTGCAGGTCTGTGTGTAGTAAGCCACATAGTTAATGGATTAAAGAAAATATATGCAACTTAACTATCTGTTCTTGGCTGTCTGCTCTTGGTCTAAAAATTAACTTACCAAGAGTGGAAAATGATGCCAGTTAGCTGAGTGAAAGTTTCATTTGCTTCTACTGTAAATGAATTTGGCTTATTTTTCTTAGTCTTTCTACTTTCTCTTGGGAGTTCCAAAGCCAAAGAAAGGACTTAATTGTCCAGTTTTTATTCATCCTAACATTAATAAGGCATTCAGTTCCTTCTGTAGTTACAAAAATCAGAGTTAACTGCTCATGGTGAACATTGAGTGGCTCCACAAAAGGAAAAAAGCCCGATTTGGAAGAAATTTTCAATATTTTCTTCTTACTTCTACAGTTTAGTAAATCCAAACAGGCTGAATTCAGATAGATTCTTTCACATTGTCTACTGTACTGCCTGATTGCCAATGTACAAGAAATGATCTGCCAAGAGAAAAAATACTCCAGGAATTTTAAATCCTACAGTAACAACTGATGCATTTGGAAAAAAAAAAAACAAACCACAAAACCCCCCCAGATTCTAATTTACGTCTGTGGAGCACACTAAAAAAATAAATCTTTACAAAAAATATCTTTAGGCCTCAGACAAAAATTGCAGAAATCTATCTCTGTGTTATTAATAATGTTTAACAACTATCTTTAACAAACTAATAAATATTTTAGCAGCGCCTCACAAAATGATGCTCAGTCTCCAGGAGACAGTGATATCATAGAATTTGAAAAAACCTCAAAAGAAATCCCTGCTTTTTTCCTGTGCTACTAATAGGCTCATTTACTACCTTATTTTTTCCCTTAATCTTTCTAATGAAAAGTAAACGATATCTGATACTGTCAACATTTTCCCTAGTAAAGTCTGATCCAGCTCTTCTTTAAGTCAGTGGAAAGATTCCTGTTGACTCAGTGGAAGTGGCTTTGCTCCATAGGAACGATTCCACTTGGCTCCTGCGGCCCACCAGTGAGGAACAGGCAATCCCAGCATACTACCACCCTGGCTGCACAGGCGGCAGCCTTAAAACTTTTCAATAGCATGGTTCTTTTCGGGCCCTTTTTAAAAATCCTTCTCCCTTCCCTTGTTCTTTGCATGGGTAAATGCAACGGATGACACAAAGTGAGCCCCTTTCGTACAAAAGCCAGGTAGACATGATACAAATAAACACCGAGTTTGGTTCTGTTCTCATTTACACCATTCTTACATGGTCAGTGAAGTTACTCCTGATTTATTTCATTGTAAACGAGAGCAGAACTGAGACATGACCCTTGCCATTATGATACTATGAAAAACACACCTTAAAATACAATAAATTTTCTCTAGACACAGTGCAAGGAAAAATGTAACACAGGATTTCTTACCATTGTTTGGCTTATCGTTTCTATTAGTATCGGGCATGTTAGTGGTGACAGTGGGTGGTGTAGGAGTAGTAGCATTTACAGTAGCTGGTAATAAAGATGAGAAAGAGGTGAACTTGAATGAAATATGAATGTTAATAAGGTAAGACAAAATGGGAACAACGCATGACAATGTAAAATGAAATCATCTACACATAATGCCATAAATGTTAAATAAACACATTATTTTTTCTGCACAAAGTGATGAATAGAAATGAACTGAGGTCCCAATCCTGCAATCTTCACTTTCACTGACTTCAGTGGGCGTTTTGCCAGTGTAAGGTTTGCAAGATCAGTCCTGTACTGCTTTCATAAACTCAAAATCCTCTTATGAGAGCTTCAGATCCAAACAGCTGTGCAAAGACCAGAAAACAGATCTTTTAAGTTCTAAGATGCATGCACTTAGAATATTGCTTGTGAAAAGAATAATTGTCCCTACTCAGGAACTGAAGATGACAACCAAATGCGAAATGCTCATGTAAGGATCCAATTAACTCCACTGGACTCCATACAATGAAGAGAATTGAAATGAGACTTGGAATAATTGAAGTGGAATATATATTTTGAAAGCTTCATGTAGGATCTCAGCTGTACTGTTCCCATTGACACTAACAGAAGTCACCCCACACAACCCTGGCAAATGTTTCCCAGGAGAACCAGCTAGAACACTTTTCAAAATCAGAGTGAGGAGCCAAAACTCCAAATTTCCCCCCCAGCGGACTGGGAGGGTATACATGCTAGAGGAATTCAAAGATCATGCCACTAAATAGCTTGGAAAATAATTTAATTTTATCTAGTAACTCCCAGGGAATGCAAATCCACTCACTGACAGATTTCTTTTTTCTTGAAAGCTCTTTTTAAAATCTGAAGGTTGGTGCAGTATAACCTCACAGTGTTACATGGCTTTTGCAGATTTTGACCAAGAACCAACCTGGAGAGGTTAAGCAATTGTATTTTAGGCAAGAAATTGCACTTCTGATTTTTTGCGAGGTCGTTTTAGCTAACCTTTTGAGTCTGAAAGTCATAAACTCAGGTCTCAGCTTAGGGAGCAAGTTCAGGTTCAGTGAAACAAGAAACTTAGGGAAAGAGAAGGAAGAGTTGGACACTGCAGCAAACAGGTTCTAACTGGGGAAGTGAGTATATAAAGTGACATCCTATAATACAAAAAAACTCTTCTTCCATGTAACTTCAGGGCTATATTGTCTGAGAAACAAGTTATAAGGCTTCTTACTGATTGTATCTTCCAGCCAATCCTGTTAAAGAAGGCATCTTCCAATGAATTAAAATATTTGCTAAGTATAATGGAGAAAATGGCTTTCATCAGACTGTAGTTGACATAATCTGGCATCCACAAACTTTGTTACTGGTGCTATTGCACCATGCACAACAAACAAACAAAAAAGGAATCCAAAACGGCCTCTCAGTTTAAAATAAGTCTGCAGTGCTGGCAGAAATAGACAGACATCTTTTGATGATTTTCATTATTATGACAATAATGATGATGATGATGAACAGGGTAAATCTGATCTGCCACTTTCAAAGTGACAAACACAGAACACCAGTGACACTTTACCAAACACTTTTCACAGGAGGAAAGAGTATTACCTTCGTGAAAACACTCACAGTGTTTATTGAAGATGTGATGGTCTAAGAAATTAAGAGAGGCAAGTTTGAAAGGTAGCATCTTTTATTAGAGGCAATATCTTCTACTAGACAAGTTAATAAAGCTGGAAAAAAGGATGAGGCTTTTAGAAATGCAGGCTTGTTTCGCTGGAAGTATGTCTATTGCTGCAGCCATATTAGCTGACCTAATGAAAGATATTCTCTCTCCTTTCACACCATGCCATTTTGATAGAGGAAAACACTCAGAGTTCTTCCAAGAGAATACACAAAGTTCTTTATACAGTGGCTGTATTACCCTTTACTTTATTAAAAAGACTAATACTGAGTAATTGTTGCTGTCATATTTACCTAAGGTATTCGAGTAGTAGTATTTAGATCATATTGTGCTTTGTGAATATGATTCCTGAAAATTACTGTTTGAAATCTGATTATGGACATAACTGGCATTTCACTTTCCCTGTGAAGACCAGCACAATATGCTCCAAGAACCTGAACCAAATTTACCTCAGGAAAATCTGGGAGAAGTATACTGAAGACTGACAGAGATCTCTTACTGGCTTCCCAAGCAGAGGGCATTTTCCTTTTTATTTTTAAGCTAAATCTGATTTACTTGTAAATGTTGGTTTTGAAAGAGTTCTGAGACTTCCTCCTCCCCTTTTATATTTTATTCTCCCCTGTCTCCTTCTTCCACCATTCAGCCTGAAAAGGGTTACAGAGCTAGACATTATTTCTGGTGCAGCTGCTGCTGTGATTAAAGTTTAACAAGCAGAGTGCATTTTCCTTTTTATTTTTAAGCTAAATCTGATTTACTTGTAAATGTTGGTTTTGAAAGAGTTCTGAGACTTCCTCCTCCCCTTTTATATTTTATTCTCCCCTGTCTCCTTCTTCCACCATTCAGCCTGAAAAGGGTTACAGAGCTAGACATTATTTCTGGTGCAGCTGCTGCTGTGATTAAAGTTTAACATAGCATGCCACCTCATTAGCAGGTCTGTGTTCACGAAGGTATTGTGGAAATGGGCTGATGTTGTTCATGTCAAGCATTTTTATAGAACTTCAGCCTCTAAGCAAAGCAGAAGGAATTAACTGTCCTTTCATGTCCAACGATTCACATGGCATGGAAATCTTTAGGGTTCACCTACTCCTTGCATTCAATTGACCTTTAAAGACACCTAATGAATTCTTATATGTGGTGATTTTTACACTATTAAACCATCATTAAGTGCTGTAATGAGTGTTTCATTAACTAATAGCTGCTGGATTTTGCAGTTTGATGTTAAATTTTTACCTGCTGATCTCAAAGTATCCAGCCTCAAAATAGCTTATTGGAAAAAAATGAATAATAGTTCCTTTATTTACATCTGCTCATTTTTTATTTACAGATGTACCCAATTCTTATCCTGGTTAATATTTTACTGTCAAAATGTGCAGGAAGAAAAGAGATGGAAAAAGAAATGAAAGCAGTCAATTAATTCAGTTTTGATATAACAGAGACTATTTGGAAAATGTATTATCAAGGGAGTCATCACATTTTTTCCACATATTGTACGTACAGGACACCCACACACTTGATGAGACTAAAGAATTCCTTTCCTTGCTATTTTTTATTGCAGTTCACCCTTTTAGAAACAATAATAAAAAAGAAATGGAATAAAAAAAAAGGAAAATAAAGATTTCCCAAAGATGAAACTGAAAATGACCTGGGCTTCTTACCTTGGCAAAGGCTTCCCAGGTTTGCACAACTGGTTGGTTCAATTGCAGAAGAGGGAATTAGGTATGAGCCTTTAGAAAAAGAAAGTAAAATAATCAGAAAGGTTTGGCTATTGGGCATAAAACTATCATATCTCAAAATATATCATATCTTGCAGTGATACAGTCCTCTTCCTAATTTCTCTCAGTGGCAAAACTGATACTGCCATTTGCCTATGAGACTTACGTGTTTTCATTTTCTGTTGTGGCCGAGGAATCCATGAAAACCCTGCTGACTTGCAAGTTACAGTCACTTATGTATCCTCCCCCTTAGCTTTTGCTAAATAACATTGTATTAAATGAATGCAGCTTGCGTGTACTCTGTTGTCGTGATTTAACCTCAGTCGGCAACTGAGCACCACGCAGCCGCTCGCTCACTCCCCCTCCGCAGTAGGATGGGGGAGAGAATTGGAAGAGCACAAGTGAGAAAAAGTCGTGGGTTGAGATAAAAACAGTTTAATAAGTGAAATAAAATGATAATAATAGTAATATGATAATAATAATAATACACAAAGCAAGTGATGCACAGTACAATTGCTCACCACCCGCCGACCGATGCCCAGCCAGTCCCCGAGCAGCGGCCCCCCCAGCCAGCTTTCCCCAGTTTATGTACTGAGCATGACGTCCCATGGTATGGAATGTCCCTTTGGCCAGTTTGGCTGTGCCCCCTCCCAGCTTCTTGTGCACCTTCAGCCTTCTCAGTCGGTAGAGCATGGGAAGCTGAAAAGTCCTTGGCTACTGTAAGCATTACCTAGCAACAACTAAAACATCGGTGCCTTATCAACTTTGTTCTCATCCTAAATCCAAAACACAGCACTGTACCAGCTACTAGGAAGGAAATTAACTCTATCCCTGACGAAACCAGGACATCTGTGAAACAGCTTTAAGCGGCGGGGTCAGTATGGCCATAGGATTTATGCAATCTTCATGAGTAATAACGCGTGCCTTGGAGAAGCAACCATGCTCCGCTGCTGTAGCACAGGTTACCCGCCACGCACTTCTGAGTAATCTGCCTGTGACAGACACCAACCAGATAAAAGGTGATTAAACTTGTTCCTCTACCCAGGGCGTGGGTGCGATTAATATTCTGGTATGCATGATTTATAAGCAGATAATGTTATAAGCCTGTATCTCTACTGAATTATTCATAACAACACTTTGATGATCTGGAGACAAAAACAGGGCGTATAAGAATGGCTACAGAAAAAGAACTGGTGAAACTGCATTAATTACACTTTGTGTATCCCAGCGGTTCAGCTGCAGATACAGCTGCTTTTGCACGCTGTGTTGAAAATAATGGGGCCATAAAGCATGGTATAATCTGAACCTACTGGGGGCGTTGCCCTTTACAGCTTTTGCTTTACCACTTCAGAATCATATTGACTCCATGAGGTTCTCTCACGAAACTTGTATCCTTCCATAAAGTTGAATAGCCACCACCCATCATCTCATAAAGATAGCTAGGAAAGTATTTCCTGTGATGCAAGAACAGAAGAAGCGTGGGGCCTTGACACAGAAATCATGTCATGCCACAGATACCATTACACGTATTGCCAACAAAAATAGGGCAGAATTTAAAACATGTGATCCACAACAAATATTAAAGCTCAGCATTTTAATTTTTTTTTTTTATGGATTAAGAGATACAGGCAAACTAAATTCCTTGGTACACGTCCTATGAACTCCAGGAAGGATGTTCTAAGTGAACGTACTACCTCCTGTGTAAGATTTTTTTTTCCCCAAAAATATATTTGCTAATATTAAACAGTCAATATCAAAACCTGCTGTAAGTTATCTCCTCTTGGTTCTGTATCATGGAAAGATCACCTGAAAGTTGGCTTGGAAATCTGTGGACCTTCATATTTTCTTCAGTGAGTATTTAAAAAAAGATCGTGATTTTATTTGGTGAAACTAAAAAAAATCCAATCCAACTTTACAAAACACTTAAGTCAGAAGACTGTATACTTTAAAGAGGAATATTTTCAGTGAATATATTCAATAAGCTTTTTTAAGTTTTAATTGGGTTGAATTCTGGCCAGACTAGACTTTCCCTCAGTGTCCACTAAAGAAATTATAATGATTTGGATGCAAACAGATACTTGGCATAAGCTACTTTATGAAGCCAGGCGGCATGGTCAGTAATGTGAACAGCAGATATGGACCTGTATTACAGACACTTTGTGTGATATATCTCACTCACTTCAAATGTCTAAAGCTCAGACCTCCGTGTCTGCTCGTCATGCTAGACTTTCTTTATAGTCAGTGGAGAGGAACAGGCACTCCTACAGCAAAAAACTTCGGACTTCACTGAGACATCTTCTCCAGTATGAAATGGACTGACCTTTGGAACAGCCTTTTTCATTCCACTATTCATAAACAGCACTAAGGGCAATTAGCTCAGCCTGAAACATCATTCAGCTGCCTAAGGCGGACAGATCCCACCCTGAGTTAAATCTGACAGCGAAATTAAGACTTCTTCTGGCCTTTGGGAATGAAGGACACATAGGAAGTGTACGTGAAGCAAATGCAATTGCAGGCCTGGACAGACGTGTGGCCACATTACCCTTAAACTGAGTAGATCATATCCTGCTGTAGGTGTAGCCAGTGCAGGCTCCAAATCAGTACCAGAAGTTGATTAAATGCTCCTCAGTTTGCCTGCACTGAGCTCTGAACTGGTATTGTTACACTGTTATCGTTACCTAGGCTACTTGTTTTAAAATTAGTCCACATACCCAGGCTGTGTACATATACCTTTAAATGCAAGCCGTGCGAAGGTACGGCAATAAAAACAGAACTCCGTCAAGTCTTCCAGAAACACCCCACCATGATTGCACAGCTGTGAAAACATTAGTCTAAGGAATAAACTAAGAGAAGGTAAAACTATGAAAAGATTATCTGGAACAATTTGCCAGTGTTTTTATGCTCCGTAAATCTACTTGTAAAAGCTTTGTCTGAAAAACCATGAAAATAATACCCCTTGAAAAATGTAAGCACTGCTCAGGCAGAGATATGTTGAGATCACTGCTAAATGCTTGGTTTGTTTTTTTTCAAGTTACATGCCACTTCCTGGGGAAGCATTAGTGGAGCAGTGCGAAAACCTCTTTTCTGCATAAATCCTTCCATTGCTGCTAAATGAAGCCTGATCAGTTAGAGTCATCTCCCCACTGCCAGTGGTTTATTCATGGTTGATAGCCTGACTCATCAACTCTCCTGTTGAAGGCTGGTTTTACAATGAAGGCTTTTACTCAAGAAGGTGAAGGGGAGAAAATTCTAACAATTCCATCTCTGGGATTAGTAACCGTTTTTGAAATGGCACTGCACCCAGTATTTTCTTTTAGGAAATACTCTGGTTCAGGAAAGCCTGTATCATAGGGGGTGATTTAACATCTTTGAAAGAAAAAGACTGACTAGCGAGTTAGTTTTCTCATAGGCTTAGTTAGAGGAAATAACAACGCTTATATACAGATACATTTGAAGTGGCTCGTATAGACACCTGGGCCTAACATACGAATGCTAATACACGTTTTCTAAAATAATGTTCTGCTGTAAGGAAACCGCTGAACAATGATGTCCCAAGGAATAAAGCTGTGGAATGAAAATAAGTGTATTGTTTCTATGACCACAGCTGTGATATTACATTTGTGTCACAGGACTGTACCAGTCTTCAACAGAAAGAAGGACAAGACCCATACTGCAGTCAAAATTAAATGAGACAGAGGTCTTGGTAGGCTGTTTAGTAAAAATGTTGTGGTAGTCTTCATGGTACAATGGTGTAAGAGGAGTAAGATTTTCTGGGAAGTTATTTTCTGTCAGATCAGTTCATACTGACGGAAAAGCAACAACTTTTTTGTCCAGAACACCTTCACCAGTCATGGTCAATGTTCAGATCAGCCTTTTCTTTCTTCTGATAGAGGGGTGAAGGCGCCTAGTTGCTCCTGTTTTTATAGAGGTGCTGCTTAAATTTTTTTAGCAGAGGCATGCTGAGAGCTGTTCCAGCGAGTCTAGCTGTGAATGAGTACCTCACATTTTGGTTTGAGTAAACTAAAGCAAGCAAGACGGGTTTTTTAGCCACCTTAAATCCCTCATGAGCTATTAGATACAGAAACTAGCACGCCTTAATGATGCCAGCTTCTGTTTTAAGCTAAGGATTCTCAGAGCGCTTGACAGATGTTCTATCAGGAGACACTTATATTGACACTACTTAAACTATATTTAAACTAGTAAGTAGTAAGGTGTCAGAGGAGTGAGAAGGCAAAATTGGAGAGGACAACATTAGATATGAAAAGACCACATGTGGTTCAGAAAGAACCAATATTTGTAACTGTTTACTTTGACTTTTGGGGTTTTTTTTAACAAATGTGTATTTGCTGCAATAGGAGGGCTCAAACTCTGTGGACTTGGAATTTGATAGCAGTTGATTTTCACAAGCATCATATGTGCGTGTATGGGCTACTGCTGGCCATGATTCAGATTTTCCCCTATGCATTTTATAATTATACAAATATCTCTAAAGTTGTTACTAACCAAAACGTTCTTTTTAAAAAAAAAAATATACTGGTCCAAAGTGACAAAGATTTTTCAGTTTTGATTTTTTTTTCATCTGGAATAAAATGTTCCTGTAGAAAATTGTCAACCATCTGTAATAACATATACATATATAAAAATTACACCTGGACACTTATGAGAATCAAGTGTCTGAGCCATGAAACGAGAATAGGTTGGGCAATGTATTGAAATTTATCTTCTGGAGTAATCTACAGGAAGAAAGACCTTCAGTAATTACCAATTAAAAGAAGGACTGATAACATGTCGTCAGGCAGATAAAACCCAATGATTTTGATCTAAAACTCTTCCTTCCTGTCTGCCTCCTCTAATTTAATCTTTTCTTGTATTTTCTGTCGCATATGCATTGTTGTTTTGCCACTGTTTTTGCTGGCTCTGCACACACAGCACAAGGATAGCAAGTGCTCCTTCTGGCTAACCAAAGGGCAGGTACAAAAACATTTACTAAATGGTTACTTAACACACATTTTTTTCTCCAGAGACCACTGTAATCTTACTTGAGGCTAGCAGGTACTTGCCTGTTATCTCCATTTCATGTAAGTAGAAAGCCAATAAACAAACTGTTTAGGAAAAACATGATCTGCAGATCATTTCCAGCAGCAACTCAATATACTTAGGGGACTTGTTCTTTTCCTTTAGGGAATCAACTCTATACCCTTTCAAAGCCTCTGTGTATGGTAAGAATTGAGCTAAAGTCCAAGAAAGGTAAGACCTAGCTGTTTTTCTTTCACAGGAACTCTTTTTTTTTCCCCGTGCTGGTATATGGTATGTTCAGCACAATGCAGAAGTGTGGGGGGGAAATAAGCAAAAAAGATTTGGCAAGGCATACTTACCACAACTCAAATTGTTTTCTGCTTTCAGTGCTGAAGTTGGAATACTCCAAAATTCATTTTCCCAGTCTACAATGTTTCCTTTCACATCGCAGCTGAGGTTGGCCAGTGTTTGCGCATTCATGGTGAAATTCCAGAGGCGGAAGTTGTAAATGTCCCCATTTAGAGAGCTCACTTCATTGCTGTTAGAGCCCAGCACCAGCCTCCCGTTTCCAGGGATAACTTTGCCAAAGATACTCGGACAGTACACTATATGATAGGTGCTTTTGGCATATATACCTATACTGCCCGAGAAGCTATCTCCTACGACACAGAGCTGTTGAAAGGTTCCCGTGAAAAACTCTGCATTTCGGGGCAATGCATTCTCAAGGATGCACTGCGTGCCTGAGATGGACAGAAAATGGCCTTTTGTGGTCTTCCCGAAGCTGAAGAATTCTGTCGACAACGGATCGGTGTAGGAGAAAACCTTCCAGTCATCGTTGTCATCACTGCTGCCCTTGGTTGCTTCAAAGCACAGTGTAAACTGGCTAAGGTCTGGCACTATGACAGTCTCTGCCACAGACACAGCATCGACGTCGGGAACCTGGGGGATGATGACTTTCTGATTCCTCAGAGACACGGCGACTAGAACCAAGAGCAGATAAATAAACAAACAAAAAAATAAATTCATCATATAGAAATAAAGGCAGACTGGCAGCAGGGGTTAAAGTAACATTCATTAAATCAAACATTCATCAGGTGGTTTTTATCACTGTAATATACCAATAGCACACACAAAGGGGAATTTGGCTTGTGAGCGCACTCAGCTGAAAATATGCAGAGTTCCTTTTCAATGGCACAGAGGATGCTGCACTACACCCAGTTAACAACACCTTAAATTGCATTAAGAGCAATATTAGGACATATTACCTACTAACTTCCAACTCTGCCTCAGCTCACTTTATAAAAATTACTACTCATTGATTTAGTAAGGAGGCATTAGGCAATGGAATAAACCAGTTATTTGAAAAACACAGTATGACTTGCTTTTAAGATATATTATTTTAATTACTTGTCTGCATTACACCAATGAAGTTCAGGCCTTGCTTCTTTTAAATATTGCAATAGAAGAAAGCCCCCATTACATTCCTTGACAAACTGAAGCCTTTTGTTTCTGAATTCAGCTAATGGGTTTCTGCAAAGCATTAGGCATCTTCTCATTTTGTCCCCAGCAGCCTTCTGGTTGAATACTACAATCCTGTGTTCATGAATATTTATATCCAAGCTGTTCGCTATTTGCTAATGTTTGGGTCGACAGTTTTGGATTTTGCACAAGTATCTAGAAATGGCTAGTCCTCTCGCAAACATGCACTGCAATAAGGGTATTTAGGCATGGGCAGAATTACTCTGTCTCTAATCGTTATTAAGTATTCTCATTTGCACTGGCAAAATGGCAGCCACCAAATGTGAAAAACAGTATCACACAACATATGCTTTTTCTCCATGAGTATATTGATGACAATTCTGTTCACTCTACTTTGGAGAACATTATTTTTCAAAGTAAAGTGTCAATATGCTCAGTTGTATTGGCACATTTACGGCAGCAAAATTCTTCTAGTAAATTTGTCCACAGAAAGAAGTTTCAGGTTATGTCATGCAAAGGCATCGAGGTCAACAAGACCAGACTGCAGCAGACCTTGGTTTTACTTCTGGCTCCGCAGTTCTGTGAGCCAGCAAATGTCTGCTACCTCTTTTACACATTTTCACAGTGTATATGCTGGAAGTGAAACTGTTTTTTGCTAGACCTGAAGAATAACTGCCACAGTAGTTAATTCCTAGTCTTCCCCTGGGATTTTTAAGTGATGCCACAACACATATATTAATTATTACACCTGTTCCCTTCTCAGAATGAAGTAAAAACCTTTCAATATGAGAGGGTGAGACATGTGAGGGAAGGGTGACTATCACGCCACACTCAGGAAAAAAGAGACAAATATATGGGGTATAAGGATTCCGTGTAGTCTGTGGTATTGCAATTTCCCTTTGCCAGCTGCTTGCAAAGACTCTGAGCTCCAAACTACCATATGTGGATATACACAAGGACATAATTTGACCAATATATTATATAGTAAAATAACATAAAGCATTGTACATTACCTGCCAACCCAGCAACTGAAGAATGGGACGGAAGAGAGAAAAATACTGGGCTTCCGTAGTTACTGGATTTACTTCATAGATTTTTTTTTCTTCCCAAGGGCAAAAGTATGTTGTAACAATTTTATTGATAGAAAACGTATTCAACTCTCCATTGAAAACAGGGGCATTTTTTTCATGGGTTGATTATACTGTAAGCTTTTTTACGTAACATGGAAAGTGTTCCAGAAGAAGTGTAAGGATTCAAGACTTGAAAAAGAAGAAAGCTCATTCATATGAGCACTGTCCAGCCTGTGTTAGGGTGGTCAGGAGAGTTATGGACCACCTGGTCACATTTAAACAGTATAGGAAGAGAAATAAACAGGGAGGACGTTGCTCCGGTACTGAACAAGTCTACTCAACTTTGCTGTACTCATCTGACAGATTTAACCGCTGGCACCTTCCCCGTACAGTGAAAGGACAAAACTGACAAGTATTTTGTCCATGTGGAGAAAACAGAATCCTGCCATCAACATTAAGCACAGATTTCTCTCCTGATTACTGTTGCACAGCCAGTCATACTGATGAATTTCAGATGTTAGTATTGGAGAAACTGGTTATTCTCTGAGGAAGAATATACATATATTCTCGGAATATTCATCCAAGTGTTTAGACTACTTTCAGATGTCAAATTGTTTCTGTTAGGAAGATAACTGGATTACAGTGAACAGGGGTTTTTTTGGACATATTACTATTTACTCATGAAGAATGTACAAAAGTCTTGGTAGCCCGGACGCAGCAGGAGCAACCAGCAACAGGCAGCTCACTGTTCTGAGATCCACATCTGCTTTTAGGGGAGCACCGGGATGACACGAAGCCTGCCTCTGCTGCTTTTTAGAGCCCCTAGCTTACTTGCAACTCACTCTCTCGCATCTCATACACCCCTTTACACATAAGGAAGCCAGGAGTCCCTAGATTGTATTTTACAATCCCTTGCAGGGAAAACTGCGTTCCTGCCAGTTGATGGGCTTTTCAGCATGGTTCAGTGCTTGAGTGGTGGCTTCTGCTGTTCCTAGCTTCACTGCTTTCATCTGCCCTTTCACTGATGCTGGAAGAAATGCATCAACTTTAATGAGGTCTGCAAGTGTCTACATACCAAATACCTGTTTGAGAGTTTTTTTGTTACTATCGCACTGAATTGTGCTTTTAATCTGGTCTACTGCAGTACTACTCAACTGTGTGCTAATTTTACACGACATTGTCTCAAGCATTTCTGTACTAACAGAGGTCTGTTGGCTCTTCTTCCTCTCCTTTTGGTGACTGAGCGACTTCTACTCACCGGTGGAGCTATTACTTACGCAGTTAACTATTACTAGAAAATTATTTAACATGCCAGCTCTTCAGCTGGTGCAAACTGACATAATTCCCCTAAGACTAGCAAAGCTGCATTCATTTACTGCAGCTGAGGATATGGCCCATCCATTTGCTGTTGGTGTGTTGCAGGAGGTGACAACCAGGAAGCCAACATTTGTGCGGGTGGCCAACTTGGTATGGATAACAGCTGTGAAACTCAGCTTGAAACCGCTCTTACATAAAACTGGGTAGTCACAGAAAAGCTGTTCTATTCTCAGCTAATTCTCTCCCAAAACTCACTTACTCTCTTATATTTGTCTCTCCCCACCTATATTTTGTCTTCTGTACATATTATATATTAGGATGTACCATTAATGTCTTTTTAAATGCCATTTCTAGATAGCAAATTGCTGTGTGTCTTTGAATGGCCCTTTACTTTCCAACTTTGCATTACTTTGTGAAACTCAAAATTGAACAAACTACATATGATCATAATTTATATAAGATCATTTCTGAGAAATGAAAGAAAATACGAATATAACACTGTTCCCCTCGCTCTGGGAGAAATCAATGATTTTGCCCAGGTATCATGTTTGTAGTAGTAACAATGGTGTCAGCTTGACAAAGGAGCTTTGAAACTCCATTGGGGACCTGAAGTGAGGGGGTGTGCAATCTCTCCGATGGCTTTGGGAACTCTTTGCAAGGACAGGAGAGTGTAGCACTGACATCTGCCATGCAGATGCGTTGTAATTTCAGTGTGTGTACGCGTTGATGTCCTATCGTCTACATGCTTTTATAACTTGACAGGAAAGCAGTACATTATCATCCCTTTACCAAGCCTCTCTTCTGTATCCATTGCCAGGTTAAATGTTGCCATGATCTTTGTCTGTAACTATCTTCTGAACCCAATGTAATTGCACAGCTGTGGGCAATAAGCAGAATATAGCTATAATTTGCCCTAGATGCATGCAGCCAGTTCTCCTGGCATCCATGGTCAATATCAAGATGTCAGGTGAGAGTCACAGATTTGGAGTAATGAAACAAAATTCAGCAGCCTTAGTCTAGATGCTTAACAGCAAGCCTTAACATAGAGTTTCTGAACTAATATATATGTGAAACATTAAAATATAAGTCACTGGTGAAGGTCACCGATACCTTTACTCACACTGGGGAGTAGTCGTCTTATTCAAAATGAAAGGATATCTTCCAAGATTATTTAACTTCAATGGTGCTACCCATGAATGTAAGGTAGTATTCAATTTGGCACGGAGGTAATATTTTTGCTTTCATAAAAATACATTACCTACAGGTATATATACACAAATGGTTCTCTGACTATGTCTGTGGACCTTTCCTCTCACTGAACACATCTGAGGGCAACACTGCATCTTTCAATTCCAATTCTAAGTCATCTTATCCCTTATAGTCATACTTAAACATTAACATATTAAAGAGAAATAAAGAAATAAATCATTTTGCATAATCTTATTGCATACCATTTTTTATGATCCACTTGATTTTACAACTTCTTACAATACAGCAAGAGCTGCTATTTTCAAATAGACAAACCTTTCTGAAAACTTGCTTCCACTTTCAGAAGAGAACAGGTGCTCCAAGAATTATTACTACATTCATTTTGTCAGCATGAAAGGACCTCAGTAGAAAGAAGTATTTTTAGCTCCTCTGATATGACGTTACCTTTTTCTTTTCAGAACTGTACACAAATTTTGCTGGCATAATCAGGACTACTTTTTTCTTATGATTCCTGGGGGTTACTATCTTGATTATTTTAAAATATATGATACGTGTAATAAATACTTTAAAAAAAATCACGAGGAAGATGTGCTTGTGACTGAAGAGGTAACTGCAAACCTCCCTGCTTTGCGTTTCTACAACAGCCAGCCAACCAACAGAACATGTGTGCTACAATAACATAAATGCCCAATGCAATACCAGTATTCAGTCTAAAGTGTGTGACTTCCACAAAAAGAAAGCCTACTGAGAGCGTGCAACTGTAAACTATAACCCTGAATTGGAACGAATGATGAGTAGCACATGGGGCCTGTAAGTGATCATCCCAATGCCCTCCGTTACCTCGCTGCCCTTTACTGTCATGTGAGAGCAACTTCTAATTAATGCTTTAAACAACAAAACAAACATCAATCACATGTTATTTGTACCCTTATCTTCTAGGGGAAAAAGCATGAGTGTCTGTTTTATTTTGCAGTTGTTAGGCTTTTTAAAATCTAAGCATTTCTATGTATTTAAGGAAGGGAAAGAAAGGTCAAGGAACTGTAATGAAAGGTAGCCATTTTGCAATGCCAGTTCATCCCTGGGAGTTTGTTCTAGAGGCTAGAAGAACCCCTGAGAAGTTCTGCCTTCTGCACAAACTCCGCCCTGCTGCTGGGTGTTTCACTGGGCCAGAGGTCCGGGCTGTCCTTGTTTCCGGCTCAACTAAGTTCCCTCTCATGTTCTCCTTTAGGTTTCTATGTCCCTCTGCAGGAACGCTGACCTGAAGGACAGGTGTCCTGCTTCCAAACTCTCCAGCATAAATCTGCAGGAAGAGGCACTGTTAGGCCTAAAATCTTTGCATAACACACTTGATGTCATTTCCCAGAATAAAGTAATTTATTTTCATCCAAAGAAAAACAAATTAGTTAAGAAACATACAAGAAAACTGTAGTTTTACCCTGCAGCCTCCCCATCCTTTCCCTTCTCATGGAGGACTTGATTCCTTCAGGAAGTGTCGTTCTAATCCTTACAGGACATTTCCTTCTAACATCTACAAAAGGGATGAAATGCTTTGGGTTTACTTACTTCGTACGTAGCTGGCATTAAAACCTTTCTTTTGGATACTGAAGTCACTTTTAAATGACACGATCATTTCATTTCCTGTAGAGTTATAGGATAATCCTTTGGCAGTGATGCCACAAAGGTTCATTGGGCTTTCTCCATTGTCTAATGTCAGTGAATCATAAATGCAGCCCGGAGCTTCTTCAATGTCAAAATCGGTAAATGTTAGCTGTATGATGAATCCGTGAGGTGCTCGGATGATCCACTTGCACGCTTGGCTGTTGGGATAATCACTGGGGAAACACGGGGAAGTGAAAACTCCAGAGGGGTCAGTTAGCACGATCCTACAGTCGTAGCATCCGTGAGCTGGCAATAAAAAACAGAGAAAGGCTGGAGGTCAGGAAGAGAGATAACTTAACAGGAAAGTAATAATCAACACAATAACGAAAGGTATTTCTATACAGAAAAACATAAACAGAGGTGGGAGAAAGGCAGGCAGAAAAAGGCCTGGTTTCTAGTGGGCAAAATGCTGAGGAATAGTACAGCAAAATAATATTTTATATAAGAAATCCTACACAAAAGAAATAGAAATTATACTGCTAAATAGTCATTTGTGCACACAATATATATCTGCTATGTATATTGACCTGACAAAGGCGAAGCGAAAGGAACATTTTTGAGTTCAGAAAGGCAAAGGAATTCTTAAACTGCAATTTCTAAAAAGATGACTGGTATCATTTACATTTTTTGGCTGCTGGTCTGATGCTGACTGGTGGCTATTCCAGCAGCTCTGTGCCATGCTATTGTTTCCAGTGGAATGTTCCTGGAATGCAGCAGCACAAGAGATGGGTTGAAGAACGGCAGAAGCAGCAGCTCTGCAGAGCTCCCGAAGGTTAGTCATCAGCATTTCCGGCAAATGCTCTCCACATCACCCAGAAGGGTAGCAGTGAGCTACTGGCTTTTGAATCAACAGCAAATTACTGCACTCTTCCCGTGCTGACTCAGCTCCATTGACATATTTGTGGCCGTCAGGCTCTAAGAAATTCTTATCCTATTCCTCATACTCCTTTGCTCATCTGCTGTGCTTATCCACGGGAATTTCAGGCCCAGTTAGTCCCCAGGGTTGCGTTTCTTGTTGGGTTTACATTTGCTCATTTATCATATATTTACTTAGTGTATTATATGATATAACTACCATGAACTGCCTGCTGCTAAAACCTGTTAACAGTTTGCCAAAGCAGCACTGAACAAACTAGCTAGGAACTGAATATTGCCAATAGATAACCAAAGAAACTGACCGGCACATTTATGCTGAATTACTCTGCAAACATTTCATTAG
Source organism: Aptenodytes forsteri (assembly GCF_000699145.1). Classification (NCBI taxonomy): domain Eukaryota; kingdom Metazoa; phylum Chordata; class Aves; order Sphenisciformes; family Spheniscidae; genus Aptenodytes; species Aptenodytes forsteri. Next base: position 7,128,512 of record NW_008795490.1, read on the forward strand.
GCCACAATCCTGCGTCAAGTACTACAAGTATGAAAAAAATAGGACAATGTGAACATGCATTATCAGTTGCCCAAGCCAAAAGCAACTAAAAAAGTTGTCAAGTGTAAACTACATATGGAGCAGCTACAAGATAGGAATAAATGCAACAAACTTCTCCAAAGAGCCCTTGATGTTTCTTTCCACCGCGTGGGTCCTGATATTGTTCGGTCACATTCAAATGGTGTTTGGCCTAGGCAAATGGACCCTGGCTTTGTGAAGTGGCATGGCAAAACAAGAAGCAGTTTACATCTGCAGGGAGAATTGCGAGATGTATTTTACAGAGTTTTTATAATTTTTATTTGCAAATCACGAATTCGTATGGCCCCAAAGAGGTAAAGAGACAATGAATCGGGCTCTCAGAGCCAAATACAGGCTGGTTACATTACAAAAGATCAGTGGGATGCTTATTTATGCAAACGAGAAAAAAATATTGCCTGAAAGATTTGCAGGTAGCTTTGGGAAGAAGTGGTGCTCATGACACTGGAAAACATGATCTATGTAGTACAAACAGGAGCCCGTCCACTCTTAATTTCTCTGCAAATCTTTACAGTCAGAGGACCATGCTCACCTGCCCTGAGACCCTGCTGTTCCATTTAGTAACCAGAGAGGGAATATTTACTTACTAGTATGGTGACTATAAATCCTGCAGTTGTACAAACAGATGATGGCTTCGTCCAGTGGATTTTGCACAGATAGGTACCAGTTTTCAGAGAACCACCCTAGCTTGAGAGGACAAGGAACAGGAAAAGCACAGTCTAAGCCACAAACCGCTGTGGTCTCCTAGCCCAGGGCAAGTGGGCCTCTACAGGGCAGAGCAGCTCTAAGACAGCTCTGGCTGGAGCTGCCTCCAGCTGGAAGGCTCAGTGATTCATGCTCCTGCCTTCGTTACTGCTAGGATGAGGGCTACAGGGGCTGAGGATTTGGCAGCACGCCGCACCCACTCTTCTACTCATTCCTGCCAGAGAAATAAATGACACAGAGCTATCTGGGCAGTGAGAGCTTTCCCTGTGCACCCAGATGGACCTGAAGCCAGGGACTAAGCTGTTAAGTGATGTAAATACATATAGGAACATGGGTGTTAGCGTACACTCATTCAGCCATGGACCCCTAAAGTAAACCTTAAGGGCATTATAAGACATTGCTGAACCAGAAAAAATATGCCACTTGTCAGTAAAAGTGTATCTCTCAAATTGGTAGAATATTACATTCAACCTGAGACTGGAAAAGTCAAATTCGTCCATCAGAAAGAACACAGACATTCTTGAGAAGCCTGCCTTTATTAATTCTATTGATCACCATCAGCCAAAACAGGACTCAGCTCTCCTATTTACCTCTCTCTTGAGTATTTATCATTGTTTCTAAGCTATGTAAAAAAAAAAAAAAGTCAGTACACGTAACAAAAATACTTTTATCCCTGCTGTCTGTCACTGTAAATACTAACACATAAATGTTATGTTATTGGTTTTTTTACTAATTTTACTTTTCACTAACATATTCTCATTTTATTATATCCATATTGTTTTGTTGGTTTTACAGAACTAACGCAAAAAAACAGCCCCTAAATTTAGGTAGGAAAATAAGTGCCCAAAACTTTACATACACAGAAGAAACAGATTTGGTGAGCAAAATAGTTTACTTTTTTGAAGTGGGTTGGCTCCATTTTGGCATAGTAGCTGTTCTGTCCCTGACTGCAATTTGAAGGAGAAATATCCTGTTTTCATGCAAATGTTCACAGTAGTAAGTAAAAAGAAAAGAAAACAAAAAACAAAACTATATATAAACAGAATGGTTTTGAATGGAACTTTTTGCACAGCTTCTCATGAGACAGTTATTTTTCTATAAACACCACCTATTTTACTCATTAAAGAGAAAAATTGCTGTGGCAACCTTAGGCTGTCAGCCAAAGCTGACAGATATTTTGCAATCTCATTGGCCCAGAGCAGTTCTGAACTGTGGATACTGAACACTTGTTGCAATACACACCACAAACATTTCTATGAGCAATCTGAGATATTTTATTGATTTTAATGGGAACAAATTTAGGTATGATATTCTTGGTCAGGAACCCCACGTACACAGAATCTGCCTGTCAAGTATTTTTTTATCACCGTAGACCACAGGAAATTCACACTCTAAATATATTTTATCCAATAAAAGCCTTCATCTTTTCTCCCCCAAACCAAAATGAACACCCTCCCCATATAGTGAAATCAAGCACTTAATTTTCAACATTTCCTAAATTGAAAGTTTCACTGGGCAATTCATTTGTCTCCATCATGAGAATACCCTGGACCCCACGTACAGAATCTGCCTGTCAAGTATTTTTTTATCACCGTAGACCACAGGAAATTCACACTCTAAATATATTTTATCCAATAAAAGCCTTCATCTTTTCTCCCCCAAACCAAAATGAACACCCTCCCCATATAGTGAAATCAAGCACTTAATTTTCAACATTTCCTAAATTGAAAGTTTCACTGGGCAATTCATTTGTCTCCATCATGAGAATACCCTGGAGTATGGTTTTCCTTTCATAATCACTTTTTATCTTCTGCAGGACTCATCCTTCCTATAATAAAAGAATAATTAAGTATTTAGTATGACACTTCAACACTATACTAAAAAGGAAAATTAATAAATTCCTCTGGAGTATGTTAGAGCTTTCACCAAAGTTATCTAAGTGATTCACAAATGTTAGCTGACTTCAGAAGGGGAATTGACTGTAGGGGAAATGGCTTTTCCCCTCCTGTCATGCCCATTTTATAAGGATGAAGTTAGGCATGGAGATAATGGGCAAAAACGGCAAAAGTTTCCATGGATTTTGGGTTCCTAATCTAAGAAATGAGAGTACTGATTTTCCTTAACTACTTAGTATTTGTACAGGGTTTTACATGTCCAAAGCACACTATCAATGACTTTAAACTGCAGCTGGGAGAGCAGTCTGCCAATCTGGCCCACTGTAGAAAATCCAAAAATGAGTACTTAGTGGCCAATGGAAAATTTTGGTCAAAGCAATTTGGCCATCTTTAATAGGAACTTATTGGTAAAGGCAGGGATAGAATCCCGTTCTCATGGTTGCCAATTTTCCTAACCACGAGACCATCCCCTCTCTTCTATGAGTCTCCTGCCTATTTCACATATATACCTTTCAATTTCTATGAAGAGGAAAGTACCCTACACCATGCTGAATCATCTGAAGACTGTCCTAAAACTAAGGGGCTAAGGGAAACAGTATGTGACTCATTAAAGATTTCACCATACAGACAGACATGTGCACATGCGGACCTCATATCCTGTGGAACAAAATTAATCACCCAGCTTGTCCCGTCTAGCGATTTTGTCTCTTTAGAGCCCTAGCACAGAATTCCACCATTTGAACTCATGAAGACACCTGTAGGCACTGAGTTACACAAATTGAAAGTGACTTTCACAAGCCATTTGTGGGCAGCTGAAGCCACAGTCAGACCCAGAGCTACAATGCTGAACTGCAGATTTGAGAAGGAAACATTCTCTATATAACCTCATCCCATACGTTTGTACTTCTCTTTTTTTGATTTCTTCTTACATGACTAACACATTCCAGCACTTGCCTCCAAAATCCATGCTAATATTCATATTTTCCTCTACTCCTCACACTTCTCTACTTCTCTCCATTGTCATTGTTTTCCCCCAAAACGTCATCGCTTGCCCTATTATACTCGGCACTTCTTTCTCAGGCATGAGTTTTGACTTCTACCTCTCCACCTGCTTTCATTTCTGCACTTACCCAACCTTGGAGAAATGCTGGACAACAAATTTTGTTTGGCCAAGAATTTTTTTAAAAGAGCAAAAGCAATCCAGCTTGGGACACTGCCTATTTCAGCCCTAAAGACTTAAAGTTTGTGAAGGTTAGGATCAAAAGAAAACAGGGTCTCTGGGGAAAGATGTCTGCGCTTGCAACTCCTGCATTATCCAGTTTTTTTTCACACTAAGTTACACCTTGCATTGGGTTTTTCTTTTTCCAGCGGTAGCATGCAGCTGGCCTTCTGTACAGCATTTTCCACCTGACAGAAGTGTAAATGACTACATATGCGTAGGCAGCGGCACAGGATACCAATATAGCCGGTGTGGGTTGAATTAACACCACTGGTGTTTTTTTAAAATCCATTAAAAGGCTCCCTCATAAAAGTAAGATAGAATGTTGCTGGATGCCATTTTGGCATGAAAATTAACTCTACTTCTCCCTGTAGAGGACACAACTTTCATATGAAAATATCCTGAAATAAATCTATGTAGCTCTGGGATCGAATTTTCAGAAAAAAAACCAAAACAGTTTATGTTAACTCTAGTCTTATTCAAGTGAACAATAAAATCTCCCCTGCCTGACAGAATTAGGCCAATCCTAAACCACAGAAAATCTTAGCTACAGTACCTAGCACTTTAGACATAAAAAAGCAGTACAGAATTAATTATAATTTGCTTTCATGTAGAAATCTGAGAACCTTTAAGCACTCTACATACATTTGAAAAGGTAGCACTTACAAGGATGGTCATTTTGAACTAAGTAAGAGAGAAGCATGGGGAGGTGACATGACATAGGCACTTGCAAACTTGTGGCAAAGCCCAAAATAGAAGTGAAACCTTGCAATCGTTTACTGTGACAGCATGAAAAAAATACTTATTTTGGTGAACATTAGGCAGGAAAAAGTCTTGCTTTATAATAAGCAATTAATTGTTGGGTTGGTTTTTTTTTTTTCTATTTCAAGGATGGCATAACAGAGATATGGCCAAACAGGTTAAACATATTTATGACTCCAAATGGATGGGTGAATGAGGTCAGCAATGGGCACACCTGCAGACAAGCAAGAGGAAGGGCCAAACCACCAAGATGTGGGTGGGCTGGAATGGCTACAGAACAAACAAACCCATGTTATTCCAACGAGACACAAACACTAAACCCAGAACAGCTATCACATGGCAAAGGCTTCAACAGTAGCTTATCTTCACTTTAAAAAATAATTTTGGACATAAAGGGGATCTGTAGATCTACAGAAATACCTATATGCAAAATGTGAACATATTAATTGCAAAGAAGTGTCACGTCATTCACTCTGGACATAAAGCAATGCTCTGCTTACTCACTTGTAAGTTAGTTATAAGATAAGACCTATACAAATTTTTATGCAAAACATTAAGCATAGCACTATTCTGGAGCCTCTGAACACCAAACCATGTTGTCTGCTCTCTGTGCAACCCACAATTTGATCGAGTTCTGTCTAAGAAAGTGCAAATGAGGAGTTGTGGCAGGTTTATTTTTGCTTCTTTAGTTACTTTCCACATTGTAGAAGCTGTTTGATCTCCCAAAGAGATCCTTATTTTGCTACAGTATGCTGGCCCTGATAAAAATTACTATACACAATACATAATTTAATGTTAGCATGCATTGTAATCCTCAAATTAAACAGACAATCCTAACTATTTAAATATCCGAATTAAAAAAAAAAAAAGGGACAAAAATAAAGGACAAAAACAACAAAAAAGGATTATCTCTGCAATAAATAGAAAGGAAGTAATCCTGATGTGTATAAAAGTTTGTCCCTGCACATACCACGTTACAGGGCTGAGGTCTACTGGTTGGAAATACGATTGTGATTGCGTAGAAATGTAAATGTCTCCTGATCGGTAACGATAAATGGAACCATTTCTACTTCAGCATTTCTACAGTGCGCATAGCCCTAAATTCACAAAAATCTTGAGCAAATCCTGAAATCTCACAGATACGATTTGGATTTAGGCACTGACTTAAAATTCAGCAACTGTTTATAAAGTCCTTTCCTGCACAATGATGCCTTTGAGTCCTGTGTTTGAAGCTTTACAGTCCCGTCTTCAGCCTTGCAGCCCCCTCAAGGCAGAACGGGAGGACATGACTCCGTATCCGCTGCTGTATGAAAACAACAGGGGAGGCACTGCACGGACCCGAGCAGTGAGGAGGGCTGTGCTATCCTCTCTAGTTCTGATCATTTTCTTTTCCTTTTAAGGAAAGGAGTAATAACTGGACCAACATACGCAAACACCCATTCAGGGAGAGAGATCCACTCTCAGACACACAGGTTGCATATGAAAAGCTGGTAACCGTGTGATTAAATAATTAACATGAACCATTTTACACCTGGCCTAACGTCCACACAGCAATCCATACTCTCCCTTCCTTTCCTTGCCAACCCATTGGGCATATGCTAGATTCCCAAGTTGCTGATTGAATTTGGGGGAGCGAGAGGTTGACCTTTTATATCAAACTGTCACAGAAATAGTTCCTTCCAATCTTTGAATTTCCTTCCCAAATTACTTTCTGCCTAAAGACCAGGAAAGGCAAGGTTTAATTCTAATTCAGTCATGAACTTTCTAAAAATGTCAACCATGTCAAAATTTCTTATTCCCTGCCCTCCCCACTTAAAAATAGAAGCATTATTCCTCTGGGTAGCATTCAAACCCATCCCATCACCCTTTATTAGTAGGATGTTGTATTAACTTCCAGCTCTGCAAAGGCACCAGTAGCAGGCTTTGACGCTGGACAGCTTGTGTGTGGAGAAATATATTTCAGCTCACCTTTGGGAGGTTTTAAATTTCTCCAAACGCTGAAGAGTTAAACTGCTGGTCCCTAAAATACCTGGCAGTGTAGTGTAGGTCATCAAAAAATGAAACCCAGTACAATTTAAATAATTCTCTAAACCATTCCTAAAATACTTATTTATATTAATAGGTGTAGAATATATAGAATCCCCAACAGGATAAACATTACCAGGTTTTAAGTGAACCCCCCTGCATCGACTCATCAGTAACATAACCAGCATAATTTAAAAAAATAAAAATCTTATAAGCTTTATATGAGTGAAATTTTACATTATCCTACTTAAAGCTGCAACACATAATCAAATGCATTTTGCACAGCATGAGTATAATAAAGATGTAGTTAGGAAGAATCTTTCATCTCTGTGTTATTCTTAGTTTGCAAATGTGACTTTTTCCTGTTGATTTGTAAGAAAACACCATTTTAAGCACTATTAAAAACTCAGTCCAGAGTCTCATTCTGCATCATTCCCATTGCATCATCAGCATAGTACTCCTTGTGCCCAGCAAGAACTTAAAGCCTCCATATTCCTGGCTGGAAATAGCACATAACCCTGGTAGAGCCTTTTATAATTCAATGAAAGACAAGATTGTGCTCTCACAAAATAATTCAACAATTGGGTTTTGGCCACTGAAACCAGGAGACAAAGAGAGTACTATGCCCTGGCCAGTCATATCAGCTTGACCTGCATCTTCTTTTGCTGATGCATTATGTCCTGCAGCATACGCTTTAAATGGCTGAACCAGTTGGTGCACCTAAGAATAATGAAATGGTAGAAAAATATCTCCTCACAGGCTAATATATAGACGTATATGAAAGTGTAACTGTTATCTGTGAAGTCACTTATTATTCCTGCTTCCTCTTGCTCTAACCCTTACTGCTTAGCAGATTATTAACAAATTAAATTTTTCATCACATGGAATTAGAACTGGTTATTTTCTCTCTTTTCTAAGGCAAGAACAAGGCACTTAATTAATTAAATTATATGTGGCAAATTGAAAACTGATAAAAGACAATATTTTCTCTTATGTTACAATGTCAGCCTGTGGGACTCTGACCTGAAAGGTGTCAAAGCAGGGAACATAAGATTCAGAAAGCCAACAGACATTTTCCCAAGTATCTAATAAGACTTCTGAATCCCTCCAGACACATAATAATTGATAAGAAGAGACATAACTGTAAGGAATTGTAAACCTCATGGCTTATGCTTGAAACTAATCTCAACCAACTGATCAGGAACAGTATTAATAGCTCCACCTTGACAGCAGGCACGATCCCAGGCTCCGGGACTCAACTGCCTGTACCGATCAGGAACAGTATTAATAGCTCCACCTAGACGGCAGGCACGATCCCAGGCTCCGGGACTGAGCTGCCTGTACGGCCGCAGCGCAAGGCTGACCTCGGCACCGCTCGGGCCAGCCCAGCCAGCTCTTCTCCAAACCCTTCCTGGCCACGGCTCAGCAGCCAGCACGGGTTCAGGGACCCTCTCCAACATGCAACCTGAATACAGCTACCCTAGCTTTCACAACCGTGTACATTTGAGACACGGCATGAGCTGGCCTCTGAGGCAGAGAACAGCCTTGGGCACGTCTCATTTACTGGAATAGAGGTGGCCAGTGCATGTGTGGGAAAGGGAAAGCAGCCATGTGAGGCAGAGCACAAGGCCCTATCTTGTGCATCTTACATAGGAGCCAATACAGCAGTTCTCCCTAGTTTTGGTGGTTCAAACGCTACACGTAAATCTGGGAGAAACAGGTGGTAGTACATCCTGTTTCTAACACGATAATCAAAGTTATCTTTCAGGATACTTGAGGTCAGTAACAATAATAATGTACCAAAAAAAATCAGGAAGAGCAAAGCTTAATTTTCAAATCTGAGGTTAAGATTAGAAAAGCAGAAGTGAGAATAGTAAATTACTGACTCAGGAAGCATTTACCATGAAAGCAGGCAGTAACCAGCTACTGTTAAACCCAGCAGCAGACTTTTCACTAAAACCAAGACAGCAGAAGCTGATCTGTGCTTCCTCATGACACAACTGTATAACATGGTCATACACTGAGAAAGATTGTTATTTATTTTCTCATAAATGAGTATATAAACCATAGCATGATTCTTAATCCTTTTCGTAAGGGACATAGATGGACTGGAACTTTACACCGATTTAGGGTGTACCATTCATACACAGGCTGTTGCGACTTTGGACAGGACATTCCAGGGAACTGACCTCTTGACTTCTCAAGACTAGCATCCTAACCAGCCCTCAAATGAAGTCATCCAAGTATTGACATTATCGGCATTTGTTACACGCCAGACCTCCAAAATGTTATGATAGCCCTGGAAAGATCAGAGCTGATGCTCTTCACTCTGAGAGAGTGGGATGCTAGGACAATACAGAGACCATTAGAAATTCAGTGTTTCCAGATGTCCCATACCACCCCCAGGCCCCATTTTACGCTGGAATTCAGTAGGTATTTATTTCTGTTAGGTTACCATTGCCACTAAGAGCTCTGACCCCTCTTGATCACTCTAGCACAAATATCCTACCTCCTGACAGTAACCGACTTTATCACAGCAGTGACTCCAGCAGGTTTTGATTGATCTGGGAAATTGAGGGAACCAGCTACAATAGAAGAAAATATGTTCAGAGCCAGGGTGGGGGCCCTGCACTGCCTGTTTCCCCTTAGTTATTTGGTTTTGTGCCAATGAAAATGGAAGTGGAAACAAACACACTGACTGGGTAAATCTGCCCTGACCCATATGAGTGGAGTTCACACTGTAGACAAAGTTATGGATTTCCCCCAGAGGGAGGGGGTAATGTGAAAATCCTGTGTTACACCCATTGTAACTTAAGAATATTTTCATTGGCATTCCTGTGATAATCTTATAAAAATAACAGAATTGACTCGCTAGTTTTGGCCTGATTGGATTTTTTTTTCCACAAAGTAGCAGAAGTTTGGGACAAAGAGTGGTATTGACAGTTCAGTTTAGATATGCTGGTTAAAAAAGTATTAGCTAGTAAGTATACAGGCTAGTACAATAAGCACATAAGCTAACATACATGTCAGTAAAGAGAAGATTATGTTAGGAAAGGGATAGGGTGGGAACAGGTGAGGTTTTTTGTGAGGTTGCTGCATGTAACATAATGGTTTCAAACTGAGATCTACATATCACACTGCATCACAAATCATGCTGAGATTTACAAGAGGAACGGTCATCAAGAATGTCGTATTTCTGTCCACTCCAGCAAGAATTTCTGGCTGCTTGCTCCTCGCTGTTCAGTCGCTGCATTGTTACAAAGAGGATCACATCCTCAGCTGGAGTAAATCCATGCACGCAGTTAGCTTCAACACAACTATAACAGGCTGTACAAGCTGAAGTGCTGTATGGCTAAATAATTTCTTGGGTATCATTCGTGCAAGCAAGTGTTGTGCTTGCCTGGGAGGCTGTTCAAAAAATGAATGGGAAAACAGCTGACAATCTTTTATTGAGGTGTGGTTCGTAGGAATTTGAGATCCCACCAAACTGCACAGACACTGGTTAAAATAATGTTATATCTGGGCACAGGTCACGTTCTTAGTACTAACTCAGTCATACAGATGCATACAAGAAATACATTTCCTTTATATATACATTGGACACAGACTAAAGAAATTGTTAGGATGAAATTTCTGGGTAACAGAGTATTTTGTGCAATGAAAGTAGAAAATACTGCTTCTTCACTGGGTGCTTTACCCAACAAATCCAACACACACCCAACATCCAAAGCAGTTTCCATTTGACCCATGATGCATTCACCACCTTTTATTGCTTTTAAGAGGACAGTTCAATTGCAGAGTTTTCTTTCTCAGGCTGCAATGTTGGAACGCCTTTTCTGGCTGCTACTATCAGTATTCAGAATAAGCATTATTAACTCTTACAAAGGCCTCTAGAAAACACAGGGTAGGGGGGTTATTGTACTGCTAGTCAGTGATATTCTTCAAGCTTTGTGTGTTTATAGGCCAATTTTTGGGTCTAGAAGTTCTTTCAGAATTTTTTAACTATCCCAGAAAATCTGCTATTAATGACACGGATCTCTTGCAGTAGACGTTGAAACTACAGTTTGCTGGTGTTTAACAAGATACAGAGATTATGCACAATTACTTTACACTGGAATTCACTATTATAATACAATACCAAGGCATTCTAGACATAGTGCGAAACACCAACTCAAAAGCAATTTCATACAGAGCCTTTGAATCATTTTTAGGGTTTTATTACCTGTCCTTTCTACTAGTTTTCAAAGTATCTATTTCAATATGATTTGGACTAATTATCTTTCAGTACTTAGTATTTTCTGGGTCCTTTCAGTAAGCTATTAAAAGATAGATACTGTCAGTAATATATCTGTCTCATCTAATCTGCAAGAAGGACCAATCTAAGTCAAAATATTTGTGATTTTTTAACATCACAAAATAATAGTTTTTCTATTACACACAGAAATATTCTCTTCTACCCCATCACAGAAAATTAGTCATGCTTTCACCTTCCAAAGACAGTAACATATTCAGTGTTAACACTTACGATTCAATTAGTTCTGCCCAGAGCAAACTGAAAAGATGTTCTGAATAATGATATCAGGTATTTTCTTGTACACTATTAATGTTAGTGCTGTGGTTTAACCCGGCAGGCAGCTAAACACCACACAGCCCAGGACGGCTGAAACAAGGACAATCGGTCAAGGCCTCTAATAATAATAAAAAGAATATACAAAATAAGTGATTCACAATACAATCGCTCACCATCTGCCAAACGATGCCCAGCCAGTTCCCAAGCAGCGGTCACCGCCCCCCAGCCAACTCCCCCCAGTTTATATACTGAGCATGACGTCATATGGAATATCCCTTTGGCCAGTTTGGGTCAGCTGTCCTGGCTGTGCCCCCTCCCAGCTTCTCGCTGGCAGGGCAGGAGAAGCTGAAAAGCCCTTCACTTAGTGTAAGCACTACTTAGCAACAACTAAAACATCGGTGTGTTATCAACATTATTCTCATGCTAAATCCAAAACACAGCACTGTACCAGCCACTAGGAAGAAAATTAACTCTATCCCAGCTGAAACCAGGACGGAGGAGTCAGGAGACTGGAAAGGGGTTAGAGCCTCTTTGCTAATTGAAGCTTTCACCTCTCATACTTCATTTCAGGGACTTGCTGGAAACAGTGAAGCTACACAAGTAAAAGTGAGATCAGAAATTACTTCTCAATAGTTTGCATTGCTAAGAACAGAATAATGCTATGTATGATATGGCAAACTAATATCTATTGGGGGGGGAAGTATGTACATTTTTGACATTTAGTGTTACTTTGACATCTCTAGTGCTGTTTTTTGCTCTATATTCTCAAACAAGCCATTCATTATAATTTGAATAATTTCAGTGATACAGCATGCTTTCTTATCATGGTGTTTCTATCAGATGTAAAGATGGAAGGGAATGGCATACCTAGCTCAAAACAGTAATTCCTTCACTGCTGTATTACTAATTTCCACCCCTGGTTTGTTGGTGTATTTCTCCTTTACATAACAGCAGAAAAGAAAACATTATGAATGCAGACAGCAAAGTCTTGTATTAAACAGTCAAGTATCTCCCTACTGCTGCCATTAAGCGTACAATGACTGATCTTTGTGTGACTACACCTGAACCTTTTATTTTTGCCAGTCTGGGCTATGTGATTTATTTTTCTAACCTCCATCCAGTTCTCCAACAGCTCTAGCCACTGAACTCCCACTGCAATCAATCAAGAAGTCTCCCTACACATTCCAGTGCTTTTTCCAACTCTGTCAGCTTTTTCTACCAGTTCCCTAGAGCAGAATATTCCATGGATGAATGGACTTCCAAGTTATGAATTTGATTCTGATCAGACTACATGTATTTAACTCCTTGAGGATGCACAGCGTGTGCCCCACTTCTCTTTTTGCATCTTGCAAAGAAGAATCACTGAAAGCAAGGAAACAAATTCACAATGATCAAATCAGAAATAACTGATCTAACTGTGTCTCTCATCAACTATGACCGCTTAACACAAAACCCAGAAAATATTCTCTCTTTAGCAAGGAAACTATGATAAGTTTGACTAAGTTTGGCTTGAAAACCTGTTAGGTTTCAAAATGCTTTATGTCTTGTTTTTATTATTTGTCTACTCTGCATCTTAATGAACAGGTTTCCAGGTATCAATGTGATGTTTTTAACATGTCTGCTACAAAGCTAAACTGGTCTCTGTGTTCAGAACATGTATCGCATTTCATTATGCAATACCAGACCGCTTGCAGCTCCCAGATACCAGGAGAATTCAATTCTTCACTCCAAGAGGAATTCTGAAAATAGACTTGCAACTTCTTGTTTCCCCAAATCAAAATCAGCAAGTTATTCAGCTTATGATAAGAACAGAAACACTTTCTTAGTCTTAACAGAACTTGCTTCATGTGAAGGAACTTATTTTCTGCAGTCATCAGCATTATTTGGAAACAACATCTAAAACACTTGCCACTTAATGGAAACCGCAGAGTTTTACAATTGACTTGCTCTGTAATTTCTGAAACCAGACCAAGCCAATCAACCAAAGGAAACCTCTTTCATGAATCCGTTATTTACATATAAAGCAGACAGGAAAAAGGCATTTTGTTAGCTCTGGAGACACAGTTTAAGGCGGTTTTAAAAGATTAGGAAGCATAATGACAGGTGCACAGTGTTCCTTGAAATGAGACGGGAAGTGAGTACGAGACAGAAATGTATGGCATCATCCTTCTGTAAAACTAAATGGACAAACTGTTCTCTCTTAATAATGACTATGCACTAACATTTACAACCAAGTATTGTACCTTTACTTGACCTTTAACACATTGTACTGCATTAATTGCCTTAACTATTCAATTAATGACAGCCAAGCCCCGGTTTGCTCCCATATTCCTTCTGTCTGACATTATTTTTTAAGATATTTTCCTGAAATATTAAACTCTGCAGTTGTTTTTTATCCAACAAAGCTTTGAAGTTCAAGCAAGCCAACGTATGTCATCATCTCAAAACTTAACATCCTCACCTTTTAATTTTTCAGCTAATGTTTCTAGCAAAGCCCACCCTCAGAGAACACCAATGACAGCGGTGCTCTCCCTTCTTAACACCGTTTCCAACACCGCTTTCAACACCTTTTGAACATTTCAACTGTTCTCAAGGAAAGCCTATTTCAAAGCACAGTTAAAAAGATACATAATTCTTTAGAGTTGGAGTCCACTTACCAATGTTCTCTGTCTTTGTACCTGAAATACGAACTAATACAAAAGTATCTGTTTAAGATCTGCCATCAGTATTGAATATCTAGACAGAATACCTGGACCCCTCTGAGAATCAAACCCCAGTTTGACTGCAGGCTTACTGTTGTTGAAGTTTTCAAAGCCTCAGAGACTGAATCCTTCAAGATAGTAAGTCCTGGGCTTTCCAGTGATGAAGCCTCACTGACATCTAAAATAAAATGGGCTTAATAAAAAGAGCAAATATGGAAAAGACAATAATTAAACTCTAATATTGAACGCCTGACTCTTTGAAGTGACAAGAGTGCTTACAATTCCTACTTCTTTCACATTACTTACCTTTGATTATAGTTTTTAATCACAATTACTCCGATTCTGTAAATACTCAAAATCCTAAAGTTCATGATACCGTAACTTTTGAGCTAGCATTTGAACAAGCAATGGTGCAAGCCCAGAGACGTAAACATACCAGCACGGAGACTACAAGCATACTTCTCAAAAAGAGGGAGGGGTATTTTGCCTCCTGAATGTAGATTTACTTTCCAATAACAGTCAATAACAAGAGTTAGAAGCACAGTTAAAAGACAGTATATTTTTACCCATGACTACAGATTTGTGATTATGCAGAGGTAACTGCAAAGTTTGGAGGGAGAAGGCAAGAGAAATACCTCAGTGTCATGACATAGAATGATTAACAGAAAAGCATTTTGCCATGTGTGACAATTAATAAAAAAGCAACAAAATATAAAGCATATGCCAATTGCTACGGCACACGCCATTATGTTACCAGTATGACCCTTCACAATGCACTAAGTAGAGCAGCAAGGTATTTAAACTTACCTCATGCAATAAATAGAATAAAGCAGTGTTCTTGGGGTTCTCTTTTTTTTGCCTAACTTCTTCACATATGCTGTGTAAACTATTAAACTGCAAACTGTAAACTTGGTTCATAAATGAACCCATCAATGACTTATCTCACCTCTTCTAGGACTTATCTCAATGATCATTTCCCTGCATTGAAAATTCCCTTCACGGGCTAATGAAGCATATCAGTAAAGTGTCCAAAAGCAGACTGAGGAGACTGGTGTGAAGAGTGTCTGTCTCCCACACCCGCATCCTATCATCCTGTCAAGTACAAGGTTAGGGTGAATTCTATTCACTGTTGTCCATGCAGATGTTCTAGATACTTTATCAGAAGTCCAGATAAACACTTAAAACCAGGAATTCAGGGTAATAAATTTCAAGTTTTGAAGAAGATATGTTTAAACATATTAATCAAATAACATACATAAAATATATCTAATACTCTTTATTTTAGTTTGAGATTCTGTGCTTACTAGTAGCT
The DNA here is from genome assembly GCF_000699145.1 of Aptenodytes forsteri. Taxonomy (NCBI): domain Eukaryota; kingdom Metazoa; phylum Chordata; class Aves; order Sphenisciformes; family Spheniscidae; genus Aptenodytes; species Aptenodytes forsteri. The sequence goes on from NW_008795490.1 coordinate 7,143,777, forward strand.
TTTCTCCTTTCATGGTCCTTGGCCAGACCATCTAGTTTCAGGCTTTATCCAAAACACTTTTAACTCAAAGAAATGTTCTCACTATTTGCAGTGGGATTTGGATCGAACCCTGTAGACTCAAACATGAAAAACTGTAGTTGACAATACGGGAACCTCAGGGGTGATCTGACTGCTGGTCATGTACAGTTTTTGAAATAGAAACAAATGACCTACTTTACTATCTTCACACACAAAGCTGAAATAGAAACAAATGACCTACTTTACTATCTTCACACACAAACTTCAACAGAGATAAAAAAGTTGCTTATGGTGAACACCTTGAGCATGGCAATTTTTTATACGGAAAGCATCCTACCTATGAATGGTTATAATATCTGATCAGAAAATAGCAGGCAACAGAGTGGAGAAAGTTCTTATTATTACTTTATAAATCTACGGTATTAGTTTTGACTCATTATTCAAGGTGGTCCCTACCAGGCATACAGAGCGAAGAGAAAATCTGCACAAACAAGAAGTAAAAGTAATCTGACAAATTGTTCCAACAATGTCGCCCTAGGTCCCTCTAACATCCATCTGAATGCAGAAAGTAATAAAAACTGTAAGATAATGAAGCAGATCACAGAACATTTCTGGAGGGAAAGAAGAACATAAATGCAAGGCCTAATCTGGGCAATATATTACCTTCATAGAGATAGTGTCAGAAAAGGCAAGAAGTGGCCTAAAAACATAGAACTAACTGTTGTTTGGCAAGTCCTAGCCAAAGGACAAAGTCATGACAGGAAAGCTACAGACACAGAAAATAAGGTAAGGCACACCATAACACCACTTTGCTTGCTAAATGATCATATCATTGTACTTACACAAGGGTGGAACAGAAAAAGTCAGACAAAGCCTGGTGAAAAAACAGTGAGGGCTGTATCTGACCCTCCCTTTCTCCTAATAGTCTCCTTCTGAATAGTAATCTCCTTCTGAATATGATATACTGTATCCTGAGAGCAAGGATATTCCAAAACATCCATCAGGCCACCCTATGGGTAGGAATTAGAAGAGGCATATAAATGCTGCAATGTATAGGTTGGAACCCGCTGTACAGACCTGCTAAAACACAGCTCAGCATACTTAACAAGTTGGTAAGTGCTCCTTGCCATGCTACGCTGAGGTTTTTTTAGTGGGCATATTTCACTCATGCAAGCAAGAGAAGAATGAGTCATGAATGATTTCATAACAGCTCTGCAGAAATTAGACTGACATCACGGCTGTGGGAGAACTAAGCTGGACAGGCTGTCAGAGCACTGAGGAACGAGGAGGAAGTGTCCAAAACCATCATTAAGAAGCACAGAGTAAAGAGGATCGAGTCTGTGTAAACAGGAAATAAAGGAAGTCTTGCATTTCACCCTGACCACAGTGTCTAATTGCCATGGATAAGAAAAATTAAACAACTCCTTTCACACTACCTACGTGCATAACCAATTAGTCATTGTATTCTGCATGCTGTCACGTTGACCTAAATCCACCTTGCTACAGTCCTGTGACAGCGCTATTTCTTCAACACAAGTCAGTGACTAAGCCTAGAACTATGGTAGACTCCTATGGCAGGAATGGCAGAATTTTTAGGCAGATCATTTGAGTTTTAGTTTGATTTATCTTTGATCCACTTTGTTAAGACTAGGTCTTTGGTCAAGAGTTCAGTCAATAAAACTTAGTGACTTTATGTTTTCTTTCTTCTAGATTTTTCTATCAAGTACTCTCAGCTAGTAGCTCAACCAAGATACAGTCAATATAAAGAGCTCCTCAGGGAAAGTATTCCTTCTTATTCTAACTACTCCAGTTGACCCTAGTGCCAAGGTCTGCAAAAGAGCTGCTGCCCAAGAGTTAAAGAATTATTGTACCTACTTTCTTAAGAGACAGCCTATTCCAGATCTCCTAGTTCTTATGAAATTAAATCTGTTAAATCTATTTTAGTAGCTGTATGGCTGGCACTAGCACCAATCATTGCAAGTTTTTCAGTGAAAGTTACTGGGCAGTGTGTGCAAACCAACACGGAAGTCTTCAGTATGGTTCAGGATAGCTTCAGTATAGCTCTCCCTCAGCGTGCACAGAGAAGTCGAGAAATCTTTTAATATCTGCAGGTATTAAATCTAATATGAACCTAATTCCTGGTCAGCTGATCCAGACATGTTAAATTGGTGTAGCAAAAAAGTAACTTGAAGATTAAAAACGTGATAGCTACTAATCGGACCTCCTGAAAATAAGTAGGCATAGGAGTAACTAGACAGGAAATCTTATTTCCAAAAAAAGGAAAAATTAAGAAATCTCCTTCAAAAAAATATTCTGCAAAATAGTATCAAATAAGTCAGTTCAAGTGAATCAAAACATTTCATTGTTACTGGCTTTAAAACTTTTAGGAAACCTTTTTAAATATTGAAGTCAATTCAAAACAATGACTTAAAACTTTGCTTTGAATTTTCAAAGCAGTATTTTTTTCTCCATCATCAAAACATTTCAGCTAGACTTTTTGTCCTGTCACTTTTCTTTAAAATTTATATACTTTTCAGTTTCAACAAAAACAACACATTTGGAGAAAAAAAAAATCAGTCTGATTTAATAACAACTCCATTCCTCATCCAAACAGCTTTCCAGGAATTCTGTTATTTTCTTTCCTCTTTGTAGTTTTCTTAAATGTTATTGTGCAGTAAACTCCGCAGTAAGACAGAGTGCTGGAGATCCATCTGTAGTCTAAAAAGCCTTCGGGTGTGCTAGACAGCTCTCCTGCGACTCTCCTGACTGCAGTGGTTTTTCCATCCAGGCAGTTCCCATCCCCTCCTGTACTCAGCCTCAAGACCACTCAGCCAGAACAGCCAAAACAGGCTTTGACAGTATACAGTACTAACAGCAATTATAGCATTTTATAGCACGTGGTAATTGAGTCATAATGACCAGGCTGCAACAACTACAAGAAGGATAGCTCAGATGGTAGCTGCTCGCATATTTTCTTTAGTCGGTTCTGGATCAGTTATGAAAATGGCAGAGCACTGCTTGATGGTCTGCCTAGGACACAGTTGGGCAAAATGCCTTCCTTCCAGATGAGGAAGGCCTACAATGCTGAACAGACCCATTCAGGTACCCACTCGTATCTATGCAGCGTCATAGAAACAAAAGGTTGATGTAATCCTGATCTAAACGGCCACGAAACTGTGACCACATCTTCCAGTACTGAATCACACGCTGTGCTACGTGGTAGTAATGGTGGCAGGCTAAACACTTTTTTGGCACATCTGGTAAATCTGCTCCAGCCTGTACTCTAAACTTAACTAAAATGAAGTGCCAGCAGCAACTTTAAGCAGTTTTTAGTTACGGAAATGGCAGAGGGTTGTTTGTAGTAGTCAGGCAACCTGTAGATTGATCATCAGATATGACTTGCAAACATTTGCCAGAAGCATCTTCTTTCATTTATGACTAGACAGACAATTGCACCTTTTCTTTTCAAACTTCTTGGCTGTTCACAAGTGCTACCTCTGAGACTGACTCTACCAACAAAACAAATGCAAAATGATAACAGAGACAAAAATATGAATACCGTGGCCTAAAACAGCTGATCATACCAACTTTTCAAATGGGACAAATCAACAAAAATAAACACCACCATGCTTACATTCAAATCTTCTCAGTAGAGTACGAATGATCTTATTTTGCCTGTCTGTGGAGAAAGGGCTGTGATGAAGCAGCTCCAGCAAAGTATAAGGGACAGAGTGGGTTAAGCGATACAGGTGTGATGAAGGGTTGTCATGAGAGGTCTGGAAAGCCAACCTTGCAGCACCTACTGCTTTTATCAGTATGAGGTGTCACTGCTGCTGCTTGCAAGGGTGATCCCACCTCCTCCAGCATGAGCCACACATTCACATCCCTTCCTTAACGGCAGTGAAGCCACCTTGGGCCATATGTAGCAGGACTACAGCCGCTCTGTCGCCTATAGCAGACCTGCTCAAAGCAACTCTCTGCTCTGCCTGAAGCTGGTCCTCCTCCCAGCACTGTGTCTCCAAGACTAACCAAAGGCCCAGTTTAATTTCAAAAGCCAAAGCAGGAGCTATAATGGGAAATCACCTCGTTCTGGTTGTAATCCATGACTCTTAGCACAGATGCAATGTGAAACGTGTTATTTCATGGCAAATGACACTGACAATAAGAAAACAGTAGTTCCAGTGTAGAAATTTCTTAACCCCAAGGTCAAAGTGATGGTAAACATTGTAGAGGACCAAGAAAACAGGTATATTAGAAATGTATTACAATAATCAGAAGTACATGATTTTCCTCCTTTTTGGCACTTAAAGTAGTAAAATATAACTTTAGAATAGAAATGTGGAAAACACATTCTAGAAAAGATACTAGGCAGGTATAAAGAGACATACTTCTACTGACTTCTTACCCATGAGACTACCCTTGCACACCAGTAACATTAATTTTAAAATAATTCTAAGAATTTCTAGCTATGAATCATGCCCACTGTCTTTATATAAATCTATTATTTTGTAAAGTGTATGAAAAGCTATTGTTCCAGTTGTAATGCTGATAGCCCAAAAGAATTAAAAAACCTAATAGTTTAAATACATTAAATAATTTGGGTATTCTCATTCACACTATTTTGTCTTATACTTAAATCTGCTTTAAACCAATTTTATTATTCCCTGCAGATGCAAACCTTGCTACTTCATTTAAAAACTACAAGTCTTCCAGTTCCGAGAAAACAATTACTTTCCAGAAAGTAATAGTATCAGAAGTTTCTTGGCATTTGGGTTTACTAGAAAAATAAAACTAGAACAACAGTGTTATCTTCCACTTACAACTGACTTCTGCGTGGTCTTTCAAACAGAAAGGTATAAAAACCTCTGATCTCTGAACTGCCCATCAATAAGAAATAATCTATTCTATTTATGTGACCATATCTGAGTCGATATGAGGATATGCAGAAGTGCTCCATCCTTTTAGGGAGAGGTAGGACTGCTAGTCCCATGACTACCAGATCTGCACTGTGCAGAGTAACAGGTTTGTCTCTACGTTTGTGAGATAGAATGTGTAGCATATATGGTGACATGCAGACTATCTTGGTTCCTTCTGCATTTTAGTTTATTTCTGTCTCTTCTGCATTTCAGAAGAAAGCAGAAATTCACGCTTTCTTTTTCCAGTGATGGTTCTTTTGTCCCCTTCACAGTCTGAGGGAGCATTATATGAAAAACAGACATTTGATTCCTTCCTCAAGATGGTCAAACTGTGGTCTAGCTATTCACTGCAACTGAAAAGGTTCTTCTGCTAACGTTTACAGTTGTGAGCTGCAAGAGTGGCTCTAGGACAAAATTACAATGAGGAACTACTACTCAAGTGAGCAGCTCAAACCTTTCATTACGTTTTAATAAAGTACTAGAAGTACCACTCAGTCCTTTCCACTGCTTGTCAACATGATCAAACGCATCCTATTATTTTTGAGCCCATTTCTGCAAGATGCAGTCTTAGTCTAGAGCACTGGAACAGCAGTGTAATTACAGGTCATACATCCTGAAGATTTGCTAATAACGTTAACACCTGTAAAGGTTGCCAGTAACTGGCAGTCAGGTAAAACTGGTTTACTCCAATTTTATTTTTCTCACTGAGCAGACCAGTGCCTCAGCTACCACAAGGGATCTGTGGTATAAGAAATACTAGAATTAGTGGACACCTGGATAAATAAAATCTATTTGGGAGAGTCAACATGACTTCTGTAAAGTGACATTTTGTTTTACAAACCTCTTGGAGTTCTCTGCAGGGCTGTTGTGCTGTGCAGGTAAATGTGACCCAGTTGACATAGTTCACTTGGATATCCAGAAAGTTTCTGGCAAAGACTTTCGCCAAAGGCTTTAAAGGAAACTAAGCAGCCATTACATAATAAGGAAGGTTCTGGCACGGATAAATAACTGGTTAAGAGGTAGGGCGTAGGAGCAAATGTGAAGCTGTAAAAAGGCAAGAAAGTCACTAGCAGAGTTCCACAGGGGTCTTTGCTGGGATCCATGTTACTTAACATATCCAGAAAGTATCTGGAAAAGCAGTAAAAGAGTACGGACGAAGTTTGCTGATGATAGAAAGCTACTCCAGATAGTAGATACCTTGAAAGCAAACTGTAAAGAACTGAAAAATGAGTCTTTCATAAGACACAGTGACTAGGCAATAAAATGACAAATAAAATTCAATGTAGATAAGTGTGACAGTGCCCTGAATGCACTAAAAGCCCTTAATTTGCTTTCAGTTCTTGCTGGACATATGCTGTAGGTGTATCTGTCTCTGGCCTTGTCTCTGGCTGCTCCTGATGCGACTCCCTGGATGGACCCTGGACCTGGTTCACTGCCTCACCCTTCCTGCTAACCCGGCTCAGACATGGTGGGACTGCACCCAGTCAGCGAGGGCCCTGTCTGCGCTGCCGTTGCCCCGGCTCCCAGATCCTCCCCCATCATGGGCCGCCCAGCTCCTGCTGCTCCCAGCTAGCTGACAGCCCAGGGCACGTATGGGTGTGCCAGCCTGGGCTTAAATGAAGCCCTTGAGCCACAGGCCTGGGCGAGAGTCCCGGGTGGGATTGGTAAGGGCAAGCGAGGGAATAGTCAATTACTCTTCAAAGCTGGGAAAGAGATGATCTAATGGAGATTTGACAAAGGCCTACAAAAGGTCTGTGGGTGACAGGGAGAAGGGAGAGAGGGAGTATCTGCTCACTGTCTTCACTTGGTGACCCCTTGTTATAGAAGCCACATTCAAAGTAAGGAGAACAAGGTGGTTCTTCATGCAGTGGGAAGTGGACACGTGGCACTCCCTGCCTGAGGACAACTGTGGATGTGCGAGTTCAAAGGGAGAGTGGGCAACTAGTTGGCAGAAATCCATTGCAGACTACTAAACAGGCAAGCCACACCAGCCTCAGTGAGATTTTCATTCCCAAAGTGAAAACAGTTGAAGACTGGGAGAGTTTTCAGGGGAAGCATCATGTACATAGGCCTTGTTTTAACTCTTCTATTCCAGGTGCCCATCTATGAACACTGTGCTGCTTGGACCCCTGGCTTAAACCAGTAACAGACTTACTTCTGTTCCAAGGGCAGATGGGCATCAGGACCTTGTCCATGGTTACAGGAAAACTAAATTATTTCATGACTTGTAATCCGAAAACTGCCACAGTTATTAAACATTTCTTAATTTGTGGAAGACTCATTTGTCCTACCACTAGCTACATGTCTGGAGGGTAAGAAAAACAACCTTAGCTCTAAAGGAAATCCTTTTTCAAATCTGATGGCTTAAGGATTACAATCCTTGTTCTTTTTGAGGATGTTGGCACCAAAGGCGCTAAGGAAGCAGGGAGATGCTTGGCACTGCATGCCAGTTGCAGTCTTTCATCTAGCAGAAGATCTTAACATCAAAGATATCCTATCCTTAACTAAATATATTTATTTATTTACTTATTTTATTTATTGCTGAAGAAGTAGGCATCTTTCCACAAAGCTCTGGGCACCCTGCTATTACTTCAGATACACAGAAAGATTTTATGCATTTCAGAAAACCCTACTTCCTAGCAAAATGCCACCTTCATTCAAACCTCAGTCCACACAGGACCTACTCATCCAGACTCCAACATTCCCTAAGTGCTCCTCCAGAAACTAACACTGCAGAAGTAGAAGCCTTCACATCTTTTCTCTAGATAGATATTTTCTTGTGTCTCTTCTGCTAAGTGTCACATTGAATCCTCTGTTTCCAAATGCAAAGTGTTTTGGGTTTTTTTTCCCCAACAGGATGACACAAATCAATCATCAATACACTAAGAATTACAGTGCCTCAAAAAAACAAACAAAAAACCCAAAAAAACCCAAAACCCCTATGCACAGTATTGCCCTGGAAAGAATATTGGAGAATATGGAGAAAGGATGTATTTCAAATGTGTAACCAGGAATCCCCTTGAAGTTATGGATGGAATAAAAAATTGAAGGGGGGGGGGGAATCTTATATGTGATAGTAGCACGTAGGAAGTGCTACAACAGAATACCTCTGTTCCTTTTTTCTTTTTCATTATGAAATCCTATATTCTGGTGTTACATAGGTCATACAGAACCAGGTTGCTATTGTTCTAACTGCAGGGTCATTCAAAGGCCACAATAAATAATTAAATTATAAGATAATTTCTTCTACTCCTAAGCAAATTGCTTCACAGTGAAGTGGCTTGATTACTCCAATTACTGTCAATCTCAGCTTCTTTAAACTGTCTCAAAAATATGGTGAACATCCTGATTAAGTGAGTATAAATGAAACAAGAAAAATAAGTAAATAACATTTTGTTAACAAGACTTTCTGCTCTGCATATGGGTTAAATTAAAATTCTAAGTAAGCATCTCTAACAAATAATTATATCTTTATCTGCATATACACAAACACCCCCCCCCAACATTACAAACCCCTCCCAGAAACCTGCAGACACCATTAGGATTGCACAATCAAGGACTACTGAAGTTAGGAAATGCCAGAGTTAACCTTCCTTTGGCCTTTGTGCACAGATAATTAAAAAAATCTTCAATTACATAATCACACACTACCGTTTTTGCAGGACCTCATTCAGTGCACAGGAAGGACAAATCCCATGAAATAAGCAACTTTTCAGTATCCTGCTTTACCTCCGTTCTTCGATGTGTGACCCTCAGCTTTGCAGCAATTCCAGTCCTCTCCTGAGGCAGAATCACCGATTTTCTCATGAGCTCTGGTGGTGTTCATTAGTATAACATTTGAACGTTTCTCCAACAGTTATTAATTAAAAACTTACAAAATGACTGTGAGGGAAGACGTATTCTTAAATTAATTTTACAGAAGGGTAGTTGGGGAATATCAAGATCGGAAGAATCCTCTGACGTTACGTGTCTAATTTCAGACACACAAGACCTAACTTATTCATGATTTGCAGCATTATATAGAGGTTAATATAGTCAAACACAGTTCCTATTCACTTCAACTGCACTTATAGATGCAAATCACTCTACGGCTTTAAATTAGGCAAAGAAAATGACACACATGAAAGACAGCCATGAAATTCATTTGCTCAGCCACCCCCAGCAAACAAGAGTCAGAGACAGCATTCAGTTTTCTAGCACAGCCATCAACCACCCTAGCCATGAGATCTTCTTGCAATCCAGTGCCTCATTTAGTGTACATATTCTACCTCTGGCCACACATTAAGCAAAGGCCTTAAAAACCATGTTTGTTTTCAGCCTCATAACGCATCTGCTCTGTACAAAACTGGAGGCCAATGACAAAAAGCAGGTGACTTTGTAATTAAAACCTGCATCACCACGGTGGATGTGAAAATGGAAAATTCCATAGGCAACCTGAATTCTTCAATTCTGTTATTTCCAAATTATTGAATTGCCAGCTTTCCAGCCTTAGTATTTTCTTTATAATATTTTCTTCCTAAAGCTTTCTTCTGTTATTTAAAATAAGTCAAACTTGGAAAACCACCATTGTGTGACAATCAAAGGAAACCTACCCCACTGGTTTATGCCTTTATTTCCACCACACAGGTCTCCAACATTTCAACCGAAGTAGCAAGTGCTGATTCTAGATTATCATTTTCTATTTTGGTTCACTAGCTGAATCCTAATCTTTTCCTCACCTCCACATAAACCAGGAAATGATTAGAAAGTAAAAAAAAAAATGTAAATGTCTTACTCTCTGTCAGAATTAGTAGGGATGACGGTTGTGTTACTTTAAAGCAGACATTTAATAGCCTGTGAAATTTCAGAAATAAACGTACTGTGTCATAATTAGAAAAGATAAATTATAGGGAAATGGCAATATCCGTATGCAATTGGGAGCCTGGGTATTCACTCAAACCTCTCATACTGCTGCTGATAAAAAGGTGCTCACAACGAAAAACATTATTCATTCAAGTCTCATACAGATATACTTTTCCATGACCAAAGCAGCCCATGCTCAAGAACGTAATTTACTTAAAGTGTAGACAAAGGCTCTGTGCTATTGGGCTAGACTTATAAATCTGTCAGTGCTCACAGGCAGTACAGGAGATCCACCTGCACAATCCAAATATACACATTAATGTGTTTCCCTATGGATATTTGTCCTTAAACTGTTCCAAAAGTTTAGCTCAACATTTTCCTGTATTAAAGTTGCATCATAAACATATAATGTTTTATAGACATTTTTATCACAAATAATTTATATTAATTGTATTTTTAAAGTAGTGCCAAAGAACAAGTCAAGTAACTTTATTTATGGCAGGACACAAGCACAGGGTAATGGCCGATCCTACATCCAGACAATGTATCTCCAGTGAGATATGACGATGCTAACTAAATTAGTTCACTTACGAAGATCATGCTACATGGAGAAAAATAATAAAATACCACCATTATTACTATTTAACATTTATATTATAACTTTAAGGGGACAACCCTCATGGAGTTGCATTATGACTTTAAAAACATAGCAGGTGAATTGTTAATCGTACTGAAAACTCTGTTTGTGTAATATACACCATAACCCCAAGAAAGGTCTATATGGGAACATATTCACTAGATCAGTGTTTAGACTGGACATATTGGTCTCCAGTGTTTTTCACAATTGTTGACAAATTGCTAAGTATAGCCCAACAATGGTATCTAACGGTGCAGATTATCTCCTTGCATTTCAGGTAACTGGTTCTTGAATGTATAGACTACCTTGGCCATACAAAGTCTACTTGCATAGCATTTGATTACCATGACATTTGCTACCATCGGTATTTGTATACATACCTCTAAGTTTACACTCCAACACCATAAGTTTTATGAGGAATGATGTAAAAGGACTAATGGGGACTGTTTATGAGAACCATTGTGAGGGCCAATATAAAAAACTGAACTACAAACATGAAGACAATTAAATTATAACAAACTATAAAGAACAAATGGCAAGTACCACAGAAGAGCTTCTTGGCAAGAAAAAAAAATCGTTTCCTTTAATTTTCACCAACTGCTATTAAGTAATTTGTGACTCACAATGTTCATGTTTTGATGATCAGATTCTAGTTTAAGACCTTTTTTTTTTAAAATATGCAAGATTATTTTCCATTCTGCTGTCATTGTATCATTCCTTACAATGTATTCGGCAAAGGAAAACTAATAGAAATATAATGTGAAATACCATGAATTGCTAAAAGACCAGAAGCTTTTTTTTTTTTTAGTTTGGCTTGATCCCTGCTAATAGAAGATGTTTCTTCAGATTTTCACATATTTCAAGTGAATAAACACAGTAGCTGATTAAGATAAGAAGCATTGCAGACCTCACCCTAAAGATTAAAACTCTGGCCAGGGGCTAAGCTGTTCTCACTAGAAACACACACACGACAGTAAAATATGAGAAAAGCAAAATCTTTCATGCCACTATAATCAAAGGCAATCCATTTACCATTTAAAAAGAAAGCTTTCCTCTCTGTATTAGGATTAAAAACCAGGCAGATTATGGATGGATGGGTAGGTAGAAACAAGAGTGGATATCTGGGTTCTACTGATATTTTACCTGGCTCTGACAGTCACTGAACAATCCCCAACAGGATGCAGTAAACCTAGCTGAAAAGAGGGTGATACAGCAAAAATGCTGTGTTTCTTCAGATTTTCACATATTTCAAGTGAATAAACACAGTAGCTGATTAAGATAAGAAGCATTGCAGACCTCACCCTAAAGATTAAAACTCTGGCCAGGCTAAGCTGTCTTCTCACTAGAAACACACACACTACAGTAAAATATGAGAAAAGCTCAAAAAAAAATCTTTCATGCCACTATAATCAAAGGCAATCCATTTAAAGAGGAAAAAGAAAGCTTTCCTCTCTGTATTAGGATTAAAAACCAGGCAGATTATGGATGGATGGGTAGGTAGAAACAAGAGTGGATATCTGGGTTCTACTGATATTTTACCTGGCTCTGACAGTCACTGAACAATCCCCAACAGGATGCAGTAAACCTAGCTGAAAAGAGGGTGATACAGCAAAAATGCTGTCTTCTCCTCAGCTCAGTTTTTGGGAGTGCTGCGAATGCTTGTGTCCCACTGGATCTCTGGGAAACTGAGGTTCTCTGAACTCCTGCAAATGGTACCGTGTCCTGCATAAAGCATGAACAGTGCTAGAAGAAATAGTCTTTCAGTATCAGTCCTTCCAGGAGAGTTGGTGCATTTGAGTTTTTTGCTGGAGATCAAGTCAATTCTTAAGTACCAAGTCAGGATTCACATGCCATGGGGATTACACAGACAAAAAGCAGAATACAAAACCCTCTTCCATTTCAAGCATTACTGGGTGAGATCACAGTAATCTGCAGACAAAAACCACAAGTTACAACATATAATCGCTGCCAAGTGTACACAGCAACTCTTCTTTTTTCGTTCTTTACGCCTTTTTGCTTTCTGAGCACTGAACAGCAATGCTGCAGCACCATGCAAGTTAAATCTTTTAAAGGCATGGGGCAGAACTTTGGCTTCCTCTGACATAACAGCACTGTTTGGCCAAGACACCAACTTCCAAATAGTTTCTATTTGGACATTTGGGGAGGGGTTTTCCAAAGTGCTCAACAGTGATGTATCTCGGCTCTTATTCAAGGGGGCAGTAAAACTTGCACTGGCTTTGGAGGGACCAAACAAAATCAATGTTATGCAATCCAGTTAAAATGGAGGAACCGCTTGACTATATATAGCTGAACACTTACTGAAGAGTTTCCTTATATCTTATTCCAAAAGCTGTGCAAAACTATTTCAAGGTTAAAGCAGATCTGTCTCAATTTCACCATTTCTAAGCATAAAAAAATGGCAAATGGCATGCTTGCTATGAATTTATTTTATTTTTTTTTCAATCACATTATTATTAAGAGTTATTTTTCTTTACTTTCTTGGAAAAAATCTCTTTTTATTTAAGAAAATTAATTCTTTTTAGAAATAGGAAAATATGGTGAAATTTTAAAATAAACATTGTAATTTTCTCCTTCAAATTCAGAATATTTATTACATCAGAAAACTGATTAAGATGATAAAGCAATGTTTTGAAAACAATAGCTTTAAAAACTGGACTCTTCTCAGCTACATTTCTGGCTTCTGATACATTCCCTTGCTATGATGTGCTAGTCAGAAAAAATTTATGCAGCCAAGCACAAGAAAATAGGCATTTTTTTTACCGAAGATCTCAAGTTCAGCTATTGATTATATAATTAAATTGCCGGTCACTCAATTCTGATATGCTATAAACGATATAGAATAACTTCAGATACTTTTGTTGAGAGTAGTAGTCAAAGGAGTTAGTAACTACAGGAGTTGCCTAAAAGAGAGTATTTCTGTCGTGTACATCAACACTGCTGACAACGGGGGGAAGAAAACCACCCAAAACTAAAGACAACTGACTAAGCCAGACATATATTATTTGCAGGTAACTTCTAAGTTACTAGTGTTTGGCAAGGGATTTAGAAACCACTCATTTGGTATTGCTCACATGTGAAAAATATGCGCAGATTTTATTAGAGAGAAGGAGTGTATATAGAGATGTTTGCCTTTTTAATCCTCAGTACTATCTTCTGATTGCCATGTGCCACTAGAGAGAGAATTTTTTATTATACCAGTGCTACTTCTACCATTTTGACTTTCACTGAGACCCTTCTGAGAACATGGAAGGGTTAAATGCAATTCATTCGTAACGCAGTGAAATAACCACTTAACAGAAAAGTAATCGCCCATACTCAGAGACAGAGAGAGGGAAGCCCGACTGGTGGTACTGTTGCTATACAACGTCTTTGCCGGTTCCAGTGGCAAGATTTTAGCAGAAGCATACCCAATTCAAAATAAGATCAAAATACCGGACATCATGGAAACAATACACTGCCAAAATCTGACAGGTCCGAGGAAAAAGCCTACCTGTTATAAACTAGCTACACAGCAAACCGTAACCAGAGCAGCTGGTGCACACGGCACATTTGATGTACCAGGCTTACACATGCAAGGGAGGGGGGCTCCTTGTTTTTATAGTTGCACTTCCTTTAAATATTTTTATCAGTCAAACAATATTTTGCTTTTTAAAAACCCCACAACTTCTACCTCACTGATGCCTTGAACGATGCCTTTGTTCAACACTAGCATTCCGCCCTTTTATTTTTGTATGTATATTACAGATACGATTTCTTGAAATATAACAATTTCCTAAACCAAAGTTAAAATCCAAGATGAGTTGAACACCATTTGGGCGATTTGTTATTCAAAATATTGGATAGGTGGACACCCATACCCACCACGAAATCTCTTCGTTATTTCAGATTTCAGTACAAAAGACACAATATTGGTGTTCCTTTGCATATGTTTAATGACTCAGCCCGCAAGGCGATTTCAGCATTCCCTGTATACTTCCCGTTTCTGTAAAGTGCAGTATGATACATGACTAACATACTTTGGAATTGGAAAATATTTAGACACAGGATTAGAAAAAAAAACAGTAAAAGATTTAAAATTTAAACCCGCTTATAAGCCTTTCCTGTAAATCCAAGACAATGAGAAACAAACAAAACAAAACACACTTCCCCTCACACCACAAAACAAAAATCACTGAGGACTGGGACTTGTACAAATGCCTCTGTGATAACTTCAACCATGAGGTCTTTTTCTCCACCTAAAAAGCAAGTTCTGATAAAAAAATGACTTCAGCGTCATAGCATGGATTTGTCACTCCGCAGCTCTTAATGAGAAGAGCTATGAGAAGCCAGAGCATGCATCCGAACAAAACAAACTCTGTTCAAGATAGGGAGTTGCAGTTTTCTGTCTGACACCCATTAAGAAGCATATTCATGAGGGGAAAAAGCTGGAATTGGAAAAACTCTGATTGCATTGTATCCTTTCAAAAATTAGGTTAGCTGTGTGACGGTCTTTTCATGGATCTACCCTGTGTTCTGCAAGAGCTAACTCTTGCAGATACGCATCCCTGAAAAAAGCAGTTGTTTTACAATGTGCTGGAAGACAGTTGGACTACTTTGGGGATATCCAGGGAAAAAAAGTGGTCTCAAGAATGGGAACTAACATTCTGTCACTCTTTAAAAGAGCAAAATATCTTCCAACACACTTTTTCAGTCTCCAGGAACTTTCAAAAAAAAATGTTCTCTGAAAATATGCCATGCTGACATCTCTATAGAACATTAAGTATCTTACATCTTAATTGATATAGCTGTAGTTTTGGAGTATTAAACAATCTGAGTTACCACCATGGTGGCCTCTCTTGTCAAAAGTGACTATTTGCTACACTGGAATTTGGACAAACCAGTAAATAACGGAAAAGACGTTCAGAAATTACCAAAGGGAAAATTCACAGAATGGGAATTGGTGAGCATGTTTGGGGCTAAAATCTTGAGGACGATTAGCAAAATTGTTTCCAACTACCAAATTGAAAACAGTCAACATACTGTTCACACTGCTGTTGTCCCAGGCAATAGAGTAAAAATGACAACGTGAAAGATGAGAAAAAAGGAATACAAGTTCATAGTGGTACCAAAATTTATGACTGCAGTTGGCTTTAGAGTGGAAAGTGGCTTGATTCTTCATGAGAAGGCCAATAAAATGAATTAGTGTGAATGATACCTGGAGGCCAGACTACAAAAGCAGAACTCTAACTATGAATTATGCACTTAATTCTGCTGTACTGCAGCAAGAGTTAGAGCTTAGTCTGTCATTTACAGGAACTGGGCAGACCAGTGAGCACTGAATCCAGACAAAACAAAAGGCGTTTCTGGAAGCCCTGCCTTCCCGTAATATGAGTGCCTGTATTATCACATTTAGGGCAGGAAAAGTAGTTCTGGTCCAATGTATCACAGTAAGGGATGTACTTCTTTGATGTAACTTATCATTAGTACACTAATATTTTAGTTAACTCTGTAGAAAATGTTTACAGTCTATAGCTGAAATACTTTATTTTCCTCTCATGGGAGAGAGATTTTTCTCTTCCACGATGAGAGGAAGAAATTTTGAAACAGTATGGGTGAATTATTTAATCAGAGGTATTTCTATACACAATCTTAACAAGGAATGTAATGTTCTGGGTGGGTCTTCTTATTTCTTAGTACCTTACTAAATTGTAGCTAAAATTCCTTCACTTCATTTTTTTCAAATTCTTGTAAAATAAAAGTCATATATGTTTTTCTTCATTTTAGTATTGTCCACACATAATATATGGGGTAAGTAGAACTCTCTCAGACACCTCTGTGCTGTGGTTGTAATAAAAATGCAAATTTTAACATTTCAATTATTAGACAGTGATAACTGAGGCCTTGATCTAGTGAACATTACATGTTACACCTTATGCAAATCATTTAAGCAATCCCATTAAGTAAGCAAATCCAATATTCTAGCAAAACAATCATGGACATAACAATATGCATCCAAAACCTGCACGATCAGCCCTTCTTATTAATTGACAAGTGCTGACTTTACAGTGGTAATCACTCACTTCTAAAAGGTCCACTGGTATATGAAATCAACCATTTTAATTACTCTGTATTAATTGTAATACATACTAAAATGCGTATCACATGATTGCTAGACTCATATGTAAGGAACTTTTGTCTGGAAAACTGTGCTATTCCTAGTTAAGACCTTCACTTCATGATGCAACATTTTTCTCTTGTGGATTAGTAATGTGAGAAAAGTGGCGTTCGCAAAGACTTCAGTCTTTTAATGAGAAAGAAACTCATTTTGTTCCAAAATGTTCATTCACTTTATTGAGAGCAACTGACAAATACCATAAGGAATGAATTTCTTTACATAATAACCTCTATCGGAGGCAGCCTTTTGTAAAGCACAGTCCAGTTGGCCACAAGTCATTTTGGGGCTATGTTGGATATACCACTGGGCTAGATACTTTTATTGTCCATTATCATAGACAATATTGACAAACTGACAAATTGTCATTTGGCTATGTTTTTAATTTTTAACAGTGAACAGAAAAAATGAGGCAAAAATAAATTATAAATGGATTCTAAAATCTACAGTTCATAAAGATAGGACCTTCAGTGAAAGGTATATTCTTTCTTTAAAGGTATATTCTTTAGAGAAGGGTACATTATCTAGCCTATCTTCTAATAAAGGAGTGCAGAGATCCTGTTAAGATGAGGTCCTAGTCAGCTTTGAATTTCTGTGATGTTTCACGATATTCCATTTGGGTTTGGCTACAGGTGCGTATCAGAGGAAGGGAAAAAAAATCATTGCACTTTTAAGGCAATATTGTTATGGTTAATGCAATGAGATCCAAACACTTTAGGGAAAAGAATTATCAGCACCATCAAAAAATTATAGCGAAAAAATAAACAGCGGTAATGAGAGGCAGCTTCCTGTGAAATTCATTGTAACAGTGATTTACTTTTACATTAACGAACTGTCAACTAAGGGAAATACAAGAAAGCCAACTAGTAACTTTTTCTCTGCAAGATTTATATGAACAGAAATTCTAAACACATGCCTCGAGCCAGCAGAAATTTAGATATTAAACAGAACATAAAGGATTGCTTTTGTTTTGCTTAAGCTACATTAAAATATAAAAGAAGACTGACAGAGGAAGGGGAAAGAATAAAAATACTTTGGAGCTATTCATTAAGTATCCAGATTCCGACTAATCTCTCAATTACACATGATGTATGTATGCCTGTGTAAGGAAAGAGACTGCCTGACTGAATACTTTTTTCAAACTTCTTAGGTTTTCTGAGTTTTTCCATAACTTTCAGAAACATGAATTTCCATGCCTGAGTCAAGGACAGCACTCTCGGTCACATTTACCCTGCCCAGCAACATATGCACGCCCATTCACACCCTGGGGACGCCACGGGAGAAGTTTCACAAAGTGCCAGTAATAATGTTATAAAATCATCCGCCGCCTCCCCGCCGTACGCAAGGATTGTGCTGACTGACTGGGTTAACGTCTTGGCACTTTGGTTCTTGCTGTGCACACGGTAAGAGAGAGGAAGATAAGGGAATGTGCTGACAACCATTTCATCATTCGCTCGGCGATAGGATCTTTGGCCCTTGCCTGGGGTAGGCAGTTTGAGATCTGTGGTGGGAAAAAAAAAAATAAAAAAATCACGCTTCCTGACTTGGGCCGTTCAAGATAAAACTCAATCCGTTTTCACAGACGGCAATGTGACTAACTCTTGCTGCTAGTGCGGGTGGCATTAGCAATACTTCCCACCGTACTCCCTTCCCATCTCTTATTAGGCTCCTGAGCCTGCAGGGTCACTCTGAAACTCTCCCATAAACACGGGAGGACCTTAATCCCTCCTTTTTATCTACACAGGCCCAATTAAAGAGCATGATGGACAGAGATGATCCTATATGGGAGACCATTATCAGCCATGTAGGTGAAGGACCTGCTTTCAGTTTTATTCTTTTTTCTCACCTCTCTTTCTTGATGAATTAAGAACAGCACAAATTTTTGCTTTGAATCACCACTAAAAGAAATGAAATTAAAATTTCAGGGACTGTAATAGAATTGAAACTTACTCTTCGGTGAGCTCCTGGGCATTGATTAAAGCCCTTTAAGGACATGGAAATATGACTACAGACACCAACGCGCTTTACTGATGATGAACAAAAGGACAAATGCTCACTCTGGCATCAGCTGCAGTCGTAGTAATTTTGTGATAACAGCAGTATGGGGCATAATGCAGAAACAGTGTAATAAGAATTGTAGATGTATTCATGGCTTTATTAAAATAAATATTTTCCACATCCTGAATAAAACTAAATATGGTTGCATGGTAGTCAAAATTTAAAACGGCTATTGAGTCACGTAATTATGTATCTGTTGGTGACAGAAGAAGGTAAAAACTCTTACGAGGCTGTTGCAATCTCCTCAAAATGTGCAAGTGTTCAAAACCCTGGAAGTCCAGTACTGACAAGACACTTGAAAGCTAGATTGGAAAGTAATTATGCAAACTGGAATCTGCTTTTAAGGTCACCAAAAAAACTCCAGTTCTGCTCCAGGGTTACCACAGAGAGAACAGTCAAAACCAAGAGATAGTACAATACTGAAACATTAGACATTTCGCTATGGGAGCAGAAAAGCCAAAAAGCAAGGGGAGACTAAACTGAACACTTTTTTGTGAGGTTACACACACCTGAAACAACCGATTTTTACTTTCTATACTGAACTCCTGGTTCCTTATGTCAGATAAAAATGAGGTCATTGCAACAGGACAAACACCAACACAATTTTGTAGGCACAGCAAAAGCACTATCATATTCCGAGAAGTGCAATTTCCAGTGGATCTCCTCATTTCCCAGATTTTGAACCAAAATAGATTCTACAGGGCAAATATTAAGGAAGCACTACAGAAATTAGGGAAGTTTGGAAATAATCTAATGTATTTCTCAGCCCCAAGGGAAGAGGATTATAGATTTAAACCGTTTCTGGAATACATTACTATACATTCCCAGGGACTGAGATTCCCCAGTCTTCCTTGGCAATCTATTCCACTGCTATCTATACCTTTCGATGAGATGTCCTCCCCTCATTCATCTTGCTGTAATTTAAGCCCATTCTTTTTGCCCTTTCAGCTGCCCAGAAAGATCAGTCTATGCCTTCCCACTGCAGATCTCTCTTTAAATATTCTCAGTTCTTATGCATTCCCCCTTCTGCCTACTCTAGACCAAAAAATCTTAGTTCCTTCTGTCTGCCCTCATTAATTATGTTTTCCAGAACTCTGTTCGCTCTTCTTGTTCTCTTTTGGGCTCTCTGAAACCAACAAAATGTCCATACAAACAAAAAGTCTGAATCTCAGATAAAAGTGGATTTAATTAATTCTGTTTAAAACACCACCATTCTAACATCTCAGCTTCTATACAGTCCTTTCACTGGAAGATGGGCAAGCTGTTTACAAGGGAGGCAAGACATACACTCATTGTTATAGGCAGGGAAACTGAGGCACAGCTAAATGACTCACTCAAGGCCATCAGGGACATCTACCCCAGACAGGAATGGAAACCTGTCAAGTTGCTTACTGAGCTGCTCCGTAACTTCACCCCATGTCACAACACAGGACCTGAAGCCAGTATGCCAAAACAGTTACGGCTGCTGAGATTTTAACTAAGTACATGTTATATTTTTATAATGTATTTTTTATTTTTATAATTTCTTTCTATCTTTCTGTTTTAAGTGTCAGAGTCCATCCATTGATTCCTCCGAGGTATCAGACCTATATTTTGGGATTACGCTCCACTGCTGCACCTGCTTGTCAGTACCTTACTGATCAATTTGTGGCTAAACATTCTTTTCACAGACCATCCCACTCCTGTTCTAAGTTTTCTGCTGCGTAATCCTTCTCTTAAGCTTTGTTTCTGAAAGCAGGCCAAGTCCTGTAGTTCTTCTCAAGTTAAACTATAAAATTATTACTTTTGCATTTTTTCCATGTCACAGCATGACTGATATTTTTATCCTTATGAATAGCCCCTTAAATAATCCATAAAACCTGTACATGATGATCTTAATCCCTCGCTTGTATGTAACCTCCTCTAGGCAAAGCTTAATAAGCCCCAATAGCTTTCTAAGCTTACAGCTCACTAGTGAAGCTGGATTAATGTCAGGTTTTGTGATATTTCTACTGTAACTTCAGTAAAGCTTAAGCTGCCAGAGAGATCACGGATACCGTATGCATCCACAGCCAAACTGATTTAAGAACACAAAATAAAAAAAATGCAGGAGCAGTGTTTCCCACCTTGTCTGCCATGCTCTATTAAAAAGAACAGATGAAAAGACTCCATTTTGCAGCATAACCTATGCTTTTACATCAACATAAAAGGAAACATGAACCCTGAGGGTCTACAGGCAAGTACTGCCAAATGACAGGTTGCTGTAAACGTCTCATTTTCATTTCAGTTGAGTATTAACAGCACGCTACCTATGACCTCTTTCACTGTTGAACAGCAAACATTTGTCTATTGAACCTGGGTGTTTCCAGTGTATCTTATTTACCTACTCATCATTCAGGCAGGAAATGTCTTTTCCATTTATTGAAAGTTTTGAAGATTTCAAATCTTTTCCAGTCGAAGCAAGAAAGAAAAAGCCCCCAGGGGCACTCACTTGAGATGCAGAAGACTCAGGTTCAGGGCTCTGCTCTGATTTCCATCAGAGACCTGGTTCTGAGTCTCCTACATGCCAAACCAGTGCCTGAAAAAGGAGCACGGACAGTAACTGTAATAGAGGAGACCGAATGAGCTAGAACACTTTGGCTGCTTTTGCCAATCCAATGGCACCAGCCACTTTATTGCTGAAGTAGTTAGCCAGGGGCATATATGATTTTGTAGAAGCGTATCTTGGAGTCTGGCACAGGGCTTTTGACCCACCTACGTGTTCAGTACCAGCACAGTTAGCAATGGTACGCTGTGGTTAGCTGAATGCACAGGTGGGCTTGTAGTTGGCTTTCTCTGTCCTCACAGCATACTGGCTAGGACCTTCTGGCCCATGGGACTTACTCTTGCTGTGTCACCTGCACTTTAAATAACTAACCTTTTATCAAGAGGAATGAGCAAAGACTAACGGTCTTTGGGTCTTAATGTTCTAGTCACCAGATAACAGCCCACAGCAGCAGTTTATGCTGACGATGGCAGCTGCATGGCCCAGGATCATATATGGCCCAGGAACACAGGGACACAAAGGCCATCAGCCAAGGGAGCCGTGGGTGAGAGTCGGGTCCTAAGTGCATTTCTGGCTACACAGTTTAATGGAATTGGAAAACACCCATTAAAGTGACATGAAGCTGGAAACTGCTACTGCACAGCTACTTTTTTTTTTTCCAAACCTGCACTTTTTATTTAGAGAAAAAACAGTATCAAAGAAGCTAGAAACTCTTTCTATATATAAACCATCCTTTTTCCAATGGCAAGACTGTAGCAGCAGAACTACCCATCTGATATGGAATTAGCTGAGCACTACAAGCTGCTCCAAAATTTTCATATGCTCCAGAATAAACTCCAGAGTTTTTTTCCAGTAAAGCAGCTGGACCTCCTAAAATATTTTGCACTCTAGTGGTTAGGAAAAGACATTTAGTAAATGAAATCTCTCATTCATATGTTTAAAAGAAAACAGTCAGAATGTGTTACATTACTCTGTACTCAAGTGTCACTACAGACCAAGATGATGTTAAGTTTAAACTGACTGTTCTTTACAGTGTATGATTATCTTACGTACATATAGCTTGCTGAGGAATGTTTCTATTATTTGAATCATAAAAGTGTTTAAAAATAATAAGCACACTACAGTTATTTTACAGCTTTGAACTAGAGTGAAGGATTACTGAATACATCATCTACAGGCACAAACAGTATGTGGAAAATGGAAGAACTATGTGATTACTCTCAGTATTCCAACAACCAGAAGAAATTCAAAAGAGAGGTAGGTATTAACAAGGTAAAAGCAAAGGAAGGACAAAATTAAAGAATTCAAAGAACAAAGTCAAAGAAAAAAAAAACAATTAATGACAGCAAAATGATAAAACCAACAAAAAGAAAATTCGGCAGTAGCAGAAAATATGACCCAACCTATCAAATCACAACTAATAATTATAACGCATCACTTTCATCAAAATGTTGTATTGTACATAATTCAGTCATACATAAGCATAATCCTTAGTCATCAAAACTTTGGCTCCTAAACCATTTATTTAAGCAAGAAGATGATTTGCTGACCTACCTGCTTGCTGCATGCATATAATATACGTGGTAAACAAGCAGAGACAGTGCTGCAGCTTCCATTTCCAGTGATAGCACCACATTTCACTTACATGAGACATCCTGTGGAAAAAAAGCAAGCAAGAATTCAGGGAGCTTTACAACAAGCCAAGAAAATGAGAAAATACTGGTTTTAGTCAAACTAGTAACTAGCAGTAAATAAAGTAGCACTTGAAAATTATGGATGGCCTTAGTGTTGCTTAAACAGACAGAAGTCTCTACGCTTGCTAAAAAGGGTCAGAAATGACGTTGCCTGGACCTTAGCAGAAAACAAAGCGGAAGACTGGTCAGCGCTGGGCTTCTAAGCAGATAGGTGTGGGTGGTATTTCAGTAAAAGAAACAAGCAGCCCATATGGTGACAGTCTGAAAGAGTTAAGGTGTAGTGTTTTTTTGGAGACTGCAAATCTTTACTTTACCTATTTACATAATTTACAAATAAAAATACATTTATGCTGTTTAATTATATATAATACATACATATTTGTTATTAACTATATAAAGATGGTATGTGACAATTTGCCTCTGCCCTTAACCAGCCTTTCCGTATTTTTCAGTGCTAGTATTTTGATAGCTACAATATTTTCTGCTGACAACTTCAATGAAAATCTTGAAACTTTCATTGCCAAAATCTAGGGGCTCGTCTGTGCTGCCAGTGAAGTCAGGGACATCTTTATTACTTACTAAAACAAATGCAATTATATAAAAATCTTTATCAGTTACAGCTTGAAGTTAAAGTTTCCTTTGCCTTGAAGCGTACAGGACGTTTAATGGCTAAACCAAAATGTTTCCTCCGTAGTGGGCAGAAGAAGCAGCAAGAAAGACTCTTAATAAATTTGGTCAGACTTTTAACCATGTATCCAAAATGAATGCTGCTCCATTACATTCCTGTCTCATTTTATTCAACAAGTTAGCAACAAGCAAAAGCAAGCCACAAGTAATGAAACACAACACGCATTATTTTGACCAACTCCTTCCCCTCCTATTTGGCGATGATAACTGGCTTTTGTTCAGAAAGATATTATCTACTTACACTGGAAGAAAATCTCTAATAGAATCCCCAAAATATTTCACAAGCCTATTCCCAGCAACAGTATGTGAAGAACTACAGATGAATAGTCGTGAAGAAACACCGATGAACACAAATGTCTTCCAGATTAGTGCATATTGAATACAGAAAAAGAGAAAGGTATTTGGAATGGCCACCAGTACGATTTATCGGGATGAAAATGTGAAGGAGGTAAGTGAAAGAAAGTAGAGAGTCCATACTCAGTGGCAAGAAAAATTAATTCTCTTAAACTTGGGAAAATAGTCTTCCTTCTGCTCCACAGACATTGCTGTGAACCCGCCAGTGAAACCTGGGGGCAAATGTAAATCCTTTCCCAGTATCAGCTTCTGTTTCTTCCCATTACATTACAGAAATGGAGTTCTGTAATGTAGACAAGCCAAACTTAATGCAGCAAGATAAACCATTGTAAAGGAACAACTAATGTTTCAGTTTTAAAAGTAGTAGTTCATCAAACCACTCCTGTGGGCTAGATGCCAGTGGGCCCAGGTAAATGGCACTTCAACAGACTGCTGCAATCAGTTAAGTTTCCCTTCAGTGCAGTGTTACATAGCACAAATATCTGATTACAAAAGAATTCCGGCTCTTTATGGGTAGTTGTATCAAATTAGGAATTTGAAGCCGATTTATTTTTCTGAGATATTGTAAAGTCAAACTTAACAAGTGTTGAAGGCAAGCACAGAAAACACTGGGCTCTGAAATACAAGAATCTCTTTCACGAAGCCAGACACACAAAATAACCAGATTATCAAACAATAGAATTATTGTCCTTCAACTTAATGACCCAAAAATCCCTATTAAAGTCTCAGACAACAGAATGCTGAGGTTTGGGAACAGTAACTGTTCAATGTATATAATTTATAAATCCACAATTCCCTTAATATTCATTTAGAAAATTGACTTTGAACAGAAGTCCTTTGAAGACATGAAAACAGTAATATGCACATACAAACACACATGGCATGCTCATATGCTCAGAGTGGTGAAATGGAAACGTTGAGGAAAACAGCATGATATACCGAAGATACAGAACATCGCTGTTTCTACAGAAGAAAGAGTTTGCAGCTACTGATGAGATACATGCAAGCCTGCTGCACAGCCTACCAATGCAAACCCGCAGAAGCGGTTGCATTACTGCTTTTTGGTTGTTGGCTTGTTTTGAGCAAGCACAGTTAAAGTTATCAGACTAGGAAACAGTCACAAGCAATTATTTATTAATTGAGAAGAAATCTGTGTTAGTTTTCATTGTATTGATAGATTTTCTGTGTGTTACAGCAATCATCACTTTTGATGTCTCTGTGAGCTCAGCTGAAGTTTTTGCTCATTTAATAGCTGGAGGATCCAAGACAATTTTTGAGATACTCAAGGAAAAATAACATGGCAAGTTTCTGCTGCCTAGGTCTGGAGCGAATCTACTCAGTCACATTGCCTTTAGCGCCTCTCTTAAAGAATCCGAGATTCCACGTTAGTCTGAGACAGCTATTTAATTTGGCCAGTTTCTGCTTGTTAATGTTTACTTGCATTGCGGTAACACTTACAAGCCAGTACTCCACGGTGTTAGTTTACAGTCTGTTTCCTCATCTTCACTCTTGTAAAAAGCACAAGTCAAGAAAAATTTCAAGAACACGGATAATCAACAACAGAATAAGTGCAAACAACAAGGCAGAAAGGAGTAACTATAAAGATTTTTCCCCAGAGAAAAAGGTTAGATAATTAAACAATTGCTACAAGAAAATTCAATTCTCCACCAAAATAAATATGTAAAAAATAGCAAACCTGTCTCCTCCACTTACATTCTCTACTGCTGAAAGACAAAACAATTTTCTTTACACCACATCATCTCAGTTGACAAGAAAGAAAGGTTCATCAAACTCAAACAAGAATGACCACAGAAGCAGCATGCTACCAAAATGCTCCACTAATGCAGGTATTATGAGTCAGATCTCTTTCTTTTGGAGAGGACTTTTGAAGATCTATGTTACAAAGCATAACCTCTAGCTGAGTGCTATAAATGAGTGAGGAAACCAGTTATTTACATGTTCTTGAGATCTTGCATAGACAAAAAGCTGAAATTCAGAAACCTGACGGCTCACAGCCTTACACTGTGACGTGCATAACACCCCTGTTCACACAAGAAGTTGTCAGGGATGGGAACCAGCTAACACGTTGCCAACAAAAAGGTTCCTTCCATACCAAAATCCATCCCTGATGTTTTTATAATGTGACATCCCAATTGGCAGACAATTATGAAAAGGAGCCAGAGCAACTGGTAAATATTTCCTATGCATTAAAAAAACAAAACAAACTTAGTTGCAGATATCATTCACCTGTTAATACCCACTATGTTTATATTTATTTTAAGGATCATTTTCTTGATTATTAGTGTTAATAAACATCTAGAACTGAATCCAAACAGTATATGAATAATTCAACAGAAAAATTAACAAACAGTTCTGGGCTAGTTTATAGCTTATCAAGGGATGATATGGTCCCCTGCTACAACAGCACTGACTTGATGGCCCAAGAGACCCCTTTGGTCTTGTGTTCCTATTTTAAGTAGTATTAAAAGATGTGTTCTGTCATTTAATATTCATCAGTAGCACTGAGAATGGATATTGGCACAGCAATGTACTAAAACACACCAAGAGTTTAAGTAAGCAAAGCAGTCCATAACGAAGCTCTCAGAATATATGCGAATTATTTCAGTCTTTAACCCTGGAAACACTGAAATTGCTGAACACTGTTTATAGTGGGTTTTCTTCTCTATTTTGTTTCCATTTAAATGAAAAAGCCCTGTTCCATCCCCAGCTGGTAACACGCTAGCAGCTCTGAGCAAATCATTGTAGATTGTCAAACGGAACCAAAACAACATTTTACCCAATGTATTTGGGGATTTATTAGGACACCTATGGTAGGAGTACATCCATTACAGTTGGATGTAGTCTCACAAAAGCAATCCCTCTTAATAACTTCCCCCCCCCCCCCAAAAAAAAAAAATATGCAGCAAAAAAGCTAGTTTTAGGTTGGGGTAGTA
>NW_008795490.1:7170866-7172286 GCF_000699145.1 Aptenodytes forsteri
ATTCCTCCCCCCCCCCCCCCAAAAAAAAAAAAAGTAGCAAAATTATAAAGTGCCCTTCTATGGAGTCTTACAGAAGAACTACTAATTTTTCTATGGACTGTCATTATTCCATTGTAGACACTGTGTGACATGACCAGCTATGCACTCTAGCTACCAATTCAATACAGTCCAGTCCACAGCTACTTTCATTTCCTATAGCATAGGGAGACAATGACCTTATTCACAATTCATTCCAGAAGAGCAAAATAGACATGTAATTTATCTAAACCATAAATGGATGGTAATTTCACATAGATGTAGCAAGACTCCCACTAATTTCATCTTCAACTAACTACTAAACCTTTTACTCTACGTGCCAGCAGCCAGCTAATGCAACATCATCACCTTTTAGGGAGTACACAGCTCTGCAAGAAAATATACACAAGATGTGAATAATCCTGGAGCATTTAATTTGTATACTGTATGGTCTCAAAACATGCAATACATAGTTGAATACACCATCTTCCCTGTTCAAAGCTTCGGCAAAGTTCCCTGGAGTAGGATGTGAATTCTGCCCCAGGCAGACTGACATGACTTTCTTTGGTCTTTGACATGTCTAAAGCTAGTAAAGAAAAACGTTGCTGACACTTTAAAATTGGAAGAAAGATAACATCAATTTCACAATTTTTTCTCATATAGGTTGTAAACAAAAAGATTTTAAGCTTAATCACTCCTAAGTGGAACTACAAGTGAAAGGTGATTGCAACTCACAGCTTAGTTCCTGCAGGATAACAGGGGAGTCGATATTAATTTTGAAACCCTTGCTTTAAACTGTAGTACACGAATGACCTGAAAGATTAATTACACAATGCCACTTAAAACTTTCATTTTGTTAAGCATTACTTGTTCCTAATTATTCTTACAGTCAACCTTGAAAACACCCTCACGCTCATCAAAAGAGATGAAAAAATAAGACACTGCCTTTTAATTTAAACACTGCCATCTGTATCAGATCTGTCTTAGTCCCTTGGCTTTCCTTTCAAAATGAACTTTACCCAGTCGCAGGCAACTAATCTGCTGGCTGTTTGCAACTCGGTAGCACTGCAACACTAGGTCTTTAGGAACTCCTTCTCATTTCTGCCTTAACTTCACCGAGCGCTGTTAGAAAACCCTACCCTTTCCCCCTTGCACTGTCTCCCTCCAGGCCCAGCCACAGGTCCCCTCTCCCACCCGGCTGTGAACGCACCGCCGAAACGCCTAATCCCAAACCTCAGTACCTTGCCTTACCTCCGGTGAGAGCCTGTCAGCAAAGGCAAAACATACCGGGGAAAGTGCCCAGAGGCCACGGCAGCGGCCCGCCCGGGGACAGGCGGCGGACGGACGGACGGACGGGAGGGAGGGAGGGAGAGCCGCCCGCGGCGCCCCCGACCGCCCCTCGCCC
>NW_008795490.1:7173691-7182913 GCF_000699145.1 Aptenodytes forsteri
GGGCGCTCGCCGGGCGGCACCACACGGCACTTCTTACCCGATCGCTGCCACACAGCGCTCCGGCCCACTGATTAGGGGGTAGCCCAGGGGTGCACAGTCCCCGAACACACTTACGCACGCCCAGGAGAGGGTAGCCACAGGCCCAAAGCCATCCTCAAAGGACACAGGTCACCTCTGAGGAGGTCCCATCCCAGGGACACCGCCCTCGGTAGTTGTACCTCCTGGGCACGCAGCACCTTGCAGCATCCCAGGGGCAGCAGGTCCCAGGGGGCAAACACACCCCGCACATCAACCACACTGTACGCAGCAGAGGTAAGCACACACAGGCCTGCCTACAGGCCTCCGGGAAACAAACCACCGCGCTGTGTCGCAGCGTTGCTGACACTGACCCCAAGGCACTTAAATTGTGCCATTTTTCTCTGATGCACACAACGCACTACACTTGAGGTAGACGACAGGTAGGTGGAGGTGACGCATCTCTGACCCATTTTCTGAAGCATACAATGTTGTATGCTGTTCGCACATACAGTGCTGGCCCACGCCTCACTCCTGGGTAGCGTTCTTGGAGGATGGTACTTCGCACCATTTGCTAATGATCCTGAGTTGTTTTGTTCAACTAAAATCTGTAGAACGTAGTACTGCACTACAGCTAGGTAGGAAAACATTGAAATGATAGAAAGGGAAACACAGCAAAACACAAGGTCCCAAAAGAAGTCCTAAATTTTCACAGTACTCCTTGGATCTGAGCTGGCAGGGTTAGGAAGGATGGGGGAAGAGAAGACTTGGCATAGTGAATCATTCAATGAAGTTACCAGCATGCAATGGCAGTTAAAAGCAAACAGAGCTCCTATTTAAAAAAAAATAAAGAAAACATCACTAAATTTTTCATGAACTTTATACTGAACATTAATATTCACTCATTCTAGTCAATTTTTATTATCTGTCTTTAAAACCAGCAAGCTGTAGGCTTGCTTTCATTGTAACTTCCTGGCACTGAACACGGGCGCAGGAACCGCTGGGGCTGGGTTAGCCAAATCTACATGGCCAACTGCAACTCGATGGCAGTACGAGTGACTTTGTACACGGTTGGCCTTTTCTCCGCGTTAAGAGCTCTGTATTCTGAGTAGGCATTGCACTGCTTTCCACCCTGCTTCTGGGTCTGGTGTCACACGGGGCATCCCCCCAGGGGACTGTGGGAGGCACAGGGAGGGGTACGTGCCAGCTTTCCTCCAAGACTTGTAGTCAACTGCCCTATCGCTTTCTGTAGCAATCTGCTCTATTTCTGGATAAAGTCCATGTAGATCAACTTCATATTGCATTTGCAATGAGTCCGATGTGTCAATGCACATAAGACTTACTCTGTTATGTGCAGTCAGTTTGTGCTTGGGCAATAAACCTACAAGTTCTCGCCGCATGGGTTTATTGTACACACGCAGATTGCATTTACCTCACATGCGCAGCAAAGTGTGTATCTAGAATGCATTGGACTTGCTGTACGTGTGCAGATCAATTGAAGATTAAGCTCAATACCTCCTGGGCATATTGGACCCACTGTGTATGTGATGTACACAGGAAGTCAAGAGCATCTGAAAGAAGTCAATCACTGTTCTTGCAGAGATCAGTGATACGTGTGTAGTGCATATCTGCTGACTATGTTGGAAACTTACATCTTCCTTCCCTACTTGGAAGGCATTAGAGGTGACTGCAGTTCCAGAACCTGGTAGTCAAGCAAATAAAAAAGGAAAAAAAAGAAATCATGGGATTTTTCTCCTGTCATGCTTTTGTTGATCTGTTTCTTGGTTAATTCTCCTGTTCTGAATTTGCTGTCATATACTTTCTCAGTCGTCAGTCTGCTTTCCCCTTCACAGCAGGAGCACTGCCGCTTCTGAATCCCCAAACCGAACACTGCCTGGTGAGAAATGCCTGTGCTGTCCAGTGGGGATAATGTGCAGTGCAGATTTTCTGAATGATGAAGTAGCATGTTGCTGGTGACTGTCTCAGAGCTGCAGAGCCGCGAAGAGCAGCCTAACTGCTCATGAGACAATGCCCATCATTATGGGGCAGCAGCTCACTGTGCCACATCTGCCTTTAATCGATACTGAAACAACTTGGTGTGGGGTGGGTAGTCGGAGAGGGGCTACTTTCTGAAGACGACATTTTTAGGATCAGTTATTTGGCCTAACATCATTGTTGAAACAAATTCTTTGTAAGGGCAATGATCTCTTTAACAGACATAGATATTTCTTACTGACTTCCATAATGTGGTTAATCATCATGACATGCTAACCCATGTTAACGTGGGATGATGCCGAAAGGTTCAAGCCACTGGGAATTCACCACTTACATGTAATGAAAAAACGGAATATTTGCTTTCAAAACCAACATGGACATGAATGATGTTAACGTCCCTTTTGTAATTTTGAGAGAATTAATCTACTACTACTGCCACAGCTGCGGAAGCCTGCTATCTGATACGTGTGGTGCTGCTGCTGCTCAGCAAGAGTGAGAGTTTGTGTGTGTAGATTACAGTGATTTTAAGATCTCCGTCTCAGAGTAAGAGACTGCAGGCTACCTTACAACACCTGTCTCAGGTTAACATTGCAGGCTGTGCTTTGCACAATATGAGTAGGAGGAAAAAAATTACTGAAGTCTGCGAAACAGTGCTATAATCAACCAGTGGAAGGTTCTTTATATGGACATCTAGTGAGCGACACCAACAGAAAGGCGAGTGGATCTTTTTATTCTTTTCTTTCTGTGTCTGTAGTGGCAATGTTCATTTTTATTATACTACAAGCAATGGTGTCTGAATATTGTTAGGTACAGGGGTAGCATATTCTATGAATATTCCAGAGTGTTTCATGAATATTCTGAGATAATTAGTGAAATATTTTGTATGAATTTTATAAACCCCAATTTTATGTTTTTTTTTGAACTTACAGTTAGGATGGTTTCCTTATGTTTTGTGCAACATTGCATAGACCTCTGAAAATATTTTATAAGAATATTAAAGAATGTTTAAGAAATAATAATATGAAATATCATATTTTATGTCTGGATACTTCATTTTAATGTTTGAGAAACACGATTGTTCTCGGAACTTTTGTTTTGAAACTTTCCTCCTTATTATATCAATTACATTTAGGAAAACCTGTGTTTATTTTCCAAAGAAGTGCAAATACTGAAACTTTATTGCCTGTAACAGTGCAAAAGAGAAAACACTTAACGCACAACAATAAAAAGGAAGCTTAAAATAAATAGTGCAATGCTATAAACTTACGAAGAAAATTCAAGACCTTATGCATTCTCAAAAATTGGCTTTGCACTCTACAACTATTCTTGGCTTTCTGCCTGGTCATTCTCCTATCTTGGAGAAAACATGATAGATAACCCCCAACTGAGTCTGAAAGTTCAAAGGTGAGCTCCCAGAAGCTGGTTTTGAGGATCAGAGTGTGGGCATTGATCTAAAAGGTGAAGTAGCAGAGTTGATGTGAACTGCTGCCCCCAATACTTGTAATTCAAGAATTACTTCAGACTGTCGAGATATAGCAGACAAGGATTCTGTTTCACTATGCTTTTACATGAAGAAATCTTTACAGTCCTGCAGCTCTTCCTTTCTGAGGGTCTTCTATCTCTCTGAAGACTACTTAATCAGCTCCCAGACTTCCCAGCCCCAGTCAGCCTTGTTCGCCCCTAGCTGGATCACAGCAGAAGCCACCTTTCACAGTCCAGAGGACAATCTGCCTGAACTTCCATCTGCCTGAACTTCCTGGCTTTTCTACTGAGTCTGCCAGAAGGTCTCTAAACAGCTCCTCTTTCCTTATTTTCCCTTACTTGAGAGATTAAGAGCCTTACCTTTCTGTTTCAGGTGTAGATGAGGCGAGAACGGGATCAGGCACGTCTTTTTCTTTGTTCAGTTCTTTTTTCCGGAGAGATGTTTTCTTTTCAGATTTGAGATGCCACCCAGACAGGGCTGGTTCCCATTACTAAGAGACTGAAGAGGTGGCAAATCAGTTTTCATTGTGGTCCTTAATGCAATGGTTTCACGTAGGTGCAGGGCAGGGATGGCTGAACGCTGGGTGAGTGAATGTTACTTAGAGGCTGCTGATCCAGCAGATAGGGGGAAATGGCACACAGTTTCTATGCCTGACCAAGTAGGAAGCAAGCATGGGCTTCCAGGGACTTGGGATGCAAGGGAATTGGAAGGACCATATTGACTAAAATTAGTAATTGGTGATACTGCCTATAAATGATTGCACTGACATATATGTTCTTGAATTTAATTTTTTGTTTCCGGAAAACAAGCATAAAGTGGATTGTAACTCTAATATATTTTTACAACGCACATGCAGAAGTTCAGGGGCTAACGTACACTCATGTGTTTGCCTCCTTGGTACTTTCTCTGTGTGCTTTCATGTGCATACAACTTGGGTTATGAAATATTTCCTGTCAGGGAGGTTTCCAACGGCTAAAATGCTGTGCTTTGTGCCAGATGAAATGTCTCTGATGAAGTGCTGAGAGCATGGCATATACAGTGCCTGCACACATTGCACTCCATAAAATTCTGTAAAGTCTGTGACCTCAAGCAAAGCAAGAAACAGATTGGGCAGCAAACTAATTTGGATGGCTTTCACAAAACATTTCAGGTTTTTAATCACTGTCTGGTTTTTTGAGCCCGTTTCAACTCCCTACTCTTATCAAGCACTCCGGGGTCCTAAACCTTAGCCTGCTGCCACTGGTGTTCTTGCACACGTTTCTGATCTGTGGGGTTGGGAGGATGCTGGAGGTCCTTGCTTGCCCGCTTGTAAAGGCTTCCTGAACTTTCATTTCTCTCAAAGGGAAGAGGAGCCTCAGAACTTTTTCCCAGCTTCAGATGAATGAACTCGGGAGCAGTGCTCTCTCGCGTTACACGGTGATGCACTCTATTGCTATAAAGAACCTGTAGGATGACCTTGATATCAGCAATGAACAATTTTCAACAGCCTGATCTGAACTGGTGTCTGGTATTTGAACAGGAAGATAAACCTGGTAAGCAAGAGCTTGTAGAATCAGAGGATATGCAGGGAGAGCTAGTCATTCTTGGTGTGATACGAAGCACGGAGGAAGAAGCACGGTAAACAGAAGATCACGGGTAGTGAAAATAGGGGCTTCATCAAAGAGATCGTTGATTCTGCAAAGTATACTTTGAACTTATTAGATATCAACCAACAGGGTAGAACACATTAAGCTATCCAATTCTTTTGCCTAAATATGTGTGTCTCTGGCTGCAAGCCATTTCAATGTTAAGTTCAACACCAGCTAAACTCCCCCACCTTCTCAATAGACTAATTCTGAAATTAGAGCTATATAAAGAAGGTAACACTGATAGCTAGGGTCTCCCCCAGAGTATTAATACTGGGAAGAAACACACAGATATTTTCTGTACAAAACTGAGATAACCTTTTCCCACCAGTACTACCCTCTTATGAATGAATAAATACTTGGCTGGAATGAGAATAAATACTCATTCCTGAAAGCTTCTAAAACGTCACCAGATTTGAATTTTGCTCTGCATATGTCACTTCACAAATAACCAAATTCTAAGGAGCAAAAGGTTTCAGCTGAGTAGGCTATAGTTTCTGGTACCAGTTAACCTGATTCATCCCTAATTCTGGATTCTTGATTCTTTTCAGTCATGGATTAACCAGTTTGGAGGAGTTAAAAAAACAGTTGTTCTTCACCTATTTTTAGAACCCAGCTTTTCCTATAATACAACTTCTGGGCAGGATTTCTCACTTCCGGTTTCTGTCCAGATGTTAAAGCTTTGGAACAACTGGAAGAAAAGCTGACCTCATGGTATTTCCATCAGGTTCCACTAGTGGAGCAACTGGAAACCTCATGAGGAAAGCCCTTCTTTGTCTAAGTGTTCAGACTAGTTTTGCAGACTCAAGAGTTTAGGAAACTTTGGATAAGTTTTGAGTAAGCATCAAAGTATTTGGATTATTATCAGAACTGAAACCAAAGTGAACATTATGAAGTTCATTCATCATTCTTTGTAAAAAACACACAAGTGGTAACAAAATCACAGGATCGCATAGAAACGGAAATAATTGCACATTAATCATAATCAATTAGCTTTTTCCCATGTTATAAAAATAATATACTTCTCATGCAGAATGGAAGTTAGATGCTAAACACAAGTGCAACATTAAATAAAAAAAAGTTTTCAAAGAGCGGAGTTGCAGTTGTAGGGTGAAAGCAGTAAATGTACAGATGTATAAACCCTTTCTGACTTTCAAGAGAATGAAAGAAAAAAATGAGATAGTGCCGTGTTTGAGATTAACTAGGTATCAACTGCTCTTCTAAAACTTTTAACTGTAATCAGGCTGAAACCACAGGAGTTACACAGCAGTGTTTTAAGTCAGTACTGTAAAGTATTGTTTTGAAGGTATGAGGAAAAGTTCTTGCAATTCCACTTTTCAATAAATTATACAGAAAAGAACAATATTGCTTCAGAAATAAGTGAAAATTTGACCTGCCTTTATAACTTAGATTCCATTTCCTGTGCATATGTGTTATTATAAATTACACAAGCATACACTATCTGTTCCACGAGACAAGCAAGAAACATGATAGTTTCCTGAGCCTGAAGCACATAATGGAGTGATACAGGTAACATTTAGTCTGGCAGCCTTCAGCTCCCCAAACCGAATGATTAGGAATGCTGTAAAAGCTGAACTAAACAGGACAGACTGTGGTGTGAATTCAGAGTAACGATTAAACTCATGCTTCAGACTACCAGGCCCCAGCCAGTACAAGAACAGTTAATTAAAATAAAAAAGTGCTTTCCATTAAGAGTGTGATCTGAGAAAAAAATCCAAACCCTGAACTTTTCAAAGTACATTTTAAATTACCCTCACTATAATAGCTGAATGCTTGATAACACAGCACCCTTGAGTGAATACATGGACTTACCCTTATTTTCCAAATAGGGAACTAACTGACAGAGAGATTAAGGGCAAAATTACCGAAAAGTGCCCACATACTAAGTGTCCAGCCTGGAATTCTTGTGATACTATTTTCCCTTGTGATATTTGTGCTATGTTTATAACACTTCTACATTTTAAAGAGGTATTCCTGTTGAGCTCAGGCTTCCTCCTAGTAAAAACTAATAGGGAAGTGGAAATACAGCAGCTAGTAATGATTTTTTTCAATTTAAAAAATTCTATGGCAGCGGCAGGAACTAGTTCTTCATAGCTTCCTTAAACTAGTTTTTGTTTGCCTTCAACTCCTTTCCCATGTGTTGTTCTCCCTTTCTCACTGGTTGCAGGTATTGTGCGTAGTGAAGAAGCACCTCAGATTCCACAAATAATCCTGATGCTTGCAGGAATATGTATAGACTCCCAGCAGTGAATAAAGCTGGGACCTTGAGGAGGGTGTGGTGAGAAATGAAAGGTTATATCACAATATATATGGTTATGTGGCTACTTTCTAACCATGTCCAGTTCACTGAGCTCCTCTTTAAACTGGATCATCTAACTCCAGAACTTCCAATTAAGCCACCATATTTTACTCCAACTTGACTTGACACTGATACAACATCCTTGTTAGGACCTGCAACTAAAGAAGAAAAAGCTGGGAGGGAAAACAGCTTATCTGAAACAGGTTATAATTTATTTACTCACAGGAATACTGCTAGATGAGCCAAAATGAGTTCAGAATCACTAGATTAATGTGTATTTGCCTCACCCAGACCTGGACTTTTCCAGAAGATGATTTAGGAATCCACACCTCTGCAGACCTCCTGGCTACTTCTTCTTCGTATCTTCTCTTTTCCTTTCACAGGCAGAATATAATTAAAAAAAAAAAAAAAAAAGGCATCGAAAAAACCTGAAGAGCAAAGGCACAGCTCCATTAAGAGAATGA
Source organism: Aptenodytes forsteri (assembly GCF_000699145.1). Lineage (NCBI taxonomy): Eukaryota > Metazoa > Chordata > Aves > Sphenisciformes > Spheniscidae > Aptenodytes > Aptenodytes forsteri. Next base: position 7,181,594 of record NW_008795490.1, read on the forward strand.
TACTGGAAGAGGAATATCTTTGTGATTGCGGGGGATGAGGAGAGGTATCAGTGGTGACTTTCCACAGACCAGCTGCAGAACAGGGGAAGGAAGTCAGCAGTGGAGAAACAGACACCAAAGCTTTATAGACAGCTTTAATTCAGAATTGTAATAGAAGACCTAGTCCACCATCTGAACATGCTTAATTCATTGTGAAAGCTGAGCTAGATGCATATGTTTTCAATCAGTTTTATTTTATTTTATTTTATTTTATTTTATTTTATTTTATTTTATTTTATTTCTTTTTCAACACTGCTGTTTTGTTTTATTTTATTTTGTTTTATTTTATTTATTTTTCAACACTGCTGTGACTCTCATCATAGAAGCAAGACTGCACCTATTTGTACTGCAACGTGAATGTGCAGTGCCATGAATTTCCCATTTAGTGAGGGGTAATTAAGACTATGTGTGTAGGATGTGCTTATAACTTGTCATAGCCCAAGTCACACTTTATCTTTTTAAAATCTTTTAGATCCTTTGTGGAAGTTTATGCATTTTCTTCAGTTTTTTAGAATAAGACATAGTAAAACATCCTAAAACACAGCCTCAGGAATTGAATTCACTTAATCTTTTAGTGTTACTTCTATGGAGCATGTGTTGGATGGTTATATCTGTGCCTTTTTCTTTAATTTAAGGGAGAGTGCATAAAAAAACCAGTTGAGGTTGTATTTCTTCATGATTAATACATAAGACCTGGAAAATTTTGTGGGGAAGGGGAAAGAAACAAGGAATGTCTACTTCCCTAGCTCGAAATCAGGGCTTCACAAGTTACAGAAAACTGTGCAAGGAGAGCAGAAAATATTTTCCATTTAACCCTGTGTAAAACTTTGGTGTTTCATTCTTACTACTACAAAATTTTTCCTACCCTCCTTTCCCCCTTCTTTCCTTCCTGCCCTGCTTCCCCTCCCTTCCCTCTCCCTTCTCCCCTCACCTCCCTCCCTTACAAGTATTTGATGGTAAAATTGTTTTAATTAGAGATTCTAAACTCAATGTTATTCAACTTAACTCTATATTAAGACCTACTTAAATGAAAAATTATAACATACCTTTTAAAGTATTAAAAATCTATATTTTGCATGTATTTTGAAAAATAGTGAGATTAATATATGTTTGCAGAAAAAAAACCCAAACCACAAACTCCAAGCTTGTATTAACTAGATATATTCAGTCATTTCCCTGAATTGTATTAAAATTTTCAAAACATCATAAAAAGAACAAACTGTATTACAGAACAAAGTCAGACAAAACCTCTTCCTTTAAAAAAAAAAAAAAAAAAAAAAA
>NW_008795490.1:7182926-7201771 GCF_000699145.1 Aptenodytes forsteri
TTTAAAAAAAAAAAAAAAAAAGAAAGAAAACTCTACCTCTAACTTTTTCATAATTTTTAAGCACTATTTTCCATTTCTCTTTGGGAAATATGCACCAGTCCTACCCTCAGTAGAGGCGTCTCCTGTACTCTTTTGCTAGGACGCAGAGACTGTTTAAAGCATTACATTATAGGTGGATAGACAAAATAGTCCTGCGGACTGTACCCCTGCCTGCCAGGAGGAGTTTAAGTGCAGATATAGCTGGCAGCGTAATCCCCCCCATACCACAGCCCTCTCCCCAGGGCTGCGGTTAGAAAGGCGCGGGACAGCGTTTCCCAGTGAAGCGACTGCAGCAAGAGCCCAAGGTTTACCCACAGCAAATTCCAGCCGGTGAGAAGAAATCACCCACTACTTACTGAAGCGAGGAGCAAGCTTTGCCCGCGGACCAGGACACAGGAGGAGAGGACAGATCCCACGGCACAGGAATTGTAGCTGCTCCTGTGTTCCTGTGGCTCGCTTCGTATTTCAGGCTTAAGGTCTAGCTAATCATGAGAGCTGCTACTACTTACGTGCTCTGTGTGTTACATTATAGCATATATTAGGGTTACTGTGCTTCTAAGGTAAAAGGAATAAGCAAAATCTGCTCTTATTATTAATAACATTAATTACTGACTACTTATATACACTCTTAATCTCTGAAATCTATTACAATAAGCAGTGACAGAGAGAAACCATTGCAAATAATGTAAATACAGATACAAGCATAAATACTAAAGATTCCCAAAGTTTAAAGATGTTTGAATATCATTCCCATTCAACTTTCTTATTTTGCTATTTTAAATTGTTTTCATTAGAAATGGGCAATCATGAGAATGCAGAGGGTTAAAGAACAAATTCCAAATAAATCCCTTGTAATAAAACATCTGAACTTAGTTTAATGATCTTTTTTGATAATCCACAAAGATTAATTAAAAAAATACAGCAATTCTTTTGAAGTTCACCATTCTCATTATGATGTTGAAACGCCTTCCTGCAGCCAACCTTTGTCTAATCTATCCTGAACATACTTATTTATTTTTTCAAATAGCAAAGGAAATTCAGACAGTTGAGTGTTAGTGCTGCTTATTAATTTCACAACATTAATATTGTCAGTAATTTATCAAAGGAGAGGTATTTGGCGGACCAGTTAATGACTCAGCAGCTCAAATATGTCCCTAAAGCAATGATCTAATATACAGGTTCTTTTATGTCCTAAGTTATTGGAGTCCGGTTCTCAATGACTCGGTTTTACCATCATCACGTCATAACTCTAAACATCTGCCTTGGGATCTTTATTTAAAGTCTCAGCGGAGAAGGGAATGGAACCGTGGTAAGGGCCGACCTCTCTCTTATGGTAAGTATATACCACTCAGTTTATGGACAAGACACGTTAGCTGAATGACCTGGGAAGGCAGCAATATCTACCCTGAACTCCTCCTATGAAAAGCTAGTCTGCAGCACCAGAGTCCCACTTTCAAATAACCGCCTTAGGGCATTTAAAGTAGCATGCTAGAAATATTAACGTATTAGTAGAGTTATTTTGTGTATCATTAAATGATCCTACTGTAAAAGGCTGCATTTAGATATTCAGAGTGGGTGTTCCTATGGGTACTGTCCTTTGTCTCTTCTTGTGAAACTTGCTTCCTCCCCGTCTCATCTCTGCCCTTATTCCCTCACGCGTTTTTGGAGGACGATGAAAAAGGAGACAGCACTGTGTCCACAGACCACAACAACGGCTCCCGAGTCATCTTTCTGCCCTCCAGGCACGCAGCACTCCCCCTCCACCTTCTCCTTGCTCAATAATAGGCAAGGGGATCACCCTGCACTGGAATTTCGCACATCATCTTAGCAAGTAAGGTGCATGTAAACAAAGGAGTGCAAACCCCTAACCACTACTGAGGAAGAAGGGTGGCAGAAGACAGACATCTGTGGGGTGATTAAGAAGATACAGGAAATCTCAGCAGGTGGGAAGTTCGGAAGGAAGATGCTGGGAAAATGGTAGAAGTGTTGAAGATGGATTGGTGGAAGAAGGCTGGAGGGATGAACCAAAGAGGTGATGAAGAGGTAGAGACAGGACCACCTAATGGAGAGAAGAGAAATGGAAATACTGCTAGAGAGTGAAAAAAGGGCAAGAGAACTCATGGTAGTGAGAAGAGGAAAGAATGGAAGAAGGTAGAAGGAGGTGCAGAAGGAAAACAACAAATTAAATTGGAAAACTTGAAAAGTATGAAATAAGCATTAAGTTTATTAAAATTAAAATAATTAGATAAAAGGAAATGGGTGTGGAAAAGATGATGCAAAAACTTGGACCTGGAGTTCATACACCGCAAACTAGTGTTTTTGTAAACATTTTAACAATTTAACTGGAAATGCACTTTTCAGAGCACTGTTTTTAGGTATCACACATATTATGTGAGAATGTGTGTGTAGAGATAATGCCCGCTATACTAAATATTATAAGGATGAACAATCTAAATCATTAAAAGCCATGAATTTACAATCATTACATTCTTCCTCCATTTCCCATCCCTTTTTTTATGAACTTGAATGCAGACATCCATTAAGCTAATGAGGAAAATGGAGCTGAATTTGCTCTAGTCTGCCTGGAATGGCTCCCAGTGCTGCTTGGTTCAATAGTCAGTAAGATTTAAATCTGACTTTTTGTAGAGCTTCCATAAATAACCAGCTCGGATTCAGAAAGGTCTGAACACCCTAAATTCCTACTGAAGTCAGTAAGAACAGTGTCTATTAAGCTGCTTTCCAAGTTTTGTCCCTTCGTCTTGTAAGAGAACTTCCTCTACCATTAAAAACAATCTCCAGACAAAAACTAAGTATTTTTCCTGAGTTATAATGAATAAATTACCTTGTATTATTGACATAAACGTTTCAAAAGACGAGGAATCATTATGATGTCTCCAGTGATGGTTATTAATGACACAGTCTTTAGAAGCTGTACAGTTGTTCTTCATTTCTTTACTCTCAGTAGAGAAGAAAAAAGTCATTTGTCTGTTGTTTTTCTGGCAGCTGTTGCTACTTAAGCTTCTTAAAGCACAACTAAAAGAGTATAATAGTAACTTAAGACATCATCAACTTAGCTGTAGTGTTGGATCTCAGGACAGGTTACTGTTTTCAACCAGTACTTATAATGTAATCAGCAGTGGAAATAATTTGAAACTGCCCTGCCTACACAAGCAGAGCTGATTCCCCCTGAGGTCAAGGGAAAGGTTCCCACTGACTTCAACAGGCTTTGGATTAAGTTGTGAGTAAGGAGCTGCGCAGGGTAAATACTGGTGACAGGATCTGGGGCTCTGCCAGATAAACACAGAAAGAGAAACAGGGAATTTCAGAATGCTTCATTCCTGGAAGACATGAGACTGTCTACCCTTTGTTTTTTAGCTCTAATTATTCCCCATCCAAAAAAGGTCAGGAGGAAAGAAACAGGAGAAAAGACTGAATTTTTCATTTGCTCTCAAATCTTCAACAGAATGTGAGTACATTCATGAGAAACCAATCTGTTCTAAATAGCCTTTACTCTACTAACAGTGACAACAACCCAAATATAGGAAGGTATGATCTAGGAAAAAAGTCAATGGCATTGGAACCCATGGACAGTTCTTCTAAACAAGGTTTTGGGTTAAATGTCAGAACGTACACTGGAGAATTCCATTGCTAGTCAGCGTCTATTTTGTGCTTGTTTGGAAACAGTCTGACAATTAATACTGGGACATCCTCTTCGATATAATAGATAACATTACCCCCCCTCCTTTTATCAAATTTGGGAATATTAAGAGCCAAAGAATATCCCTTTTATTGAATGCTCTTTTTATTGAGATTATAGTAAGAAAACCCTCTAAAAGTTGATTTTGTGTGGGGACACAGCAAAAGTTCCAACTTCTATTGAGTAATGTTTCTCTTAATTTTCCATTGGTTTTCATATTTGTAAATTAGTTGTGTTAATGCCTTCTGAATTACAGTAGATTTAAAAATTATTACAAAGGGGGGACAACACCTTGAAAATAAATAATTTCATGACATAGGCTGGACATGTATTAAAATCATCGTATTAGGCACTGCAAGTGCTTAAACGTATTCTTTAGATCATCAATGGATTAATCACTATTTTTGTCTTCAAGCACTTTCTGCTCAAGCAGACGTGCAGACAAAAGCAGCAAATGTGAGCACTGTATTAAATTTATTGCGGCACACTGGTGTTTTTAAGATATAATAAATAGATAATTTCTACCAGAAAACCAGGTTTGAACAAAGACTGGCATAGGGAAGCAAGTTCATAAAGACTGTGAGCTTCCAGTACGGAGGAAAGCATTTGTCCTTTTCTGAGCCAGAAAGCACATTCACCTTTCCCAGTGTCAGCAGTGCAAATACGTGCAATTTACGCATTATTGTCTAAGCTTCTGAAAAAATGTGGCCCTTGAGGCTTTCTTCTTTAGAAAATACAAGTCTAGGTTCCCACTAACATTTTTTTGGTGGGAATCATGTAAAAGCAGTTGGGAAGCACAACTAAAAAATCCCTTGGCTGTAACCCATTCACCACACCCCCAAGCCCAAACTTAGCAGGAAAATAATGCAGTGATACACTTGGGTTGCCTTACCATGGCATGACTAAAAAAGTCATCTTGACAATTAGATTGTTAAAGCATGGGGTGAAATTCAGTGCAATTTTAGTTAATGATGCAAAAGTTGTTGCAGGCAAGTTGGATGCAATATTTTATACTCTACTTTTGTTAGTTGATGAAACAGGTATATGAATGAGCCTTGATGAGATTGCAGGTCCTCTGACTTGGGTCTCTTTTAGCCTGGAATAGGTTTTGTCTTTAAATGCACAATAGATCCAAATGGCTGAGGTTTTGGTTTTATTTTCCCTTGAGGTAATAGTTCCTTGGCAACTCACCATGCCGTTTCTACAGGCTTTGCATAAGAAACAGCAGGACAGTGTGAGTAGTTAATACAAAAGACTTCCTCTTCAGAGAAAATGTCGTGTGTCATGATCAAGATATATTCATAAATATCCTATATATACAAACACACACATATATATATGTGTGTTGACTAATAACTAATTAATTTATTGTCTGCATAGGGATTGAAAGAAACTGAGAATTCGTAGCTGCACGCTGAAAAAGAAGTGCTGTATTCAGAAAATAACATGGAAAAACAATCAGCTTGCTAATATGTATATTGCTCAAGTAAAATATTACCTTAATAAAGGCGCTAAGAACGCGCTTGTGTCTATATAGATGTAAATATATTCTAGTTTATTATTTTAGCTCTAGCTTATGCTAGAATTCCTCATTTAAATTACTGATGTAATAAAAACAAGTCTTGCACAGCCCAGTGAGTAAAATCACCAAGACAACAGTTACCCTGCAAATGAGGGTAACACTGCCTAACCAAAAATCTATGTTCCCTCATCTAATGCTTCACCCATGAATTTCTGCTTGTATTTCAATCTGCTTAAACCATGGCAAATGCAGCCATTCCTCTCACAGCCATGATGCACTAAAATTTCAAAAGCCTTCTGCTTGACAGATGCTGAACTGGCTCCCCGTGGTGTTGATACCCTAACAATAGAAAGCAGCCGCCTGGGAAAATTTTGGTACCTACAGCATGGTCTTTGCTCCAACGCACATACTGCCCACCTCTTCACAAAAGCCCCTTCCTCTCCTGACCCTCAGTGTGCCGTGGAGACCCCTGCCCTGCAGCCTCCATCACATCCCAACTAACCTCAGCACTGTTCCCTGTGGTGCTCAGGGCAATGCGAGAGGATACCAACCTCGAATCCTTTTCCCAGTCTGCTTTCCTCACCGTTGTGTTCATAAAGCAAATAATTTCCTGTACTGTCTTTTTTTCAAACCACAGCTTTTTACCTACATCCCTTTCCCTTTACACTTCCTCCACCCCAGCCTGCCTCACTGCATCCTCAGATTATAGAAGACCTGTTAAATGAGAGAGACAAGCTGGCACGAGTCAGATGAAAGAAAAGTAACTGGCAGAATTTAACTCATCTGTGGGCTGTTCTTAGAGAAGACTGAATTAACCCCTGTGGAAATGGGAAAGATGTCTGAGCCATTATGGAAATATCCATGTATGTAAAACTCTGAAAATAGCTCTGTGGCTATTCTCAACAGAAAGACAGAAGAAAAACAAATAAGCTAACACCAAGAGAAAAATCTGTGCCACTAAATTATACATTTCCTCACAATGCTGATGGATATTTCATCTGTGGAAGCAGCATGGATTTTATGATTCATTTTATAACTGATAACTGAAAACATAGAGTGGGATTCACTGAGCAGTTAAAAATGAAGCTATCTAGAAGATAGTGTATAGTCTAATACAGGTGTCTATGCTACCTCATTCATTACGGGAGAGAGATGTAGAAGAGCCATTCCATGTCTTTTGGACACCGATAATCAGATGGGACAACTTTCTTGCTGAAAGACCACAGGAGTGAAGACAATCAGCTTACCGTGGATGCCTAATGAACTTGACAAATGTCAAATGAGATTAATCCCATACTTCCTCTGCAAATTCATCACGTTCTCCTTTCCCTTTTATCTCACCAATTCTTCAGAATCACCCAGTCAACTATCACGTATTCTCCTGTAACTTACGGACCTATTAATTATGATATTTCATATTATTTCTCTATAGAGGATGCATGATATGTTCAAAACCATCATGGCTAATGTATTGGGTATAACTGGCAGGGTTTGGGGGCACGTGGCAGCAGGGAAGACCTGTGTAGGACGAGGCCATGAGCTGCTTTGTGGTGTCTACAGCTGGGTCCAGCTGGCTCTGAAACCCACGTGGGCAACCCATCATACTGGCTCTGAAACCTGTGTGGGTAACCTACTGCACACCACCGCAGGGGAGCACCCAGCACCTTTGCTTGGACATTTAAGAAAGAGCAGTTGGTGCTAGGGGCAGGAGGAACAGAGGAGGAAAGTGTGCTCCACAATGAAGGAGTTACAGCTTTGAGGGACTTCGGCTATGGATGACCCATGCCAGGGCAGGGACGCCCCAGAGGGGCTGTGACCTGTGAGTGACCCACGCTGGGGCAGAGGACAATGAGTAAGAAGTGAAGAGCAGTAGAGGAAAAAGAGTAAGTAAGGAGTGTCAGAAAGTAACCAATATGCACCAACTCCAGTTGCATGCACAGTCCTCTTGTACAGGCTTTGGGGCAGTCTGAGCGTAGCACGTGATGAAAATGAAAGGAGTTGAGACACTTGACTGAAGCTGAGCCTAGGAAAGGGGGAAGGAAAGGTGTTTCCCTTGGTGTTTGTTTAATTGTTTATGTTTTCTTTTTCTGAATCATTGGTTAGAAGTTTATGTTAATTACCAATAAATAAAATAAAATTGACACTGTTTTGCCCACAACAGTTTTAGAGTCCCCTTCTGGTATTTGTAAGCCATTGCAAATAATTTCTTCCCTCTTACCCTGGCTGTGCCTCTGTTATTACTGTGTCATGGCAGGCTGTAGCTACTTCTAAGCAAGAATGCTCCTCCTTATTTCAAAATAAGTCTAAGCATTTTTCAAAAAGTTACAGGTACAGCTGTGACCTTAACTAACACCATTAAAGAGAAATTCCAGGAGGGGCTAACTCACTGCTGATTTTATTAACCGTGTGAATGTCATTGATAAACACGTTGAGTTTCACATACTGAGACAACACAGGCAAAATCCTCCTCCCTGTAAACTGAGGCTTATTTTCATGAAAAGTCAGTTACATTTATATATACATATAACAAATATAACAAATTCCTATTATGCAACAGGCAATTTCATGTTTATTGGCTGTTTCTCAAAATAATGAGAAGCATTTTTAACTGATATGGCACTTTAAATGTAAGATGGTGAGATGTGAAGCAAATAATTAAATTCAGTACCAGAGAACTTGATATATAACTCTTGACATATCCTGTTATAAGCTTTAAGATAGGAAACTGCAATTTCCCAGTGCAAACACTTATTTTAGGCTTAATCTAATCAGAATGAGTGTAAACCAACGATTCACAAGTTTTACGTGTACACCCTTATTATGGTATACACACAAACATACTTAAGAAAAACTTAGAGTACGATGTTACACATTTACAAGAGGAGACTGAGGTAAACTCCAACAGAGTTTGTTCTCAGAGTCACAGAGTTCCTTTTACTCCAGAAGAAACTATTCTAAAATGATTTCCCATTTTGCATGTCAGCTTAGTTGATAGTCAAAAGATTGCCAGTATTTCTTCAGAAGATCCCTTCAGTAGCCAAGGGCGGTTTATGCTGTGTGCACAGAAATAAAGTGACTAGACTTTCCTCAAATGGCCATCAAATGAGTGAAGGAAAACCTTTTTGTAATGGTTGCCATGACCATTGATAATATTTGTTAGTTTGTCATCCACTTCTACTCTTTCCTTTATAGAATTACTAAAAAAGAGAATAGACCACAACTTAATTCAATCACAGCAAGCAAAGGATGGAAACAGACCCCACACAATTGCTGTATTTCCTTTCTCTCTTAAGAATGATACTGGCATCTGAACAAAGAAAATTTGAAGAGGAGAAGGAATCTGGCTTTCATTTTTGGAAAGTATAACAACAAGCCAACAACATGTTTATGGAGGCAATCAATAACATATCCATCTCCACAATGACTTTGGCAGTCATCCTTTGGTCTCAATTTCCCATTACAGTGTCAGAACTCAAGGTACAAATGCTCTCTCCACCTCGTCCAATCTCCCTTCCCCCCTGCCCTCCCAAAGCTTATTGCTTATGGTGAATGAAGTCTCAGCCTTCAGGAAGGTTATTTCCTAAAAGAAGTAATGCATAGTTCAGATTGGGCTATTCTGACTCCTTTCCCCACACTGCTCCTAGGAATCTGAGTGGTTTCCTGAGTTGTCCTCTCATGATCATACCCACTTGTATTAGTCTTAGCACAGCACCAGCTCACTAGATGCCAAGTGAGATCCCATTCCATCCTCCATGGGATTTCATCCACCTCCCTGGCTAACATCTGCTGCTGCAATGCCATCAGGCAGGGGCTGTGACTGGGCTTAAATCTTCACCTTGCCTCTCTTTCTGCTACTGAATCTGAGTTCCTCCTTCAGCTGGAATGAATATCGCTTAATCTTTCTCTCTACCAAGCATTTTTGTAACATGTTGGTTGTAGGTTTTTAACTGCATGTGCTAATCCTGCCACATTTACTGAAAGCTGCATAAGGCCTTTAAGATTTTGGCTGTTGGACTCTATGATGGGATCTCAAGACAGCCCAAACTTTTGTGGTGGATCTGCCTGCACTTCTTCCTGGAAGTAAGTGTACCGAACACCCCAGCAAGACCTTCTACCTATACTGGCATACTCAGAACACAAACTAGAACCAGATGACTCAAAAGAGAGGTCTTTAGATCTGCTAGATAAATCTGACAAAAATCAAAGCATTTGAAAAGAGATTTTCTCTGTTGCCTGCTCTTGTCTTTGAACGGCAAGACCTTTACTTAAGGCCTGATTTCTAGTCCAGCATTTTCCAGCAGCTTTCTGCACAGCACCGAGCACTGCACTGTTCCCCTTGGGTGTCTATGAAAACTACTTTCTTTTTATTATTTGCCTAGTCACTGCTTTCCTCATAGTGCTCCCAGTATCCCATTTGCGCTCTCCTTCACTCTTGTGTTGTGAACTTCTCCCTTGCTAAACTTGCTTGCTTTTAGCAATGGTGCAATCTTTACTTCCTTCCGCAGGGTTTTCTGGGCTGAGGTAGCCTTGACAAGACAAGAAGGTAAGCTGCTTCCTTTTCTGCCTTCCAGCCACAGCCCCCTCAAGAAAACACACAGCACTAAGCGCTCTTGGGAAATCAGAACACCTTTCTTATACACAAATGTCTGTACGATCCAACAGTACAGAACGATTTTTTTTTCCCCAAGATCTGAAAGCATTAATGGGACACCGTCCTTACTCTCTGCAGGTCTTTCCAGAGGTAATGGGATGACAGCCACGTGCATATAATCTTCCACCACACGGTTTAAGAAATTAGAGCTATGGCTTTTGAAAGAAAGTCTGTATTACCCTTTCTTCTAGGCTAAACCTTTCGTATTGCCTTTCTCTTGAGATTAATTTTCTTGGCTGTTGCTTCAGGCTAGTTTACTTACAGGAGAGCTTCTAAAACTTTTGGACTTCCTTCCACAGTCCTTTTGTATTTTGTCAGAATGACAAATAAATTAGCACATGGTAACAGAAAATTTACTTGACTTTGTCCTGTCACTGTGGGAAATTATGCTCCTATTTTCTCTGTTGTGAGATAAGATTATGCCTTCTATCTGGATGCTCTCTGCATGTATTTGTCAGCAGGACCCAAAGTTTACAACACAACCCTTGCCTTGGTATGAGCTACAGAATACATCTGAGTGCTGTATCAATGAGCATTTCTATCCTGTCTTTTACCAGCCACATCAGCAAGAAACCTCCCTCCAACTTCAACTGGAAATACATTAATGATATAGCTGAGAAATATCTCTGGTTTCCATTATGCAAAGTGGAATAGTCAGGGTTCCAGGTGAAGGACGGTGGGATCAACATGAAAACTCTTTAGAGACCACACGTGCACATTTGTCCACTGAGAGGGCATACACCTAATGAAATGAGTAGAATATTGCAAGGACAAGATACGGAGGCTTGTCTTTGTGGCCTTTTTGAGGACTATGACCCTGTAACGCAAATAGTTCTCTCTGCAGGAAATGTAACGACCACTGAAGTTGGAAGATGCTGGGAGAATATGCCAGAATAAATGTGATTTTTTTCTTGATAGGTACTCAATGCTGAACTTGTCAGAGCAAGTCAGGGTGAGAATCACTGATAGTGGCACTTGGCATTTATATCTGACATAGAACACTCATCAATTAAGCTAAGATTTCAGTTTGTGAATGGGGTAGTAAATGATTGGTTGTCTGGCTGCATTACAGTCCACAGCTAGAAAAGGCCACCTTTCCAAAAATCTATTTACCTCTCTGTTCATAAAATTAAAAAAAAAATTCTTTGCCAACACATAAGTGTTCAGAATTAGAATTTAAGTTTTTAATTCTCCCCTAAAATGGCCCTAGGTGATGGGCCATTTTTCATTTAACGGACATTACAGAGCCATATGAAACAATTTATAAAGTGCACTTAATCACTCAAGCAACAAGTTCTTGAAGGTGACAGTATTTCACTTTTCAATAGATGCTATGCCAAATACAACATTTGTCCTGTAAGTAGCTATCATCCTCCTGTCCACATTTGAAGGCTTCCTTGACTTTTTTGCTCCTAATTGCTCCAAGTCAATGCTTCTGACATTTCTGTTCCTTTCCCTATTGCACATGAGAATTTCAAAGCTGAAGCTTTCCAATCCGAAATATTTTTATACATGGTTTAGTAGTTTGCGGAGCACATTTTAAGATACGGGAAAGGAACTTAACAATCAGCCTATGTAGACATAACCATGTTTTTTACAGTAGGTGGAAAGGGGCAGGGAGAGCACACACAGCGCTCCTTTTCATTAATTCATCTTGACTCATGCTGTCCCTCCTTTTGCTGGAACTCTTTTTAAGAATTGGAATTTCCTTTGGAAGAGCTTGCAGGTGGCTGTAGTCCTCACTAGTTGGCTATACTATTTTAGGCCTTTTTTGTTTACTGAAACTGCTTGCCAATTTGAAAGTGATTTGCAGTTTTTTCCACTATTGAGAATGCCTTGCGCAGTCTATTTCATATGGGCATGTACTGCCTGGCTTCCATTAGAAAAATATTTTATAGAGGACAGCACAATGCTTTAATTATTTTGTTGATTTCATTGCACTCCACTGGACGGATAGGATCCCTGTGCACATCTTATTTTTCATCTACTTCTTTGCTTTGTTGTAAAAGACATCTATTTTGGCTAGATGCAACTATCAGTCTATACCTGTTCATTAATTTGGTAGTTTCAAATTCAAAATGCTACACAGTATTATTCATTAAGATTTGACTAAAAAAAATAGAGAGATTAAATATAAGGATAATTCCAGAGGTAGAGAACACTCCCTAAAAAAATAAAAAAGGACACAGGCCTTCTTTGCACAGAGAGATTGTTGCACTTCATCAACTGAGAAAACTGGTGCAATCATACCCTTGCACTGACCTCTTAATACTGAAATAATTTACATTCATCTGGAGGGAAGACTAAACTATGCTAGCAAAAAAGCATACTGATGCTCCCAAAAGGCACTGTATTGATGTAACTCCCTACATAGTTCTACCAAAACAGAAATCATACAGATCCAGCCCTGAGGTGTCACTGAAAGCTGTTACCAAATACTATCTAAACTACCCAAATCAGCTACAGAATTACCGGGTTTGATGTAGCAGCTATTCAATAAAAAACAGAGCCAGGACAACCAAGACACACTGATCCTCCCAATGTTAAAGTCTGAGAAACTGTACATAAAGTGAAGATACTGAAAGAGAAAGCTTTGCTATTGTCTGTCATTAACGATGCTCTAATTGTTACGGCCCTGAGCACCAAGATTTAATTAAACAGATTCAAACAGGCAGTCCCACAGTAGGAAGAGATTTAAGGAGCAGCACAGAGTCAATTTTAAGGAAGGTCTCATTTTTCATGCCTAATCTACTATTTCCAGTTATTGTTTACAATTCTTTCATGTCAGAGCACTGCCGTTAGTGAAACCATTTGTGTTTACTGCTTTTTGCAGGTCCCTCAAAACTTGACGTTAGTTATCTTCTCTAGAACTATTAATTATAATACTAATATACTAGTTATAAAGAGCAGGCTGCAGTCCAGACAAAGCCAGTTAAATTCAACTTTAGTTCAAAGGACAGCAGATAAAGGCTAACAGTGCAACGCTGTGCAACTAGGAAAGTCAGGCTCCCCTGGAAAGTAAAGCACGCGTTTACACAGCCTTAACAGAAGGTGAGCTAAGTGCAGCTGCGAACTACATCACCTAGCAGAGATTTAGGCAGTTCCTTCGAATTTTGTGGTAAAATCCTCTATCTTTCTCACTTTTTCAGGTAATGGTCAAATTATAATTACAATTCATCTTTTCTCACTTAATAAAAAATATCTTTTGCACTAGAATCAACTATGTTCTATATCTAACAGGTATTAGGGTTCCTCCTGCAGACTGGATACAGCTTCAGCAAAGTTTCCAGAATCAAATTGCTGACAGGGAACATATTATTACCTGGAACCGAAGATTAGAAGGGTACTTTAGGAAAGTTCACCTCCCTAGGATAGTTATCCACTTTGGTGGATAACCTTTTCCAGCTGTATATAGAGACGCAAACTAAAAGTCAGTGAGGAAAACATAGTGCAGCTTGTCATGGGAATATTCTGCATGAATTTTGCTAAAGTGGCTCATCTGGTTTCAGTGGATTTGAGTGGAATTTCAGCTGCACTGTGTTAGAAAATTGCATTTAGCTGTAGTGTGTCTATATGATAAGAAAATTACATTTATTATAATTACTTCTTTAGCACAAGTTCTGCATTGGTATCAAAGTATGAAAGGTCATGAAGACTTTTCTTCCCCCAAGACACGGTTCTTTTAGAAGTACCTTATCTGAAGTGTAGGCAATTCACGTGAAAACCTTACTTTAAAAGTACCTAAATATAAAAAGGAAACACTTTTTCCATTTCTATTATAGGGATACACTAATGAAGTATAGCTGATGCCAAATACTTCTCTACATCTGATTTGTTAGTAGGGTTTTTGCATGTACCCTTTGAAAAACAGAAAACACTTGGGCAAATTAAATTGGATTTGGTATGGCTCCAAAGGTGTTTCAGTGTACATCAGTTTCAAAATAGAACAATTACTGTATAGCAGTAAAAAAGATCTTCAAAGGCATTTTGATCTGAGGAAAAAAGTAGAACATGATCAGTAGCTAAAGTTTCTGCACTAGTGGAAAATGCAGATTTAACGCATTAGAAATAATATCCCTGAAGTAAGCTCTTCCCCAGTAAAGGGCATCACCAAAATGCTTAATTTGACAGACGAAGGAGGAATTGAGGACACTGTTACTTCACCATTCAGAGGAACCTGTTTAACAGTCTAATTTAATGATTTAAGCATAATCTGAGTACTTAAACAGTAATGTACAGAGACTAATATTTTAATAAACACACGTCCAGAAAGCACCATAAACCACTTGTTGCAACCATCCACAGTACCGATGGCAGCAAAGCACCCCAACACAGGCTTCAGTTGCTGTACTAGCAACTAACTAACCTCAGGCCAGCAGGGACAACCAGCAGCACTGAAATCCAAGCTGCCACAATTTTGCTGTTAGCAGTATTTAAGATAACTTAGATACGGCTACTATTGCTGCAGTAACGCTCCTCACTTGAAGTTAAACAGCCTTCAAAAATATGTCCTTGCTTTGCCCGTGGAAACAAAGAGCTCCCTTTTGGCTTTATCAGTTGGTCTAAATATTCGGGATTTCAACAGCATGGGGAGTGGGAAAAGGATATTTACACTACCCAACTTTAAGCACTTCACATACTTCCTTCCCTCACCTTGTCTCCAGTGTCTGCCAGGTTTACGTTTGCCGCAGCTACAGCACTTCTGCCTCCTCTGAGAACAAAACACCAGAAACAGCCTAGCGCCTCTAGCTTTCTGATAAGCAGCAAGGAAACAGGATTTAAATTCACATGACAGGTACTCAGCTAATAATTTTTCATAAACGGTAGCGCTATTATATTAGATATTAAACAGGGAAAATGTGTTTGTGTGTACAAGCAGAGCCATTCATCTACTTCAAGTCATCCACAGAGAAATACTTTAAGGATCAGTTTCTCATTTACTTCATTGATTTTTTTCTCCACACACATTTACACAAGATTATGATGTAAGACAACAACATCAACGGTTCTGGTGAAATAACAACTGAAGAGAGATGTCAGAAAATACCACTTGGTTTTCAGCTATGCAAAGAATTTATCTACAGAAAGCGATTAGTGTCATCAAAACTATCACTGAGATGAGGAATATTAATATCAAACCAGGAGCCTGCCTTTGGAATTAACAATGTTGGACTGGTAACTATGAAGACACCAGAGTTTATAAATATATGTCTTTCCCCAAATTTCCTACATTTACAACTATAGTTCTCATAGACCACACATACCTGAAGCCTCCTCACCTTGTCCCGAGAACCGCAGGGTTATATGGAAGTTGCTGCCTGGAACAGCTCTCCGCCCGGGCGGACAGGTAGCTTAAACTGAACTGGCATCTGTCTGGTATTTTGAAAACAGAGAAGTTTTCAATAGTACATGACAATGAAATGCAAAGGTTTTGCATTTCTATGGGCATTTTAGAATGGGATATGATGATTCTAAAGTTTTATTCTATACTGTATCATGTTGTCATACATGGAATTATTAACCCTGCCCACTTGGATATAAGAAGAGCTGGAAATAGGAACAATGACAAAAATGAAACTTCTAATTCTTGATTGGTGAAAATGTGCAGTAAATTCCATGCAGCCCCATACTGTTCCTTCAGCAGAAGAATTCACACTATGTCTTTACAGTTTATCCTTTTCTTGTACGTGCAGTAAGCTTAATACAGTCCTACTTTATGACATGTCACTTTGTATTTCACTATAGCTACTTCTCCCCAGTGAAGTCTTTAGTCATGAAAGAGAGAAACTAGAGGGCAATTAAAGCTCCTGCTTATTTGGTGTGTTTGAAAATAACTGTTACACTACCTGTGGTTATTCTCAGATTATGTTTCTGTGCATCTGTCCGGAATTTGTGTGTTAAAGAGAGGCGATTTTAATATTGACACTCTGGAGACTTAAAAAGATATATTCAGAAATTCGTTACTTCACTTAGACAACACGATCATTCCTATTAAACCCATTTATTTGTTTACATACCATTGTCTGGTTTTCACTGTGATAATTTCCACAGTGTACGGTAGTACCAAGCCTAATTTATAACACCTTGTTCAGTTGTTCTCAGTCTAGGAGTTGTGATCGCCAGGCCGAAAGCACAGCTAAAACTCAAACATCAGCAGAACTGGAGTATGAAGTTGGAAGTATGAGCGCTAATGAAAAGAAAGGGTTGGTTTAGACTTTTTAGAACGACCACACTCGTTGAATTCCAGGCATGATTTATTTTCTCTTTCTAGCATTTGGATAACTCGAGTGCCGCGTGGAACCAGCTGTGGGTCTCCTGTGTAGTCCCTTAATGAAGCTAAGTGCTTAGATCTTCTTCTGTAAGATCTAGAACCTGTAACAGGTTATGGAAAGTAGAATTTACCCAGATACCCTCCCTTCAAATTACTTGGACAGAATACATTGTTTCCCAGTTTGTTTCCCTTCTTCACCACTGGTGTCATTTATATTTAAATTATTGCACCAGCACACTTCAGGATCAAAGGTCTTGCATTTATACAAAATACATATTAGAACATGTTTCTTCAAGTTTGGCAGTACTACAGGAAAAAACCAGAAAAACACTGGAAGAGGGGATTAAAACAGAGAAGGCAGATTGGATCGTTCACTGGAGCAATCTATCATAGCGCTGGATACCAGCTCCAGCCAGACAAGCGAAATGGGTGCAGTCACTGCTCCGCTAAACCCAGAAGTCTGGTTAGACACAGAGGGAACGGTCCGAGCGGTATGTGACAGTCCCTGCCCCAACCACTACCTCTCTCATGCCTGCACCGGCATCCCCGCAGCAAGCATGCCAGGAGGGATCCTAAGGAAACATAGCTCTGAAGAACAGAATTTGTGCTGAAAATACTGTTTGCAATAGCACATTCTCATTGTGCATTTTAGGGCTGCTGTTTAAAAATTTATGAATAGCTTTTACTTGCACTGCCAGCCATCTTTGCAGAAAAGCAGAGAGATTGGTTAGGAAGTCAGAACCTCTCCAACACGTACATTCCTTATGGATGATCGAGGAACAGCCACAGTGGTGATCCCTCTTTTCTGGAGACAGATTATTTTAATCTTTTGTACACCAATGGCAAGTTCCTTTGGGGAGACAGTAAAATGTATTAGAACTTTATAATTAATAAATTTTATGATTAATAAATTGCATCAGGTGAAGTAAGAAGCACTTGATTGTTGAACCTTTTATGATTTTGGTTCCCCTCAATAGCAACTTTTCTTAAAATTTATCAGTTTTATTAAGCTTGTCCTATAGAAAACAGAAAACATGCTTAATAGAAGAAGGGCCTCTAGTTGAATGAGACTCATAAGAGTCATAAGAATTTACTTATGACTTTTCAATTCTCATAAGAATTTACTAGTAAAATAAAATAAAAATTAAAGCTCTAAACATTATAATAGAAATCCATCGCTGAATCAAAGTAAAGACTAGGTTTGGTTTTTTTTTTTTTCTTTTGGTGCCAGTCCCATGTTAGGGATGGTTCATAAAGTAAGTAATCAAAGTTAAATGTAAAAAATGCACAGCTCTCCCTTTAGAAGTTCAAATTCATTAGGAAGGTAGGGAAGTCAAAGCTCTGTCTGATCCTCTTCCCTGCACGGCTCCTAGTTTTGCCAAGGAAGCAGTACACAATATCTGTTGACTCCAAATAGGCAAGAGTAGGAAGTCTAATTAGTCTGCTAAGAGATGGTTGTTCCTTTGTAGTCTAATTGACACCGGATATACTTCAACACATTAATACACTCCCATTTTTAAAAGAAGAAGGGTGCTTTGTAAAACTCTGGCATGCTTACATCCTGTTTCTTTCGTAATGCA
Organism: Aptenodytes forsteri; assembly: GCF_000699145.1. Classification (NCBI taxonomy): domain Eukaryota; kingdom Metazoa; phylum Chordata; class Aves; order Sphenisciformes; family Spheniscidae; genus Aptenodytes; species Aptenodytes forsteri. The sequence continues at coordinate 7,200,687 of NW_008795490.1, forward strand.
TCATACCGTGGTCAGAAGTACTGCTCTTGGATACCCATCAGAGCAGCTTCCAAGACAAAACTAATACATACTTAAATCTTATTTTGTTTTCAGACGGCACTCCTATTTGAAAGAAATTAGGACTAAAGGAAAAAAAAAAACCAGCACACCTGTTGAATAGATAAATCCCCCATATAGAAAACTGGCAGCTGTTATGCAGGGTAATGACAGCTAGTGATGCGAAGCTGAGGGATGCTGTTTGACACAGCGGTCTGCTTCCCACTCTCCTGCCTGGGTTCGTCTGGGTTTGTACCCTAAGGTTTTGTTATTCAAGAATCTTCCAAAAGACAAAGCAAAACTTGATCAAAATAGAGTCTGCACTGCAAAATACTGACTCACGTCCTTTTCCCCCTAAACTAGTCTTGGTTCACTGGACTGTAATTTTGGCAAATCTAGTCAAGTTCCACATCCAAAACTGTAATTAGAGAAAATAAACAGAGATGTATCCTGTTAAGAAATAATATGCTCAAAATTATAATGGAAAGAACAACTGAAAAAACAGTATTTGCCAATGTGGAATAAGGTTATATATAAAAAAAAAAAATCATATAAAGTGATGTAATTTTCTCCTTCCAGTTTACAAATTTTTTGTCTTGTATAAGATGCTCAAGAAAAATACATTCAAGATTATCTGTAAGGAGAAAAAAAAAAAATCTTTTGTTAGTCTGCTGACTTTTAGGAGAGTTGGCAAGATACAGAAACAAGTGAATCCTTCCATCCAGAGCTAGGCTGCTTTGAACAAGAATGCGGATCTAAAACAAAAAGTGAGACATTGTGGAAACCTGTACCCTGGAAGAAAACATAAGGAAATTCTATAGCGTGCTGTCCTGGTTTCGGCAGGGATAGAGTTAATTTCTTTCTTAGTAGCTCGTACAGTGCTGTGTTTTGGATTTAGGAGGAGAACAATGTTGATAACGCACTGATGTTTTAGTTGTTGCTAAGTAGTCCTTACACTAGTCAAGGACTTTTCACCTTCTCATGCTCTGCTGACTGAGAAGGCTGCAGGTGCACGGGGGGCTGGGAGGGGGCACAGCCAGGACAGCTGA
>NW_008795490.1:7201981-7207211 GCF_000699145.1 Aptenodytes forsteri
TTAAACCGTCTTTATCTCAACCCATGAGTTTTCTCACTTTTGCCCTTCCGATTCTCTCCCCCATCCCACCGGGGGGCAGCGAGCGAGCGGCTGTGTGGGGCTTAGTTGCCAGCTGGGGTTAAACCACGACACATGCCAACGATGTCATGGCACAGGCAGAAAACTGCACTCTCCAGGAGTGCCCAGATGGGGGTATGTCAGCTGATAATTACACCTTCCATTCCCAAGCAAATCTTGGAAGTGGCAAATACTATAAAGGTACGAAGCAAAATATTTGAACAAATGTGACACACAAAAGCCTTCTCGTAACATATACATAGTTCTTTTTATACCATGTGCTCTACAGATGCCAGACCCTAGTATTACAAAGCAAATGGATAAAATCATGGTAGCCATTGATGACACTTAGACTGTATAAATTTTGAACCTGTGTTAAAAAACTTTAGGAGCACAGTTCAGTAGCTAAAACCTTCAGAACAAATTAAGCCCTAAACCTCTGAACTGATTCTTAGGAGCATTTTTCTGTTTCAATTATCTTTGCTTCCACCTAGGACAATCTGGATGTAAATTCTCCAGCATCCATGCAATCACATGTCACCAAAGAATATCTATACCTTCTCCAAGAACCTACCATTCCTGTAGCAATTATATGGATTCATGGAAATCACGCTTGCAGCAATGCATAAAATAGCATATGTATGTACAAACATGCTCCACCTCAGGAGAACAAAGCAAGCCATTCGCCAGAGACTCACGTAATTTTTACAACATAATATTAATAAAAAAAAGCTACTGACAAGTCTAAAGTACCTGCCATTACTGTTGCCACATTGCAGGGGTGGGATTTGGTTTCTTTTAAACCATTTATGTGATTTGTTCATGACTCATGGCAACTCCAGGAACCAACAAGCTGGCTGCATGCATGAAACAGTAATTGAAAGCAGTCAGAGAGGTAAACAGGAAAAAAAAAAAAGAATACTGTTTCTTGAACATAAATATTCATAATCTTCTCTGCACAGAATTCCACATACTTATTGACAGTTCTGATTTTGTCCCCAGGAAAGTGCTAATTTCATCATTTTAGTGAAAGATCTCTACGGCTCTAGATTCCTCCTCCCATAAGCAGAAAACTTGACATCTGGACATTAAGTTAGATATGATAGAATCAGACATTACTAATCTGGAGACCAATGTTCATATGCTGAATTTTATTAACTTTCCTTTCCTGTAGAATCTGACCAGGTCATTTTCTTCTCTCCCTGCCTTTTTGATGGCACTAATCAAAATGTCTTGTGCTGGGCAAGGGAACCACTGAAGAAATCTTTATTTGCATTCAACAGCTGAATGCTTGCAACAGATTCCAGGATTTAGTGTGATCATGAAGCATGCTGGCTTGTTTGCAAATGCCATAACGCAAGTTATGAACCTCCATTTGGTGGCAAGTGTAGCACTTAAAGAAGTATCAGATAAAAATGGATGTGCCATGCTAACTTTTAAAGTCACCCTTCCCAAGTGTGGAATATGTTTAAATGTCTATGAGGCAAAATACAAATTTGCATCAACATTTCCCAAACTGTTTACTTTGCCTCTATCTGGTCTAAAATACAATTTTAAGTACAGTAGTAGTTAGTTGAACACTTTAATTTAGTAAAAACTCTGGATACAAAATGTCTGCGCAAATCTCTCTCATTCTGGACAATCGAATGAATCTATGGTGTAACTCACTAATAAAAATACTTGAAGGATGAGTGAATTTTGCTGGGGAAGTTTCCTCTCCCACTTTTAGCCTCTCTTACATTTTACTATTTTGAGACTTGAAATACATAAAACCTCTGGTTTCAATTAAATCTGGCCAGAGACAAATATTAATGACATTAAAAACTATAATTTCACTTACACTTACAAGAGTTAAGCACATACTTATCTTATTATGATGCTCACATAGAATAAAAATAGAAGCTTACAGTATTGAAAGCAGAGATTAGCATACATGTCCCCAACCCCCCCACTGCAATAAAGATGTAAGTAGTTTAATTTTCAACATTTGTTTTACTTTAGAATCTGGGTCCATTTTTCTTTTTTCCACCCACTTCTGTGTGGAAATTTTTGTGTGGGGTGTGCTTTCCAAATAAAGTCCTTTTACTGGGCACTGCGCAGAGCACAGCTGGAAAGAAGGATAAGTATGAGCGTCCACCCTAAATTTTCAATTATTTTATATTTTGCATGTGCATTAACTATATAATTTACATTGCATCTTCATCAACAATATCTTCTATGGTCACTTTAGTGATGAAAAGATGTCTTAAAAACTTGTATGAAAGAGATTAGTTACCTATAACTAATTCCTTCTAAGATATATTACCTACAGATACAGCAGCATTAGCTAGTGAATTTCCATTTTCAACCATCTCCATCCACTCCTTTACAATGGCACATTTCCAGCAGCATCTGCCCCATTGTCATCCATGGTTCTATCTCTTCCCACGTCACAGTCTACTGAGAGGACCTCCACACCACCTGCCAATTGCTTGTAGACACAGACAAGAGGACGACCTGAATAAACCTTTCCTATGAACAGAAAATATGAAGCCAATACAGCATTCAGCTAGCCTCAGTTCTGTGAATAGGCTTACGGATGAAGACAGACAATGGTTTCAAGTGAAACTTTGATACCCATTTTCAGAAAAAACTTATGGTGAATCCTCAAAGTAGCCTACTCCTCAAAAGATGTAGAACGTCAGGTCTGTACCCTAGAAACTGACTCTTTCCTACTCTCCCGACCAGATGGATAGCTAGTAGAAAAAGCATTTTTTTACAGGAGACGGAATAGCCCTTGGTCAAAAGACTGGTAAATCAAAAATACAAAGACAAGATTAAGTCACAGTAAGGGTCTTGGCTTTCAATAAAAGGAAAGGCCATCACCAAATGCTTCAAATGTAGTAGGAGAGAATATTCAGAAACCTGCAGCTACAACCACCAGCCGCACCTTGGCTTCTGTATTCAATGCTTGAGGCACTTGATCCATTGACTGACTCCCAGGAAAGTGAAGATGACCACCCTCTGGGACTATGAAGAGGACTCTAATCTGGAATGGTCCTGATCAGGTCGGATTTAACTGAGAAATATGAACCACTGTAGATGACATCTGTGATATTCTTCACTTAAAACTCAATGATATATTCATTTTTGATGACAAGAAATAATTGTAAATTTCCTTTCTCCTAGGCATATTCTGAGCCTGATTATATTAGCAAGTCTAATGAGGTAATGGGAGTCTCATGGGAGGAGTTCTAGAAGAGAAACAAAAGAACAAGAGTTTAAATGCAGTGAAGAAAAACTGTTTCATAATTTTGAGCATGCCTGAGGTTACCAGCTGTCAAACACTGGCGATAAATGGCATCTAGAATGACATTAGGTCAAAGAGGCCAGTCATAGTACAGAGAGAATGAACAATTTGCATTGCATTCCACAAAAAGATCCCCAAATAATTCCTTTATAGCTAGAATGTGTAACGTTAGAGTTCATGCCGGTACCTCCATGGAGGTTCCTACAGGGAGTCTGCAGGAAGTTGCCTGTGTGGGATTTGGGAGACTGAGGGCAAGTGAGCATAGCATATACAATGGATTTACTCTTTTTTAGAGTGAAGGGATGTCCCCCAGAGACAAAAAGTATCAAGTAGCTATCCTTATCAAAATGGCAACCTCACTGTAGAGGTGCTAAACATGGTTTCTTTCAAAGGATGATTTCTCATTGCAGGATAAATTTTCTTCAGGAATCAAGAGAGACACAGCAGACATTAATGTGTGTGCTCTGGTATCCTCCTGGGAGGCCCGGGGAGTCGTATGACAATAGCTTTCTGATGCTAATGTATCAGAAACTCAGAAGAAATTATTTAGCAAATCTTCAAATGTTATCAAATTGTCAAGTGGTTGACAGTCTTCTACTATAAACAAAGCCACTCAGTTCTTGTTTGTTCACTCTTTTTGAAGGCTGCAGTAGACACGGTGCCTACTGCGTTTGGTCACATGAACAACACAAGCCTCTTCTGCAGCCCTCTGTACTTTTTGTCAAAGTTCCCAGATATTTGAGTATAATGTCAAGTATTTTGCACTTAGCCACCCAGTGAGTGCCGGTCAGCAAGACCTTTGTTTTGGAGTGATGATGGAGGAACCTACCAAGATGTGGACTGATTCAACATACTATCCCTGCAAAGTACTTCTGCCAGTTGCTTGCCAAAATCTCAAGAAACCACTTTAAACCAAAGCCTTAATAGACAAAGAGTTTCAGAAAAATGGCTGATACTCTCAGGTCTTCTCTAGAGTGCCCTACAAAGAGAAAACCTCTTCAGTCTCTAAAAACATTATGTCTGGAAAACTCAAGGTTCCCACCCTGTGTTTTGCATTTCCCTTTTCTAAAGGCTTGAATGTGAAAGAGCTTTTAAGTCAGGAGGCATAAACAGATGTTTTCTCTTGGGAACTGTCGAGTCTTTACATTTTGCATAGCTGAGGACTAAAAAGACAAGGAAGTTGACTGAAGATCAAGAAATTTCTGGACAGGAGACTAACAGAACACTAGTCATTGAGAGCGAACGCTTGTAGCAAGTCATCTTACTTTTAATCTAAGACTGGAGCTGTGTGAACCAAGGGGAAAAAAAAGTGGGCTGAGTGAGGCTTGTCCTGAAGATTTGCACAGTGCACAGATGTTTGTGGAAGCATCTGTGTCTACAGTGACTGGAAAGACTGATCAAAAGGAGTCAAAAGAGGCAAGATGATCTCTGAAATGATGAACTGTGATAGAGGAAGAAGTTGTGGAATTTCAGTACACAGTAATCTTGATAGGTATTTCCATTGTCAGAAACTGAAGAAATTGCAGGTGCAAGGTGTTTAGCATACTACAATGTGCTTAGGTTCAAAGAGCTTAGTGATTTGACCAAATACACATGGATCTGTAAACCTGACATATATAGGTAGAAACACTTGCAAACAGATTACTTCACAGAAAGCTGACTGAACAGTACCAACAAATATTACACAGCTACTATGAAAAGTGGCTGTAGAAAGAAACTTTCACATTTTACGCTGTTTGTATCTCATTTGAGCTTCAGCAGGGAAAACTGCTAAGTACTCCAAAGAGTCCGTGGGAGAAATATCATAGAATCATAGAATCATAGAAAAGTTTGGGTTGGAAGGGACCTTTAAAGGTCATCTAGTCCAACCCCCCTGCCGTGGGC
>NW_008795490.1:7209104-7212047 GCF_000699145.1 Aptenodytes forsteri
GGCTCCGTGCATCCTTGGCATAGACTACCTCAGGAGAGGGTATTTCAAGGACCCAAAAGGGTACCAGTGGGTTTTTGGTATAGCTGCCTTGGAGACAGAGGAAATTAAACAGCTGTCTACCTTGCCTGGTGTCATGACCCAGACTGGGTACCTCAGGGGGTCGTAGTGGTTTCGTGATTCCCTTGGGCTAAATTAAGGTGAAACGACACCAGACGATCGATCAAACGTTTTATTTATGGTAGAAGCAACCTGAACTTGAAAAGCGTCATGGCAGGTGGCATGGGTTCTATTGAGACATTTATAAGAAGAAAAAGGAAAGAGGAAAAGGAAAAAGAAAAAAGAGAGGGGGAGAGAGAGAGAGAGCTCACCACCCTTGGACCCCACAATGACGACTGCAGACGTGTCAGTCCTCTGGCGGTGGGTGCGCACATGGCTCCTTGCAGCGGCACCTTTTATAGCCTAGTTCCCAGAAAGAGGAAAAGGAAAAAGAAAAAAGAGAGGGGGAGAGAGAGAGAGAGCTCACCACCCTTGGACCCCACAATGACGACTGCAGACGTGTCAGTCCTCTGGCGGTGGGTGCGCACATGGCTCCTTGCAGCGGCACCTTTTATAGCCTAGTTCCCACCTCTCGGCCGCGCTAGTCACGCCCCTCAGGGAGTTACGTAACTCCTGATGTCCTGCGCAGGCGCCACTGGGGGGTGGTCGCGAGAGGGTCTTTTGGGTGGTCGTGAGCCCCTTCCTCAAATGAGCTTGTATGACCTCAGACCATATATGGTGCGTTGTCCTGCCGGACCTGTCAGAACATGGAACTGCACACTCTCCGGCATGCCCTCCGCGTCCCCTCCGGTGCCTCTCACCTGCTGTGCAGACCGCAACCTGCTTTGCCACAATGTTTGAGACATTAACTCTTTCAGTCTCTCACACCACGCCGTGGCTCAAACATTGTCCATATAATCTTCATCCAGGGTGGTGATTTTCACATAACGGATAGAGGATAGAGAAGATAAAAGTCGTGAAATCATACACCTTACAATGGCAAGGCCAATCATCAAAAACAAGAATCCACAGCCCAACATCATAGCAATATTTAAAAGCCATTCTCCCCAACCTGTTAGTCCCAGTGAATTCAGGAGAGAGTTGAACCAAGATCCAGGGCTCCAGCCATTAAACCGGTCCTTTGGCTGCATCGCTTGGAAGAGCTCTCCAGTCTGCTCCGACACCTCTCTCATCTCTGTCGCGCTTCTTCTACGGTGGTAGTTGCATTATGTATGGTAAGACAGCATTCTCCATCAGTGAGATTTAACATTCCACATACCCCTTATTTTAACAATAATATATCTAAGGCTAATCTGTTTTGCAAAGTCATTTTAGACACCTGTTGAATCTGTACATTCATTTCCCCAAAGGCCTGATTGGTCCAATTGCTTAGGACATGTACTTGCCAGGTCAGATTTTCTAAGACAAATTGGTGTCTTTTAAGGGTCACATATGGGGTAAATATATTTTCTAACATCAGAGATGTTGTCATGCCCCAGGTATAGTAATCGGGTACTCGGATTCCATGCACTGCCCACTTGGGTCGCGCCTGGGACCCATCACTTTCCCTGCGCCTTCTGTTTTGATGAGGCACTGAGAAACTGAACACTCTAGAAGGACACATTGTAGGAACTCCTATTCCACACTGTAATCCGGCATGTAGTCTCACATTAAGATAGGAATATAATTTTCCATCTGAGCATCCCCACACTGTGCCCCATGGGGACGCGTACCTGGCAGTAGCGCAAGTGTCCATCCTGCCGCTCCCTCCCCCACCGTTCACATATGCGGGATCATGGGAAAGGGGAATTCCACAAGTTGTTAGGGATGTACCTCGACCGGTTTTGTTCATTACTCGCTCACATAGATCTTGTCTTTGTTGTCGGAAACCATATATTGGATAACCCCAACACGTACACATATCCCGAATGCACGTTCTCAACTCTGGGCTATACCAGGTTTCCAGTGGGTCACCAGCCCCCATGGTACAATTTATCATTTGGGTACAATTAAATAATGGGGACTTGGTCCTACTCCTAATCCTCGAGCCAACTTCACCTAGATCATCTGGGTCCCCCTTTTCTCTGCCCAAAATATATCTCCAAGACCAGGCCCAGTGGTGCCAACTATGATTCCGGGTGCTTGTGTTCCCTTCTTGGCCCGGAATATCAATACACCACAATGGGTTCCATGGTATCTTATACTCATATTCAAAATAGCCACCGGTGAGGGTAGGCTTTCCCCAGACTATTTTTGTACAGGTCTGGTTAAATGTCTGAGTTTCATTTCTATATTCATTGCAACTTTGATTCCACAATTTTTTCCAGGAAAAATTGGTCGGAAGTTGATACCTGGTCCCCAAGAGATCAACCACTGTGTCGTTTTGTATTGTTAGGCGATAGCTGTCTAAGTGAAAGCTACTGTTTAAATCAATCATTGCAAATTTAAATCCCCCTTCTGTCGAGTCAGGGAGGGTAATACATACTCCTTGGTCCGTGTGATTCCACATACGTACAAACCCCTGTATCAACTCCCAAGCCAAATTGGGGGTACCACCCCGTGATCCCAGGATCCCAACAGTGATAAAAAGAAAATAGGTTTTCCTGTCCATCTTTCTCAATATAGTCACCAAATAATTTCCAATAAAATCAAGCCAATAACACAAACATCAACAACCCTGCAATTGTGAACGTAGAACCCGCGATGGTTTGTTTACAACCTGCAACATATACATGTATAGATATGCCAAACAGAGTATAACCAAGGAGACAATCACATATGGCTATAAAGGTTTCTGCGACGACCTGCAAATACATAGAACAAGAACAAAGCAGGTTCAAAAGGACAGCACAATCCATCTAGTATTAATTCGATGATCCCTTCCGTGGGTGTCGGTGGCTACCCCGG
>NW_008795490.1:7214460-7230804 GCF_000699145.1 Aptenodytes forsteri
GGTGCGGCCTTTACCCTCAGATGAGTACCCACCATTCTGCCTTGAAGTTCGGGTAGGATGGGTGCCCTTGTCCTATGCCCCATTGCTGGGTTATGTGCACGCTGAGTCCCCCACTCAGCCCGTGGAATGCCTCTCCTTCCAAGAGGCGCCCTCCCTCGCCAACTGCCGCGCCACGCCCTGTTTGCCCGTCCTGTTGGCAGCGCTTCTGGTGGCCGCGCTCCCTGGGGCTGCCTTTAGTGGGGGATGGGGGGTGGCAGTCGTTGCTCCTGGCCCCACCCATGCCTCGCCAGCTGCCGGCTCCGGCCAGGTCTCTGCGCTCCCCTGTGGGTTCCCCCGCTCACCCCGGCTCAGGAAACCCCCTGTACGCCACGATCTGCCACTCTGCTGCGGGACGCGCCTGCACCGGAGCTGATCGCCTCTGTGATCATCTAAAACCTGACATATGTATATCATCTAAAGCTGTGAGGTAAGGGGAAGAAAGCTTCAACAGCGTTCATAATGCCCTCTTCGAAAGAGAGCTGAATGTTCTGATTGCGGTAGGTGGTTAAGAGTGGACAAGAAGTTGCCCTCTTTCATGACCACCTGCAGTATACGCGGCAGGGCCTGTACTGTGGGGCTTGTGCACGTTCCTGCAGGTGTTGCTGAGAATAAAAATTTCTTAGCTAATAGGAGCTATGTTTAGATGTATCTGTACCATAAAATATACTGATAGAACCTTCAAAGGAGTACTGTCCTTTTCTGCAAGTCTAGTGCAATTAGGTTCAGTAAGGTTTATCATTATTATTTTGTATAAAGTACAAATAAAACCTCAGCATTTCCCAACACAAAACATAAATGGAAAAAAGTCAAGACTTCTGTCTCAAAATCTGTCAGTATAAAGACTATAAGATTAGACCCCCCACACCAGAGAACTAACAGCATACCACACTTGGATCCATTAAAGCCATTGCCATTGTTCTAGCTATATTTTACTGAACAACAAGCAAAGCTTTCTACCCGAACACAGCAAACACTTAATGTACACGAGTACTCTTATTGCCTCAATAGAACCATTCACATGGGTGAAGTCACTCAGGCAAGTAAGTGTAGGATAAAGACCAGATGTGTGTAAAGCTTCTATTATCAAAGGGCTGCTGAGCTGAAGTGCAGTGGTCGTGAGTACCTGCATGCCTGTTTTACAAATACAGATTTAATATCTACACTGAATAAAGTATTTTTCCCAAGACTGTGCTGATACACTTGATTACCTTCAGCACAAAAGAAATATTTGCTGTTTTCTACAACAGCTTACAGGGATTTCAGTATGGGCTAGTTCCTGCAAAGCTGTATTCACACCAAGAGATATGGCCTCTATTTTGAGCAGTGCCATATCCTGACAATATGCTATACATCTGAATCTTTGATAAGCTTTTCATATTGCAAGTTTAAAAGCTGTCTGCATTCAGAAACATGCAGACTGTGGATATTCTTCCACAGTCACAAGCAAACATACACCAAGTATTGAATTCACACACTGCATAAAAATCTCTTCATTCTGCCCCACACTCACTATTATTCACAAAATGCTTACAATGCATCATAACAAACATTAGACCTAATAAAGACAAAATGATGTGTCACTGAAAGACACTGGGAGAAATCAGGTCATCACAATGTCTCAGGTCCTGCAATACCTTTTTTTACAGTAACATTTCCAGGTATTTTGGGAGAGGGACCATTACTCAACGTTGAGCAGAAGCCAGAAAAACCCTCCCAAAAGCTCACTGACTAACTGAAATTTTTACTCTAGACCCACTTCAATCTTGCAATCCAATCCAATCCATAAATTTATCAAGATGTCTTAAAACAAATTAATGCTTTGTCCCTAATGCCTTAAGAAAGCCATTCCATAACTAGACAATCTTTTTTCAATAGATAAGATTTTCATCATCTCAGTAGCCCTTCTTTGCATCTCTTACTAGTAAATAACTTTCACCAACAATCAGAATCAAACCCGCTATTGTGACAGCGTACTTACTCTCTGTACTGAAACAATCTCATTCAATACATCCTAAATTCGCATTAGCCCGCTGAACTAGGTGACGCTGATCAGAATTACTTCAGCTTCCAGTATCCTAATTTTTATTTAAAAAATATTCTTGTTAGAACCCAAGTGAGTGACTTTGTATTTTGTGCTTTCAGTTTCACTCCATTTTAGTCCTTCAGTCAAAGTCTCAGAATTTTTCCCAGTTCTCTGCAGTACTTGCAATACCTCCCAACTTCATCTCATCCACAAATTACATGTGACTTAGATGGTGACCTCAACTTAAGTCACTGATGTATGAAACAGGATGTCCCCCTAGGCTGATCTCTCTCAGTTTCCATCCTGGAAATAATTTAGAATTTACTGCAATCTCTTTTTCCACCAGCTTTAATCCATCTTTCAATTGTCATGTTAATCTATTTCCACCTAAGTATTTTTAGAGCCTTATGTCAAGCATTACTTCATTTTAAGTAAATTAAATTAATCATATTCATTTTCTAAAAACTTGTGTCAGTTTAAAAACATCTAAAAACAGTGTCCCAAACCACCCAGGGTGAGGGGCAGAATGAAAGGGCTAGGAGAAAACATACTATATGCTATCATACCCATGTTTGAACTTCAAGTCTTGTTCACAATCTGAAGTAAGCTTTTGCTTAATCTTGTGGTTAAACTAACACGTCTGAAGTTGATCGCAACTTTTTTTTTTTAATACAATTGCTTTATTTGCTGTTCTTCTGCTGTAAAATACTGTGAACTTATAGATCCATTAAAAGTACTTATTTCAGTATTGTAGAATGGAGGTTATGTTGGTCCTCTGATAAAACCAACATTTTAAGATTTGCATTAGGTATTACTAGTCTATAAATTGCTGCCCATGACTTACAACTACATTGTCTCCGTATCTCAGATCTCCTCATTCCTGCCCATTGTCCCCTAAATTATCCTATCAAGTTTTTTTCTATTCCTTCCGCTCTCATTATACATCTTCTCATTACTTGTTAAAGCCTTCTCTGCCTCTCCTAAAAACTCTATTTTGGGAACTTGTTACCAAAATCAACCCTTGTCTTGTCATTACTTGTCAGGATTACAAAAATCCTGACTATACTAAGAAGTGTTAAATCTAAAGCAGCCCATTTTTAAGATGGGTTGAGGCAAGTAAAAGTTGACAACTTCACCAACTGCTTAGCTGGAGGTCTCCAAGCTCCTAGAGATCAGTTTGTTGGGCTGTGATCGAGAATATGGCTCTGAGCAGAGTTAATTTCCACATATCCTTCTTTAAATATTGTAGTCCTACTGCTGCCAAAGAGCCTCTGAAGCTCAGGAGGGAACTCCAAACGCTACATTTTTCTCCATAGCACACACCAGGTAAAACCCAGACCCTGTTAATCTTCCCAAATCACCCGAGAATGTCTAAAAATGTGGGCTATCACTCATACTTAGCATTGTATTCAACCACAACCACCTCCCCTCTACCTACAGGAACACCACAGAGTAAATACAGACAGAGAAAAAGGGGAGGCAAATCACAACAGGGAGGACAGCACAAAATCAGGAGATAGCATTTTAAGGACAAACGTGGATCTCTGTAGTTCTCTGCAGATACCATGCAGTTATTTATGCAGTTTCCCCAAGTTTTCCAAAAGGGCCACAGCAAACCAATTTTAATTATTTAATAAATATGACATATTTAATGAACGCAAAGGTTCCAAGGATGAGAAGATCTACTTCTCTCCATTTTCAGAATGCTGTCAACTTGTATTTTTTTTTTCTTCCCCTTTAGAGCTAGACTTAGTCTCTGCTATCATTTCCTCAACTAGGTTAACTTTCTCCTGTGCTACAACTCACATTTTTCCCAGTTTGCGGTAAAAAAAAGTGGGTTTCTGTGGTCATTCTTGTGCTCCTCCCCACCTCTCCTATCTTCCTGTAATCTTTTGTCTAAAGCTCAAGTTTCTTTCTCATCTCTTTCAAGGTTCTACAGAAACCAGCCAACAACTCTAACCTCATTCCAGTCACTGCCCTGCTCCCATCCCATGTGGCATTGTAAGGATTTCTTCCATTTTCTTCTGCAATCATTTCTGTGCCCCCTCCCATTCTGTGGAGAATGTGATTTCTTTTTCTCCCCTGGCATACGTCTCCACTCTCTTTCAAGTTTGTTTTCAATGCTCTTATTTATAAAGTTCCTATTCTGAGATCATTTAGGGCATTACATTCAGGACGATCTCTATGATCTGACTGTTCCAATACTCTTGTAAGCCAAAAAGAGCTCTGCTGGCAACATAATATTCTTTTCTTGCTGATAGTGAAATATCTAACGCAAATTCATGTTTTCTCCAGTTCTTGTCTCTACAGCTGTGCACTGAAAGGTGGTGATGCAATAAGAAAAGCATTGCTCCTTTCCCCAACAAACTTGGTTAAAATTCCAACATTTAAAAATAGGTACTCTGAGGTGATTGTGAAGAACAGTTGCTGTCAGTATCAGAATGCACTGGTGGTTTAGAAACTTGGCATCAAACTTTAGGTTTTCCTAATCCAGATATCCAGGCTCAGGCTCCAATTCCATAAACCACACAACAAAGGACATTTTAAAAGAAAGCAAGAACTATACTTTATAAGCAAGGGCACTTTCCAATCTCAATCAGAACATTACCACAAAGATTTTACAATACCAGAAACTATCTTTGATCTTCCATAAATCTAACTTCCTCTAAATTTGTGTTCTCATTCTTTTTGTACCAGGCTCCTATTTTACTGTTGACATGAAAAAGGAGAAAAATCAAAGATCATCCATTTGGAATACTGCACAATTAAAAGCTAACTTTTGGCACTATGCTAGTACATTTAAAGTTTAGAATTAAGAACACCATTTGTCAACAGTATCTGTTTACTTGTATCTGACATTTTCCCAGTACTTGTAAACAAGGTACTTATGTTTTTTGGAAGGCATTCTTATAGGCCACCATTGAATTTACATGCATTATATTACAAATGCACAGACACGTGTGTCCGCACACCCCACCATCCTACTTCAGACAGTAAGTTTCTCTGTTGTTAATTTCTCATAGGTAAGTATTATATAGCATCAAATACTACACTTAGAAACACATTCTGGAATATGATCATACTTAAGTCTGTGCTTCTGAAATGTCACTTACAAAGGACATCATTAAAAATTCCACCTGAAATGACTGCAACAATTTAAAAAGAACACCTCCGGTATTAGTAAATCCAATTAGTGCACATTTGAAAAAATCTCCACCATTTCATAAACAATGACCTGCTCTGCAAGACACTTCTCAAAGACTTTCATAGGAATCCTGAAGTATAACATGGAACTTGCCCTGCAGAGAGGTGAAAGTATAAAGAACTGCAAAAACATTAAGTAATACCAAAAGCCTTTTAAGTAACAAACATTGAACAGATTTACTAAAATTCTAGCTTACATAAGTAGCAAAACTGAACATGGAATATCTGACAGAAAACGCTTCTTTCGCCTTTCTTAAGCAAGACAAACTCACAATCCAAAGGAGGAAGGCCAACAAGCATGTGGGCTGCAATCATACTGAAGAAGAGAGAGCTGTCGGCTGCAGCATGCAACAAAAATGCCACTCTCCTTTATTTAATACTGTATTCGTACGTGTTGGGAATTGGTTTAAAAGGAGCTATGGGTTGATACTTTATCATTCAGAGCGGCTGTAAAATGAATCAGTCAACACTTAAAGCTCACATGATATTTAACGATGGGGCCCATAAATGCCGGTGCCTACCACAAATTCCAATTTGGAATAATTACAGGCTACCTACCTACTTTCTCCTGACATTTTCAAATGTGTACGCTTTTTGAACTGTTCTGTAACATTGGTTTGTACTTTTGCGCTATCTGCCACACGTAAAGCTGTCCCAGAAGCTATACTTAATGGAATGGAAATGTTTTGCTATAATTTACTTTAGGCATCAGTTTCGATGATAAATACTCAGTCTGTTGAATCAAATGTGGCTTAAAGATGTGGCTTCAAACATGGTCTGATGGGCTGTTACAAAACTTCTCAATTAAAAAATAAATGATCGGAGCAAAATAATTTTATGCAAAATTGAACTCGATGTGCTAATTCAGGTATTGTGGTCTGAAGGTCGGTATTAGGATATGTTTAATTTTACAGAATTCATGAGAATTTTATATGATAAATCTTCTAAACACTGATTTATTTTCAGAAAGAATGTCCTGGTAGCTTCTCTAAGAAATTCTTAAACTTTTGTATTAGCATTTTCATCTCCATTCCCCTCAGAGACACTTAATTTTTTTCTAGGCAGAAGGTGGTTACACATTTGTAAATGATCACTCAAAAAAAATTGCTTATGGCTTTTTCATTGCTTATCGCTTTTTCACTGATGATTGCCTGGTTTCCTATAGGAACTTAGAGGTTCAACATAATCATGGACAACAGACAATCTTTTACAGACTTTAAGAAATACTTAAATTTTCGTTTGCAACCTTCTTAGTTATGTACTTCCTTTTCATATCATTCAATCACCCAAAAAAATCAGTTCTAATTGAAAAGCCTCAAATTAATACAGTATTGTATCATAGCTTGCTTATTATTCCATGTGATATAAAATAATTAAAAGAACTTTGGGGCTTTTGTAAATAGAAAGAGGAAAACTGACTTTCCTCCTTCAAGTGCTGGGGACTGAAGCTGCTATTGGTAAATAGCGGCATGATCCCCAAATGAAAAGCAACTTCTGATTTTTTTTATAGCAACGCAATATATATATTTCTACATGGATCAATGTTCTGCATCCTTCTTTCAACTGAAAAGCAGCTTTTCCAATCACAGTGTAGCACCACAATAATATACATGGAATAATTTACAGTAATTCAGTTTGATACTGAAGTGAGGGATCTATCTTGCAGGAATCACTGTACAAAACACATGCTTATTGCCCAGGTCTGTACAGCATTACTGTCAAAAAAGTTTCAGATTGATTTATTCTAAATTTCCCAAAACAATTAAAATCTAATCCAAATCACTGTCCAGATTAGCATGCTATCCCATATCAGAAAGCATCACAAACAATACCAGACATTTTATCTATTAAATCTCAGTCAACTAAAATGTTTAAGTATACATTTACAAGTTTCATACTACCCTTTTCGAACCTGCTATCAAAGACTCTACACTCTTAAAAGGATATGACCAGCTAAACTTTAATGCATGCTTATGTTTGATTTTCTTTTCCTCATCTTTTTGCTTTGAATACCAGACTTATTTTAGTCACTGCAAAACAGAGCAACTATAAAGAATACGTGGATTTGATCCGGCAGTTTGGAAGGAAAGACAGGTCAGATAATATGTCATTAAAATTATTACACAAATCAGACATGCTTTATGGTGTACTCAATTATTATGTCACGTCAGTTAAAAGACTACTTACTCTTTCTTTTAAACAGCATGGATGGATTTTTAACAATCAAGAGTTCTATAATTGCAAAGGCAGACCTCATAAAGACTCAAAATTCAGTTTCCAAGATATTTTAATTAAATCCCAAGTCCAAAAAGTCTCCACAACAAAGCAGACAGGAAGAGTATTAGCTGGAAATACGAAGCTCTATGACACTAATACCAGAGATGAACCTATACTGCTTTAATGGCTGAAGAACAGGCCTTTTTTCAGCCTCTTAAAAAGATGGAACAGCTACGAAGCAAATCTCCCTAACAGTTCATGCTGTTTAGAATCTCTGCCTCCGGTTTCAGGATCATCTCTGATTAATATTAGTACTTTCTCTTAATTACCCATACATATACAAAATTTTAAGTTTTCACACAAAAGGAGCAAGAACCGATAATCAAGAATACATGTAACAGTCCGTACAGTTGTGGGGGATTAGGTTGAAACACCATCAAAACGACTCTATCTGAAGTATCAAGAAATGTTTTTTCCAGCATGTTTTAAAATGAAATACAAATGTCCTCAGGTCTCCCTCAACTTTGACTTATGTCTCAGATAATACCCAAATAATTTATGTATAGAAAAAAAGTCCTTCCCCTTGTGGATCTGTCAAGCCTTCTCACATGTTCTCATTTCAGGAGGAAAGCGCTAATCTTAGTTACCATGTTAAAGCTATTATACTTATTAAATAATTATTTGAAATAATAAAATCAGAGTAAGAATTCTAACAGAACATTCTTATGCTCAGGTTTTTTACAGATTCAGCATTTTCCCATTCTGATAATCTAAATATTGCAAGATGAATTCTAACACCTTGAGCAGTGTTCACGGTACTTTCTTCAGTATTTTGCTTACATCAAGCCACTGCGTTCATATGTTTCTAGCTCCACTGTTTGTAAAATGAAAGCAGAGATTCCTACTGTACCATTAATTGCTAATCTGACACTGAAACAGTGATTTCATTGTCATGGGTGATGGGATTGAGAACTTCTGTATAACTCCACTCCCCTAACAGGTACAGTAATAAGCTGTTAGTTCTTTAGGCAAAAGACATGAATCTGTTGGATAAAGGCTTCATTCTCTGCCCGTAATCAGTAACTTGAGGGCCTTCTGTAGATTCTGCACAGCAGTGCTCACATCTTCATATTGCAAGGCACTGCCAGCATATTTGCAATATTTTTGAGCTCTGGCAAAGTCCTCTGGAGTCAAACGGACTTCCCCTGCAAAAACATAAGTATTACAAAATTACTATAAAAGAAATCTGACTGAGGCTTCCTTTCACATGATTTCTGTGTTTTACTTATATTTGCAGTAATATTATGAGAACCAGGCTAATATTTGTGGTAATATTACAAAGACCAAGCTACGGTGTTTCTTCTGTTCATTTTTCTTTCCATTCATGTAATGCTTAACTACTTTGCTGCTGGCATTTGAAAAATAAGAGGACCTTTCTAAACACTGGTATTTGTATGACCCAGTGCCTTTCAAAAGTAAGTCAATATCTTTGAGAAAGATCTGCTCTTCATCTAAGGCAGCAAAGTAGAGCTTTTTAACAACAATAAGTTAGCTGTAATCGTATCACAACCTGCAAGAGACAAGGACAGTGTTTTCTGTGTTTACAGTACAATTACTTTGCTCTCTTCTTCAGGAATAATAGATAGTTAGAAACTGTTCCTTCTCAACTGGAATAACTTTTTGAAATGTAAAAGCATTTCTCACTGGCATGTTTTTGCACATTGCATATTTCTGTTATATCCAAGTAATGTTTATGTTTCCAATTTTATGTAAGATGACTGAAAACAAGATTGATCTCATTAAACATGCCCATTTTTGTAATGCCGGAGAACATTAGCAAAAAATATTCTCATAATATAAAACGAGTAACTATTATTTATTAATCAGAATATTTTCTTGACATAAGTTAAAACATTGGGAATTCTGTAATGCTCACACATATGCATTCAGTCTTCTAGAAGGCACAGTAGGGACTTATGCCCTAACTGGCAGAAGACTTAATATGTGAACAGTATCACTGATGTGTGTGTAAAATAAAGCACAGTTATGTTACTGTCCCTCCTTCCACCCACAAATTCACTGGGAGTTTTAAGGCTAATCCCATGCCACTCCAATAACCTATGGATAAATTATAAAACCTTTACTCGCGTTCTTTCAGAACAACTTAACTTGTAAAAGATTGATTTTTATGGACATGGATAATTAATTATATGCAATACTAAAGAATTATGTATTTATTTAATAGGTTTCCCCACACAGTATCTTATAAGCAATGAACAGATTTCACAGATTAAGAAAAAAATGCATTTTAAAATGCACCATAGATTTTACATAAAATTGGTTAAACAAAGATTTAGCTCTCTAAGTACAGCTTTCTAATTTTAAGCAAGGACACGCATATACTTAAATGCATTTTTTATGGTACAATTTCAGTTAGCTGGATCCCTTTCTTTCAAAATATAATCGTTAGCAATACTGTGAGAACGTTTACTAAAGAATCTCAGTTCTTATCAGAAAATGTGTATTATATTTGCTTTTCCTTTCCCCCATCTTATTATTTAAGAACAGCTTTTGAACAAATAAAACAGAAAACCTGGGAATATTAAAAACTAGACTGGTCTGCTGGTCTTTAAAACCACCCTACCCCAATGAAAAGCAGCAGGGTTAAGTGCTCTTAAGATTAATTTTATCAGTTTTTAAAATATACTCTAGAAGTCTACTTATTTTCCCTTCAATAAATAAATATAACCACAAAATAACTGTTGAATATTGAGGCACATGACAACTTGGTGGGCTCATTATCATTGCAATGTGTATTAGTCTACTGCTGAATAAATCTCTTAAAATACATACACGTGAGTAAATACGCGTGAGGGAGTGCATAAACACAGGCACACACTTAGGCTATTTTGTAACCTAAATAAAGTCACAGACTAAAAGCAGCTGGGGTCAATCTGCGACCACATTACTGAACATCTTTAAGAAATTAAAAAGACCAAGTTCCCCTCAAAGTGGCTTTATGCTATGATGCCAAAAGAAACTACAAAATCATTCTTTAAAAACTGGCCAAGGCATCAGCCCAGTATTCAACTAATTTATTGGAAGGAGGCCTAAATTCACCAGTCTAATCTTATTTTTACAGTATGAGCTCTATTAATGTTTTGCTGGCATAAAACCTTACTTATTATGAAATCTACTTCAGATGCTATTATGACATAACTTGAGGGAAAAAAGTTAACAATTTCAAATTTATAAACCAAAGTTTACACAGTAAGGGTGTTGATCTTTTGATGTGCTCAGTGGCCTCAGCTCCTACTGAAGTCAGCACCTCACAATGGACAAACAGAATAGAAATAAAACAGCTGTGTTCTTAAGTCCTCAAAATAATGTGAAACTTAACTATAATGTCTGTACTTACATCAAAGGTATAACCACAAAAGTTAGTAACTGACTTCAATTTACATATTCTAAGAGTTAAGCAGCTTTGGAGAAAAGGAAAGCAGCTTTGCAGAAAAGGAGCTGGGGGTCCTGGCGGACAGCAATTTGTCCATGAGCCAACAGTCTGCCCTTGTGGCAAAGAGGGCTAATGGCATCCTGGGCTGCATTAGGAGGAGTGCTGCCAGCAGGTGGAGGGAGGTGATCCTTCCCCTTTATTCAGGGCTAGTGAGGCCACACCTGGAGTACTGTGTCCAATTCTGGGTTCCTCAGTACAAGAGAGAGACTGATATCCTGGAGAGAGTCCAGCAAAGGGCCACAAAGATGATTAAGGGACTGGAGCACCTCTCGTATGAGCAGAGGCTGAGAGAGCCGGGACTGTTCAGCCTGGAGAAAAGAAGGCTCAGGGGGATCTTATCAATGTATATAAATACCCGAAGGGAGGGTGGCACAGAGGACAGAGCCAGGCTCTTCTCAGTGGTGCCCAGTGACAGGACCAGACGTGATGGGCGCAAACTGAAACACAGGAGGGCCCTGTCTGAACATCAGGAAACACTCTTTACTGTGAGGGTGACCGAGCACTGGCACAGGTTGCCCGGGGAGGTTGTGGAGTCTCCATCCTTGGAGAGATTCAAAAGCTGTCTTTTGAACTAACAGTGCCATTTTTTCTCAACCTTCTTCCTTCATTGCTGCAAATTAAACCATGGGGAGAGTGCAGGGACAGGGGAAGACACAAAGGACACGGTCCTGAGCAACCCATTTTACAGGACCCTTGCTTGAGCAGAGGGGTTGGACCAGATGAACGCCAGAGGTCTCCTCCAACCTCAACCATCCTGTGATTCTGAGCTCTAAAAAAGCCCAACAACATTGAGGTGGGAAAAGTGTACTGCATTTATCCTGAAACAAACCTGCTTCTGTGTTAATCTGAAATTATTAGCACAGTAGTTATATTTATAACTGAAATGTGACAGACATATGGAAGCCGTAACTAATGTCAACAAGCATGATTCTTTTAGTTTAAGAGGAACACAAAACCAAAAGGCAATTTGACTAGAGATGCTGAAAATCATGTTGGGAAAAAAAAGCAGTTTTACAATGAAAATAATGGGTATTTTACATGATGTATCTGCTTCTCCCTGGTATCCTTTTCTATCCACCAGATATTTTTTCTTTTTATGAAGTTGCCCAAATACAAGTCAGCTGATTTAAGAACATTTTAATAATGCAACTTGGTGTATAAAAACAGTGATGGCAAAGGTAAGTGAAATGATTTTTGAAACAACATGCTCTTTTTCCCCGTTAAAGAACTTAAGATATTCGAAATATAAATCCTCAAAGATTTCTTCTTAAGATCATGAAAACATGTAAAATGTCAAATTATTATTTCTACTTTGTGTGTAGAAAAATCAAACAATATTATACACACAACTAGAATGGACAAATGGTTTCTCTATACTATGCCACCTGTGGAAGGGAGCATGTGGTAATGTAAGAAGATTTTATAAAAACTGTGTAGCACAACCATGAATGCATTTAGTGTTAGCAAATCTAGGGGCAATAAATTTTTTAAGCAAACTACAGCAGAGAAGTGCACGCACACGTTATACAAAGTTGCTGTGTAGCTCTACCTCCTGTTGTCAGAGACATTAACCAATGCTTAATTGCATAAGCTTTAACACTTTCAAAAGCCAATGTTAAACTCTTGAAACCTGTTCCCACAGGACAGGACAATTATTGAAGGATTCACGCTGACTAAAATCAAAGGAATACTGTTACGTTAACTTAATTTTCTTCTGATAAAATATTCCACTCTTCACCACCAAAAGTTTCTCTCCCATCATAGCATTATTCAAATTGCTTCTCCCATGTTATGGGAAGGAAAGAAAATACATAATTTATTTTAAAAATATACATTTGATCTTACTACCAGAAAGAGTCTTGCAGGAATATGTGGAATATCCTGTTTGGCTATGCCTACACTAGTACATTCAACAGTGCCAGGGAATGCATCTCAGCCCTCAAAGTTGACTGTCTACACTGTCAAACTGCTGGAACAGACTCCAGTATGGTTTTGGCCCATGCAAACTAGCACTTTTCCCAAACAATTCCTGGGCACGACTTGTGGTTAGAGCAGGCTAGAGAACATTCAATATTGGCAGCCTTCACAAACTACCTTGTTTAGAAGGTTTAAAAGTTTAATATTATGGATGTGAGTGGTTCTGTGCCAGTTGTTCTCAGTGTCAAATATTTACAGGCATGTTTAATTTATTAGTATAGACACAGACATCATGTCTAAATTGTGGAGCGAGTGTACTTTGCACTGTGCTAGCTCTATGGATCTACTGGAGGGCAACACTGATCCCTCCTTCCCGTCCAAAGGAAACTTCAGCTTCATAGGAATGGTGCATACCGAAGTCTAACCTCAATACGCAGCCAGGATCTAGCCTGAAAATAAATAAATAAATAAATAAATAAATTTTGCAATTCAGGAACGGGGGAGGGCTCCTGGGACCAACAGTTTAGTACTCACTCACTCACGTCCGCTGAGAGATACAGGCATTTCTAAATCTACTTACAGGTCAGGGAACAAGGCTACTGTGGAACAGAGTACTGTTGGCATAAAAAGGACTCCTCAGCAGCATGAGAAGAATGATATCTGCCGTTACTCTTACGCGTATAGCTGAAGGGAGGATGCTTTGGGTAATGACCAGGCACGCATGACAGGATGGTGACAGGCAAGGACAAACACTTTCCATTGCTCTCAAGCTTCTTAATTCTATGCATGCAAACAAAACTGTTACTGTGTGTCTGCTGACTGACATATCCCTTATGCCCTCTCAAACTCCTGCATAACTGACAGCATATTTTCTAAGCTTTCAGAACTGAGGATTGGTATGAGCTGTATCACCTCTTCAGGTGCACCTTTGCAAAACTCCCTCATAAGAATGTAACGCTTTAAGCTGTTACCAGACCCAAACTTGTAGTGACACAACGGATGTGCAGAGGAGGAATGCAGGCACGCAAATACTCAGGTTAGATCAAGTTAGAGATTCATCACTGTGCTTAGCAAGGGTCATAGTCTCTTAATTACCGGATAGTAGTTATTATGAATCCTCACAAACACAGGGTATCTTAATTAACTCAATTCCTTTTTATTTATATTTATGTACTTATTAAATCAGGTTATCACAGGTAAGTGGCTAAAGGGAGTAATGCACTGATACTATCCAGATATCGAATAATGGAACTTCTAATACTTAATGAAGAATTAAAGTTTAAATCAAAATTATGACATTTTTGACAACTAGAATTAAACATTCAAACCAAGAAACAATGATGACTAAAATTTTCAGAGTAGTTACCCAAAAAACTATTAGAATGACTGTCTAGAGGATCATGATAAGCTGGTTAAATATGAAAGCTTTGCTGCCGAATACCACAAAATCTGCTTTCCAAATAGCAGTTACTAAGGTAAAGCTTCAGTAAAGCCTTCAGCTGTTTTGGTTAAGGAGCTACTGACCCCCCCCCAACAGCCCCCAAAACTCAAAAACTATCACCAAGTTTAAATGGTTCAGCTACATGTCTGAGGTATTGTTTTCAATAAACTGAGTTAACTGTCACATGTAATGTCACAGTTATGTCACAGTAATATTCCAGACAAACAATAGTATACGCCTTTTGCTCTTCAAGAGAATACTAAAGGTTAGTGTGTGTCTATTAAAGGTAAATTTTGTTATTTTTATCTTTTTAAGACATCTTCTATAAAAATAGCTTCCTAATATATTAAGATGGACACATCCTTAAACGTTCTTATGACAGCAGACTAAAACCAAGCTAAATACTGAATTCCTATTGTAGCATTCCATTGAATCAAGTGCTTTTTCAGTAAAGCTGGTATTTTAACATGGACACCCTCTTCAACAACACAATAAACTAAAATATCTAACTAAATATTTGTATGTTACAATACACAAGAATATACCTATCTAAACTCGGTAGTCATAACAGGCAACATTTGACTGTATCTAGTACTGGAACTTAAAACATCAGTTACGTATACTATCAGCTTTCCCTGGTGAGGATAAACTGTAGGGTAGAATGTGAACAGATTTCATACCAGGACTTCTAGACCTCCTCCTCACTCAACATCCATGTTATACTGCCAACAAAAATCTGATTATTACAAACAGATGTAACTTATCTTTTTATTCTCTCTATTCCACAGGCAGAAAAATTCCTAGAAAACAGTTAATAATTTGTCCAAATGCACATCAGTGTTCAAATTATAATCTAGGAGGATTCCAGCTTTGTCAGTCACTACTCTTTCACAGGCCATAGTTTCCCTAAGCTTAGCATTTATGTGTGCACTTCAAAGCATGATATATGCGAGCAGACATAAAATACACATCATACAGGTTATCAGTGATTTTAACATCAAAGACAGTTAGCATTTTAAAAGATAAAAGCCTTGATCAAATGATACATCAAAATGACATAATTAGCAGCACCATATTAAGTGAAATAATTTATAAGGTGCTACTTATAATCAACAAGCACACATAACAATTACGCTGCAACAGAAAACACCACTGGAATGTCATGATTATTTAATGAAGTGAGTAAATAACTTATGTACTGACCCTGTAGAAGAAATTTTAAGTAAAGGGAATGTGTATTAATTACCAAAAATATAATTTAGCAAGGTCATCAGGAATATAGGCTTTGCTAAGTATATCAGAACCTCACCTGAGAAGCAACAACATAAATAATAAGAAGCCTAACACAATGCAAGCTCATTGGTTCAAAAAAAGTCAGATAAGACAACGCTAATCATACACTGTAGCAAAGCTTTCAGAAACTATTAAACACTTAGCAACACAATGTTTAGATGATGTCCATCCTTTTTAAAGTTTCTGAATTAGTAGCATTCAGATAACAATGACATTATTTCTCAAACTTCTTCCTTCAGTGCAGGAGACACACACAGGACACAGCACATCCATGTAGAGACAATACAAATGCCACCACCTTACCTGCAGACTGAGCACTGTAAAGGGAAGGATCGACTAGAGGAATATTCTGAGGAGCAGGCTGAATGGTGTTACTTGTCACTCCTGCAAATCAATGCACAAAATTGGACTTGGGTTATTTTTATTTATAGACTTTAAAAGTAAGCAGACAAAATAAGAAAATAGAACAGGTAAACCTAATGACTCAATGATTTTTAAATTAAGCAGCTGATAGCTTCCCAATTCTGAAAGTTTGTAACAAATAAATTTAAAACCCTCACTTCAGACTATGAATCATAGAATCATAGAATCATTGAGGTTGGAAAGGACCTCTAAGATCATCGAGTCCAACCGTCAACCCAACACCACCATGCCCACTAAACCATGTCCCTAAGCGCCTCATCTACACGTCTTTTA
>NW_008795490.1:7231697-7232725 GCF_000699145.1 Aptenodytes forsteri
AGGATGTAGGAGCCAGTATGTTTAGCAGTAGGGACAAAATTTCCATTAATAATACTGTTTGAGGTCAATCACACTAAAGTACTTGCATGGGAAAAGGAGCATAAAACAAATAGAAGAAAGGTATGAATGGTACATCAGGCATGATCGTTATAGTGGTGTTGTAACAGTTTCAACACTATGTTGGATATGTTCCCACATAAATAACAGCAGTCTATCTGCACAGGGAAAGCTAAATATGAAATGAAGTAATATAATTTCACCTATCAAGTGAAAGATTCAAATGGTGCTTTGCAGTATAGATGTTGCAATGCATGATTCTAGAGAAGGAAAAAAACATTCTTGTCTGCAGGAACACTCACTCTTTCAGTCCGTGTCTCTCTTCTGGCAAAATGCTCCAAAATATGAACTATGTATTTTAAAAACCATAAAAACATAAAAAATACTTCTGATGGCATTTTTACGATGTTAATTTATGAAGTTGCTTCTGCCACAGAATACCTATGTTATTTTACTTTATATGTAAAGGAAAGAGGGCTAGAATTTGCCTCTCAATAAAGGCATGAACTTTTTGGGTATGATTCGGACATACCTGTGTTATGAGGTACTTCAGCTGGAGTGTTGGCTGGTGCATGGGCACCTGGTGGTATATGTATGCCAGTGTAAGTACTAGCTGGTATGTTGTTAGCTTCATACGTAGATGATGTTGGTTGAGTTGTTCCACTATGGAGAGAAGACGACCCTGCTTCTTCCCTTTCAACATCTGCTAAGATGACACAAAATAGGAATTACTGCAACTCTTCTGTACAAACACTTGAAAACTTGGGCTTTCTTTAAAACCTCCTTTCAAATTTTTCTTAGTAGAAAATTGCCACCACAGTGTGACATAAAACATTTATCAACCCAAACCACCTACAGTTGATTTGACAAAGTAAAAAAGCAACATACCATAGGATAAAGATCTAGAATCATAGAATCATTAAGGTTGGAAAAGACCTCTAAGATCATAGAGTCCAACCATCAACCCAACA
>NW_008795490.1:7233591-7253149 GCF_000699145.1 Aptenodytes forsteri
AGTTTTTTACCCAGCGCAGAGTACACCTGTCTAAGCCAACTCACATACTTTCAAAGATCTCTTCTGTTTAAATTGAAGGATCATCTCATTACTGGTCTGAATATAAGCAACTTGTCTCATTAGTACAATCCCTTATACTTCCATGTACTGCATCCACAGTAGTTGAACAAGATACTACAAGTATGTAGTAATCTATATTTCAATATATACCTGAACCGGAATATGTAAAACTGTATTTGCCTTACAAACTCTTTGTAAAAAGAAAGACAGTGCCAATCCTTCCACCCCATATGAATTAAACAAACCACAAATAAATAACAAAAAAGGGGAACTTTGGGAAAGTATTAGCAAACAAGAAAACGAAATGCAGCTTAGCCAAGTCATAACTCTATCTAGAACAGTTAGAGTACATAATGCACTATAAGAATAATGAGGTTCAATATATCCCATAGCATGTACAAAGAACATATATATTATTTTTCAATCTAGTCATGTTCTTAAGGTGCTGGTCTAGTTTATTCAATGTTGCTTTGAAGGCTAATGGTCCGATTTTATTATGCTAATGACCTAGTTAATTTAGAATATGGTTGATTTCTGCTCCTTAATTTGAATTCAGTTCAATTTAAAAAAGCTAATTTTCTTTTACTGTGTATGTGTTCATCTGTATCAATAATATCAGGTGGAACAAGCACAGTTTTGGGAATGGCTTTGTTAACAGCCAGTTCTTGAAAGGGAACAAAAGAATATGGGAGCACCAAACCTCTATGTGTCTAGAGCTGGCAAGAGAGATGTTTTTTCGTTATGAAATCCACACTGATCTTCAACTATATAAGATTATGGGTTATGCAAAGATTATGTTATGCAAACACCTCTACTGCTTAATAATTAAACAGTCTACTATTACAAATATTAATATTACAAATATCAGAATTTTTTCCCATGTAAGATCCTCTTCCTCCCAGAAAAAGTTCATGTACTACCTTTACTAAAAATGACTAAACACCTCCTAATTCACAATACTATTTATTACAACAAAAGGCTATAATGCAGAGTAAAATCAACAGTATTGTCATTAGGACATTTTTACTGGACTTTAATAAATACAAAGTTAAAGAATATATTTTTTGTTTTATATTGCAAAGTTTTAGTAGTTTACTTTCACTCAGAACATCCAAGTACTAATAAACAAATTCACAAATCCCCCAGATCCACAGTCAAATACCAAGAATCTTTATTTACAAATATTAAAAAGCAAAGAAACCTAGAGGCAAAGTTCTGTCAGGAGCGTGAAGCACTGCTAGCAAAATTCAATATAAAAACACAGAACACAGGTAAAATTTTTGTATGTTACTCTTGTGAAAATTACTTTCACTTGCTGCAACCAGTAATTCAGGCTGTGGTTTTATGAAGCTATTTCTGACATATGCAAACAAACATCTGGCAGATTTCTGGAAGGCAAAGGATATCTTAAGGTGCCAGATTTTTCCTTTGCTGTATTTTTTGCTAGTAACATACTGCAATACCATGTGGCTAACATGCATGGAAGTAAAATTAAACGTGTTAAAACTGGCAAAAAGAAGAGGCAAGATTCAAAACTAAACACCAGATATGCTACCTTTTAAATAATAATGTAATGACAGGAATAAGCCGTTGGTTGAATGCTGTGTTTTTCAGTGTTTCTGGTGTTAACTAAAAAAAATTATTTTAAAACAGTTTCAGAAAATAAAATTTAGTTTAACAAAATCCCAGAGACGTACTGTACGTAAGATTAAGGAAATAGTTACGCACAACACTCATCATGCTGTCTGAAGGTAAGGCTGCCCAAGTTTACTTGTAACACTGTTATCAGTTATTTATAGCCTGGTCAAATTGTAGCCATAAAGTTGAATTTTCCATGTTGGGTGTCTGCCTGAAGCTAGTATTTTGGGAAAGCTGTTGTAAAAATTACTAAGCCACTTTTGAGAATGAGGGAGTGGGAGAAAACGTGCTTTCATTGTACTTAGTATCTCAGTTAAGAGAAATTACCTGTAAGTTCTTGCCCAGACTTAAACCATTAATGCATTTATTCTGCCCCCTGCAGCTTCCTGTCACCCTTAACTGGCTCTTCAGTCCCATTCTGATTTCCCTCTCTCCGCACCAGGACTTCATATCCCTTACCTGCAACCCCTTGCCCCATACTTGTGTCTGTCTTGCACTACCTCCCAATCTTCTCTCCAAGACATTCCCAGTTTCAGCTTCAAACTTCCTCACTGCATAGTTCATGGTCTCTAGGCACTCCTGTAGAAGTGCAGTGCTTTAGGCAACACTAGTCTTGGAAGATACAAACTCAAATGGTTCAAGTCTGGCAATGTTATAAACAAAAAAATCAACGAAAAAAGTGTTACAAGTGCTGACCACCCTTAATAACAGTGCCTGTAAGAGGCAAATTCACAAAAAGGCGATATACTTTTTGATCAGGCATATGTATCAAGAGATCAAGCTCAACTGTTTGATTTGCTCATTATGCAATTGGCAAATGTTAAACTGTATTAAACATAAAAGCAGCTTTGTTTAAATTAACTCTTCTTAGGCGTTTAAAGTGCCTGAATGTCATCAAAGCACTGTAACTATTCTTTCTGCAAAGTAAATATTTAAAATATTCTTTATCAAATATTAAAGTATTAAAACCATTTTGAGATATGCGCTTGCAGTATTTATGAAGAGTTTTAAAAGTAGTGCTAAATAGAAGGATTTCAAGCTGCTGGAAAAGAACATTTAAGTCAACAAACTGTTTTTAAGTTCTGTGGTTAGAACATCCGTAACATTACTGAAAAACAAATCTCTTCCAGGGAATGGGAATGAACGCTAGAAAAATTAGAGAATTAATTTCTCATAAAGCAGTAATAACCTAGAGTTTAAAGTTCCTCACAATTTGCTTAAGGATGCTGAAATTCCAGGCTGTGAAACAGCGACACAATTGTTTCACATTCAGTTTCAGCTCCAGCTGAGTTTCTTGTCTTGGAATCTCATCAAGCCTTTGCGCTTGGATCCCAGCATAATGAATCCATGTGCCCTTTAGATTTTCCTCAGAGCTACAGTATACCCAGACTATCTGTTTGTTTGTTGTTTTACATTATTATTTATTTATTGAAGGCAAGACTTCGTGGAATAAGGCTGATACCCCTGGCCTGATAACCAACTGTCCAAAGATACTTTCATATAAATAGAGGATTCTCAAGGCTTAATGGCATTCCCTTGTCTAGTGTAAGGAAGCACCGATTATGACCTAACTTCAGCAGCCCAGAGCACTAAAATTAAAACTAGCAAAATATTTATTTTTAAGGAATCCAGACTCCTCCAGTTCTCTGGAGGTAATTAAAAAGGTAATCTATTAATTTTAATTTAAAAACATTTTCTCCCTCTGCTGCACTGTTTCTCTTTAGCTTGAGATGTTGCTAAAGGAGGCACAATGTAAGGTTCTATTGGAACACTGCTTTTTAAAAATATATATATATTTTTTGTCCCCCCACAACATTGAGAAATGGACCAAAAATCCATCAACTTTTCATACACTGTTCTTTCTACTAGTTGGGACTATAAAGGTTTCCTGGAATTCTGCAGGATAAATGTAGAATACATATTATATATTGCAATGAAATTGGTGACATTTAATGTATTTTACTATGGCTACACCGTGACCATTTAGGAACTTCTTGATGTCTGAAATTACATTTTTAATTTTTTTTCATTAGTATAAAATTATAAAATCTTGTTGGATGACCTAGGGCTACTGCTAAGTGACCTTTATGTGTACTCTAGGACTTCTATTCCAACTGCATTAATAAATCAAGCATGTAATTTTAAGGTTTCCATAGTGGCATCCTGACAAAAGCATCCATAAATCCAACAGCAGAACCGCATAAAGCATGCCTATGTTACTGTAAAACCATCTCCAAGAGTTACAGTATGGTTTTCAAGAATCACAAAGAAAATAACACTTTGGAAAAAAATGGTAATTTGTCAAGCTACAGAGACCTAGTTTCACTCTGTTTAAACAGACTTTTTCCACTTGCAAGGGGAGGAAGAAAATGAGCAAGCAGAAAGGAATGGGGAAGGTCCAGCCATACATTCAAACAATGCTGCTTTTCTTCTTATGATGCACAAAGCAAGAATTGACACTTTTTTTTACTGATTCTTCTAATAAAAATTGATTTGCATAAAATTTTTGTCTTGGTTGTGTAAAGCGTTATGGACACCTACACTACAGAGTTTATTTCCAAAAATAAACATCAGAAAGTATTTTTTGTTTCATTGTTCAGAAAACAGTGTGAAAAATTCTCTTACTACATGAAATACAATTCAACAAATAAAAAGATATTGCCCAATTAGAGATATTGCAGGCTCCCTATCAATAAGGATGTTAAAATTTTGGCTCACTCAGCATTTGTGTCCCTTTTAAGTCGTATGTAGACATAACTCGTTAATGAAAGCAACAGTCTTCACCTATTCATGCTACTGTTTGTAATGACCTGCAATGAATAGCAAAGATTTGAGTTAAGTCTGAATTCTACTTTCCCTCCTACAACAGTTTCTTTTGCAGCCTTGAGCAAGTCAGTTACCTTTGCCTCCACATCAATAAAATGAAGAAAGAGTCTATTTGTTGCTGCTGAGGAACAATTATTGTTTCTACACAAGTTGCATACACTGATTTTTAGCAAAAGCTCTGTAATCTTTGCTTAGACGTTCTATTTTTGTAACTGTTTAGAATTCATAATTCATTTCACATAATCAGGTGAGCTTTGTAGACATTACCACACTATGAGCCAGAGCACTAAAAAGCACTTTGTAGACATCACCACACTATGAGCCAGAGCACTAAAAAGCTCATAGTTTAAAGCTAGAAATATTTAATTGGGCTATTCATTGCATTCACTATAACAAAAGGATTTTTTTTCCCCACATGTTGTCTTCTCCATTAAATTATCAAACTGGTGTAATTTGACTAACAAAGATGTGGTGATGTCTGCAGCTGGAGTTGCATCATAAGTCTCTCTCGCTACAGCTGCACCAACAGTTAAGAAAACTGCCTTGAAAAAGATCGTATGTTGAAGAACAAATTAGTTTGCTAATGCTTCACTTCAAATATAGCTGTGCCTAGATTGGAGCGTATTTCAGTGGGTAGAGATAGCCATTCCAGTGTTTAAGTCTGTAGGACATCTTCAGGTAAGGAAAGCATAATAACAACAATAAACCAGTAGACTGGAAATCAAATTTTATCATACTCATTATTTGTTCACAAATATTTGAATTTACTTATGTTGCAGTGTTTCTAGAGTATTAATACCCAAACAATATTTTATCCAGGAAACTGCAAAGACATTATAATTGGCACCCAGGCTTTTAGACACTTTTGTTTACTTTTAACAAAATGAAGGCTAACAATAAACAGGGATAGATGTTTGGTACACATTCTCATTAAAAAAATGGCGATGATGTATTTTATAATTTTTTAATTTTTTTTTTTAATGTAATGGTGGCCAGGAGATATAAATGATAAGAGATTACACTGTGGAGAGCCACTTTTCAGACTTTTTTGGCTAAATTTGAACCTCAGCAGCACTCTTATCTGGCCCTCTCCTTTGCACCCATTGACTCTCTCTTCCATATACAACTGAATGATTTTTTTTCAAGAATCATAAAAAGGCTGAAGGATCCCTTGCAGGTTACCTGGTCTAATTCATCACTCATAGCAGCATTAACACAGACCATGCTGCTCTGGGCACAGAATGGCTGAGGTTGGAAGGGACCTCTTGAGATTACCTAGTCCAACCCCCCGTTCAAGCAGGGTCAGCTAGATTCCATATACAACTGAATGATTTTTTTCAAGAATCAAAAAGGCTGAAGGATCCCTTGCAGGTTACCTGGTCTAATTCATCACTCATAGCAGCATTAACACAGACCATGCTGCTCTGGGCACAGAATGGCTGAGGTTGGAAGGGACCTCTTGAGATTACCTAGTCCAACCCCCCGTTCAAGCAGGGTCAGCTAGAGCCAGTTGCCCAGGACTGTGTCCAGTCGGGTTTTAAGTATTTCCAAGGATGGAGATTCCATAGCCTCTCTTGGACTCTTTTCAATATCTGACCACATTCATGATGAAAATCATTTGCCTAATAATTAATTCACATTTTCCTTGTTGCAACCTGTGCCCATTGCCTGTTGTCCTATCACTATACACATCCAAGAAGAGTCTGGTTTAGATCTTCTCTACACTCTCCCATTAGGTATGGTTTAAGACAGCAGTAAGAACTCTCCTTAGACCCACTTAACTTCACCTTGTATGCCATGTTCTCCAGTTCACATTTGGAAGACAATAGAAAACTCTCATACTTCAATCAATATACTACTTTCTAACAAAGGTGGGCTTGGAAGGAGTAGGACTGCCTACCTTTTACTTCCTTATACTTTGCTCACTGTCTGATAAAGGTGGTAAGCTAGACAGTTTTTATTCATGCTACTTTGTCACTTTTTATCTGCTGCTGCACATTTGTCTTCTGCTAAATAATCAGCTAGTGGCTGCCAAGTGGAATAGGATGCTATACCTTACAGGAAGGACCACCAGTTTAATCTTTCTATAATAGCAGGTCATGCCCATCCTCCTCTTTCTTCAACAGATTAACAGGAAAAAGCTTCAAAATATGAGATCGCATGAGGAAAAGATTGAGAACCAGAGAGAAACCAGTTTTCTACTGTTTTGACGTTTAAAATAAAACCAATGTGCAGAAAATCACAAGTCTATTCATAACATTTGAAATTACAGGTTCAAACTTCAAAATCCACCTAAGACCCAAGTACAGACCCCAAACATGAACGAATGGAAACAAACAAATAAATACTTGTGTGTATATATATGTGTATGCGCGCGCGCACGTGTAGATATATGGATTATATGTATTAATACGTATGAACATAAAACTTTATGTAGCTACCTCTACAACTACCTAACAAGTTAGATTTATCTTTTTTGCATTGTAGATTTGTTTATTGATACTTTTTATTAGAAAAATTTGTATTACTGAATTCAAGCTTAAGTTAAGAGAGAAATGAGCATCAACTTAAGTGACATTTATTCAAGCCACAAAAAGTCTTGTATACTAGCTCAGAGGAAAATTTCAAATCATTTAATGTTCTTACTTGTTTCATTAGGCATGTGACAAATTATACGTAGAGGTTATTGTCATTGTGCAGAATTAGTCTGATTTAATTTGTAAAATGAAAATATCCATCCCAAAGACATCCTATTTCCATAAGAGATTCAAATTTAAAATTTGTATTTCAAGCTTCTGCACTGACTGAGGAGGAAAACAGAGACCCCTTATTAATGAAACTGATCGCTATCAAAAGCAACTGCTGAAATGCAAAAAGAATTGAACATTCACGAAGCATTAAGCAGAAAAACTGCAAACAATGGAAAAGTAAATGGGTGAAAATATTTTGAAAGTTAATTTAACAATTACATACCGTTTTTATTTTTATATATTTCAGAAATGTCTCTTTTTTGCATATATTTTGCTTTTATCAATAACTGAAAAGCATGGTCAGTTTATAGAACAGTAATACTATTACCTGTTTCAGCAGTTTAACAAAAAAAGTTTTGTAAGTGATTTCATTCTCGCGTGTATCTGTGAAGCCTCTGGATCTATACTTTAGAAATAGGTTGACATTATAAAGTTTAGAAATAATATGACAGCTCCGTTTTGATTGTTTAGTTATTTTTAGTAAAAATACACATAATGACATAAGAGAATGGAGCTGTCTTTATCAGAATAGGTTAGGATGTGATCAACGTGGTCTTGTAAGACAGTCTGCTTAGTATGTGTTCTGTTACTTCATGGAGAGGCTAGCTTGCGTCTGCTCACAGTGGTGGTGTCTGCCTTAAAAAAGCTCTAAATGAGAAAGGTTTGGATGCCCCTAACATTTCTTACTGAAGAACTAAGACTTTTTAATTAGCAGCAGAGTTTAGACATGTCTGAATGCATGAAATAGAAGACATTAAAAGTTACAGTTTGGGAGGTTTTAAACAACCTGTTCTGATAAACATTCATTTTGGTAAGTGGGTGGTCTTGGAAATCACTTTTTATCTAACAGTTAAGGAGGTAACTTCAAGGAATCCTGTACAGGAAAGTCACGGTACAGAAGAACACAGGGAGTAACTAAAAAACCACAAGGAAAGGGGGGATAAGTGAGAAAGCAGCAGGAAATCCTATCGAAAAAGAGTAGGCCATAAACCTATTTTGAAAACCACATTATTATATGGGGAGGAAGGGGTTGTGTCACAATCAGGTGTTTGCTTTGAAGTTGAGTTCATCTACAATCAATCCCTTTTCTATTCCTATTTAACTCCTGAGAGAGGATAAACTGGCAAAGGGATCATAACTTTACAGAACAAATTTAAAAGAAGGACTGTGGGTAGCGCTGAAGAAGTGTATGGTTCTGGCCCAAAGGCGACAATGCCTTCTTAGAGAGTAGCTATGTTCAAAATAATAATCTCCACTACAAAGGAAAGAAAAAAAAAAATTTATTAAGTCAATAAAATAGTAAAGTCCAATAAAAATAACAGTAGGAGAAGCAGAGAAGAAAAAGCAGAAGGCAGCCCATCGTGAATGGAACATTAAACAAGGAAGCTGTGCTTCCTGTGGGGTGCTCCCTGAGGAACTGTGCATACCACCATTTCGGTCTTGGCCCAGCCCTCTGCTCTTTTAAAAAGAAAAGGGAAACACATACCGAAGCTCTCTCCTTCCATTCCAATAGGCCCAGGCTGAGGAGTCTCTCCATTCTTCAAGCAGTTATGAATGTATGCTGCCTTCCACCTGGCGTACTTCCTGTGCTGGATGTTCTGGGGAAGGGAAAACGCCAGCCATTTTAACCACTCACTTCTGCGAATTGATGCATTCAAAACAGAAATACAAGCAGGTTTTCCACCCTGAGAAGAGATTATAAAACTAAACTGCCTTCTCTGCTATCATTTGACACCCCTTTAAAGATAAACAACACATGTGAAATTAATTGGTGAATTAAAAAAAGAGAACAGCTCTAACAGGATCTCAGCATGAAAGGAAAATGTGGAGATCTTCAATTAGTGCAGTATGTCAGGAAAAGGAAATAAATTATACCAGGACCATCTGGTGTGAAAGGCAGAGCACTGTGTAGTAATTACTGATGTGACATAATAAAGAGAACTTCCCATCTCCATAAACTTAGATGAATATTTACTTTAAATATCTGAAACTTAAAATGCTACTCCTGCTGATCAATAATACAAAAATCTTAGTTCTAATTACATTATTTTACATTTTAAAAATGTATTTAAAAGCATGAATACAGATAGGCTGCTGTAGTTGCAGATTAATGTGGTATGTGGGATATTCTAGGACATACAATATTTTGATTTAGTATCTTCACAACATAGCTAAAAATCAGATAAGGACTTTAGCAATACATAAACTACCTGCAGAGCAAGGGGTTATGATAATAATGACTTTAAATAAACTGTTAATGACAAGTTTAATAGTTCAGGTATTAGAAAAAATATTAATACTTCCCAAAAAATTAATTACTATATTGACAGTCAATATAATTTTTTGCCAACTCTCGTCTTCTGAAATGGTGTCAATTTGAAGCAATAGCAGTGAGAAAAGCATCTGCTGCTTGCCTTTCTGATTCCGATTCCATTTCCATGGTAACAGTTTGAATTGAAAAAAGGTGGTAGTAACTTCAGTATTTAAAGAAAATCAACATGACTTTTCACTATTTTCAGTTTCTGAGAGAAAGGAATTGAGGAAAACCATTTCACCTGGGGTTTCATAAAGTCTTCTTTTCACAAAATTTGAGTGATTGAAGTGAATGTCAGAATCTCAACTATTTTGAGATTTTCCATTTCATTTTTTAAAATATACTTTACTGTTCTTAGGTACAACTTTAATATGTCAAAACATTAAATGAAGATTGGGCACTTTATATCTCCTGGGACTGTTACAATAGTGTTTTTTTAATTCAGGAAGAGTTCTCAATTGTTACGAGAAATCTTAAACCGACTATGCAAATCAACTACTTTGTCAAAAGTTGTAAGAGAAATAACCAGTTCTGACAGTTATGAGGTAATATGTTTCAAGGAACAAGGCTGAATATAAACAGAGATGAGAAACGTGGAAGGATGAGCGCAATAATTTGGCCAAGTGAACAATGCAGGTTGATAGCGTGTTTCACATCAACATCATCACCTGCAAGGTACTGGTGAACTCAAATTTCCACAGTAACAATCACAGGTAAAGTGGTTTGGAAACTGAGGTAGACAGAATAATCTCTCTTTAAAAGTCCTGACTGAAATTACATTCAAAGTTTTTGAGAATTAATAAAATTAAATTCAAAATTGTACTTCATAAAGTCTATTGCACTGTCATCTAGAACAGGGTAGAGAGTGACAGTATAATGGATATCTCCAGCAAGCTCCCTTCCTCATATTTAATACATTGTTATCCACCA
Organism: Aptenodytes forsteri; assembly: GCF_000699145.1. Lineage (NCBI taxonomy): Eukaryota > Metazoa > Chordata > Aves > Sphenisciformes > Spheniscidae > Aptenodytes > Aptenodytes forsteri. The sequence goes on from NW_008795490.1 coordinate 7,244,110, forward strand.
GGATGCTTACACAGCCCAGGAGAAAGACACGGTCCTCGTTTTCGCAAATAAAATATTCTCCAGAAAAAAGCCTATCCTAATGACAGATTTATTAAAATGCATTCAATATACCTCAGAAAGGAAAAGTACAATTGGAAAACATAGCTTTCTGTTAAATACTTTATTTTAATAATCTTTCCTGGCCAGGTAGTGTTACAGATGAATTCTTTTATCATTCACAAATACACTAGAAGCCACAAAATGCAGAAATACACATCCAGAGTATGGTACTTCTAGAAAAGAACATTATGCAAGATTTAACAGCCCGTACATCTCCCCTCTGTTCTAATACCACAATTATTTCCTGATAAAGTGTGAAGATGCTGTTGTATTGAGTGTCCGTGCCCAGGTGCTGGCAACGGGGGTGGCACAGGTGGCATCTGTGAGGACAGGCCAGGGCTGCCCTCTGCAAGACACAGCCAGCTCCAGTGGACCCACTGCAGGACACAGCTGAGCCCCTCAGCCAGGCTGGTGGAAGCGTATTTATGAATGAGCCAAAAAAACCCCAAACCAAACGCCCCACCAAAACACTGGACGGAGAGCGGAGAAGGGAACAAAGAGTGTTTGATGTGTGTCATTATGCATCCCAACTGCAAAGCTTATCATTCCAGAACTGAGAACCTAAATTTTCTTGCTTTTAGTTTGTTTTTAATATGCACTGCTGTCCCTTTTTGGAAGGCTGCCCTGCTGTATGAACATTACTACTGAGGTAAATGAAAATAACACTACTATCACACAGCTTCTTACTGATCTGACGTAAGGTGTGTCTTGTAAAACGTGTCTTCCAGAAAATCTTTTTGCCTAGTTCTAATATTGAGATATGGAACATGCACTGTTTCCTGTGACACAATCCATTCATACTACCCAATAATCAACCACTTGCCAATTAAAAATATACATATTATTTACAATACCCATTTTCTGATTTTAGGTGTCAAGTATCTGCCTTCTATGCCTTCCATTGTTGATTTAGAAGCCTTTTAATGGTTGATATTCCATACATATGAAGGCAATTATATACTGAAAAGACACACAGATGGTCTGAATAATATGAATGGATAGAAAATTTAGATGTCTTACCATATAACCAAGTGATGGGCTGAGCTTACTTCAGGCTAACAAAAGCTTCTGCAAAAGTCTAAGACAGTCGTATGTCATACTTGTCCCATCATTCCTTCATGTGACACTGGATAAGGACACTGTTGAAATGTAGTGATGCTAGCCAGAAGTGCAAACCTTTTACTGTATTTCTTATACACTCTCTTTTAACAACATCTTCACTGATTAAACAATCAAAATGAGATAATTCTGCTTCTTTCCAATTACAAAGCGCTTCTGTCCTTTCAGTATCAACCCCCACCCCATTCAGTAGAAAACATATGACTGTTAGCATTCCACATTCACATTTATAACAATTTCTTCCACCTACAAGAAGGATTGCTTCAGGACCTCTAAGGAGTCACCGAATCAGTGCACTGTCCTGTGCACTGGATTCTTACAGTCTAATTTGATTTGTCTTTTCAGTCCAATTCAATGTGCATTCACTCTGTGGCTCTAGGAACCGTTATTATTTGGTATCGTAAAAGATGTCAGGGTGCATAGCAGCCAGTTTTAAGAAAACACATGGAAGAGCAATCTCACTTGCACCTCTTGATAGATGAAAATTGTACGCTGGTACAGTCTCAGGCTATGGAAGATATAGAATCTTGCAAGAACACTTGGCCAGGTGTTCTTCTTGGGCAAGACCTATCTTTAATAGCTACCCTTACATTCCTATATGTCATAGTATATATGTCATATGTCATCGTGATATTGCACCACTATCAAAACCATTCTTTTACCTTCCTTCCAATATTTATAAATGAAAGTAGCCACAACGACTGCATTTTAAACTGAACAAATATGCCTGCGTGTTAGGCATGCTTATCAGATCGGCAGTTTACATACAGGATGTCAAGTCTGTGAATTCCAAGCAAGATATGGAATAGTTTGGAACCAACACAACCACGGGCTTGTTACAGTCCTGCAAAGCAGCAGAATTTTTGGTTTCTAAGGCACTTTTACAGGCTTCCATGCTTACACTAGTAACACTCGAGCATGTGAGAAAAAAAATATTTGTAGATTTCCTATGTGGATTTAGGTGCCCTGAGACATATTCAGCACTTACGTGATCAGCACTTGCTGATTTTGTCTCAGATTGTTTAGCGTCATTGCTGTTTCTTATTTATTTTTCCAGGTATTTCAACCACCCTTTAACAATCTTTCAAACTTGTCTTCATAAGTCAGTAGCAGCTTTCTCTAATTTTTTTTCTTTGCCAGAAGTTATCAACTATCCCACGACATTTTCAAAACGAGCTTCTCATTCAGTTAATTTAGCAAGGAAAGCTCACTTTTAATTTTCAGAACAAGGAATACTTTATTCAGAGTACCTGCTCCTCTATATCTGAGATTAATTCTTCTGTGGGGCGTGAATAACAATGAGTCAGTAGCAGCTTTCTCTAATTTTTTTTCTTTGCCAGAAGTTATCAACTATCCCACGACATTTTCAAAACGAGCTTCTCATTCAGTTAATTTAGCAAGGAAAGCTCACTTTTAATTTTCAGAACAAGGAATACTTTATTCAGAGTACCTGCTCCTCTATATCTGAGATTAATTCTTCTGTGGGGCGTGAATAACAGAGAGCAGCTGACTATGCACCTAACAGAAAAGTTTGTTTTAAAACAGACCAAGAGAGATTATTCTGGTGTGCCTTAATAAAAGTAATCATGATCTTGTTCAACCAATTCTGGAATGCTTGTTTGATTAAAAAAATCACCTGCCAAAAAGAGCACTGTGTTAGTTACTTTAGTAGATAATTTTTTGAATTAAAACATTCATGTCCTAATGGCCAGACAGAAAGCCATTTTTTATGAAGTAAGTTCATATTCTTCCAACCTAACATATCACCTTTTAAAAGTGGTGTTTGTTGCAAAACCAAAAACATCTGTTCTAGCTAAACTGTACACAATTTCACCTCAGTTACTAGCACTAAAGTTCTTGCTTGCAGGTTGAAAAAAGTGAAGGTGGAAAAAGCCCGGAACCTTGCATCATTTTTCCCTATAATCATTCCTACTTGCTCAATGTAATGCTATGTGTCCCACAGTAATAATCAGACTTTGCATTTCTAACTGATGCTTAAGTCATGAAGCATCTTCTAACAGGTAACAGTTATCTAATATTTCACATATAATTTATTTGAAATACTTAGCACAATTCCTTATAACTTACTAACATGTATTTGACTACACAATCAGAACCTATGTTCTTTGAAGTTCATATTCATAAATTATAAAAACAACTTTACAGAACTAAAACAGTAATTGGCACCTGTGCTAGGAAAAGCAATCAGATAATACACTGATATCCCTAATACTTACCTCTTCAGAGAGCTCCCCAAACACTGTTAGAACGTCTATCAGGAGACTTGCGGTATAAAAGGACTTTATCATGTTTCTGTAAAAAAGAAAACATTTCACTAACTTGGTAATGTCAGTCTCTTGGGATCACATTTTAGAAGTTGGCATTTTAGATCACACTGGCTTATTTCAAGCCAATCATCACTAATTTTTTTTCTTTTAATCCAATGTTACAGAATCAATCATCACTTTTTTTTTCTTTTAATCCAATGTTACAGAATTTACTTCATAATGTTTAAATGTAGCAGTATATTAGCTAGTCTCCTGACTACTATGCAGAAACTTTTCAGTATTTTTTAAAGCTGGTCATCTGTTCTGCACTTAGTTTCTAGTTTGGAATGTTCAATATAGGACATAGGACATCCTATATTATCTTAGAAAAAGCTTAGCAAAGTCATCAACATGCTGTAGTAATTGCTGTAAATCAAACCACGTAATGTATCATCACAACTATTTTAATATCACTGGACAGTAAAAACTATAACATGCTTGACGCGAAGCTCAAGATTAGGCTGGGGTTTTAGAAGGCTTGCCCATAGGTGAGCAACCTCTTAAAAAGCACAAGGAGGAGGATACCAGTTTATGTGTGAAGTTAGAGACATACAAGGAGTAACAAATCAAGTTTTCTGAAAGAGAAAAGAATGCATTAAAGCACAATTCTTGTTTCCAGTCAAATTAAGAAGAGTTAGGATATTCAAATTTCCTGACCAGGATCTTAATTCAGATAACAAAACCAAAGATTTTCACCTACTTATGAAATCGCCCAGCTCTGTCTTCATTGTCTGCATACAAAAACATTTTCAAAGCATAATTCTCCACATGAGCAGAACCAACAATTTCCTGAGTAATTGCTTCATTATCACCAAATTGCTTTTTCATCTGAAAAAAGTTGAAAAAAATACATTCATTACCTTATTAGACCCTAGCAATTCTGCAATCTAATTCAAACACAAGAAGAAGCTGCTGATTTAGACAAAGCCAAGTACAATTTAAAAAAAGAAACAACACACACTTCCATTTTACAAATCTCCAGCTTCTAACATAACAAACGCTAAAAGTATCATGCTAAAGAGAAAGCACATTCTTTTGGAGGGAGAAGTATGAATAAGTAGCTCCGAATACCATCTTCAATCACAAAATACTTAAAAAAACCCCAAACCAACCAACCGAACAAAAAAAGTTAAAAATAAACACAACTACAACATTGTAAAGTAATAGCTACAGATATTTTTCCCCTTACTATCTGAAAGACCAAGCACTCTGAATCCTGTGTCGGGATTCAACACAGTTCAATTGATAAAGTAATGCATGCTTTATAAAGGTACTGTAGGTCAGAGTGATCACGTATCTTCTCTCTTGTAAGGTTATGTCACTGAAGTTCATTACATCTTTCAAAGCGTCTGAGCCCTACCTTGACTGGTCTAGTGACCTATGGATTTACTGGAATTTTCAGTGCAAGCAGTGTACTGCAATTCAAAGACCTCTTTTCAAAGACATTAGAGTACAAGAATCCTCAGGCTTCCTAATAAAAATCAGTAATGCAAATAACCCTCTAACAGTTACAACAGGTGGATTTACAGCTTCTGAATAGGCTTACTGTTTGCACATAAGGAAATCTCAGGTTATCCTTAGAGAACAAAAACAGGAACACTGCATGATACTAACCCACAGCCTTTATTTTGCCAAAAGATTTAAAAACAATCTCTGAATGGCAGTTATTTTTCCCTGTGCGTGTAAAGAAAATTTAATCATGCAGGCTGCATTTCCATATTTTTTAGATTGCTGCCAACTTTTTAATACATGGAACGCTGCCAGAAAAGTTACTTGATTTCAGTAGTGAAATCTAAACTTTCCAAACAGAACTTTAAATTTGAAGACTTTTGTCAAACTCATACTCTACATAGTTTTCCAAAAGTATTTGTGTTTTACAAAGTGTAATTGTTTTTCTTGTGAGTGTACCACAATTTGTAAGTTGCAAGGTATGTAACTGAAATGAAACACTGAAGTTAATTGAGGAAGAAAATTATTTGTTTATATATATATATTTCATCAGCCTATATATGCACCTTACATTCAGAAAATAACTTATTACTATACTTGACCTGATTGAATATTCAATGGAGATGATTTCAAATGCACAAATGACACTCAGTTACACATGCTTCTAAAAATATTAAAGTTAACCAAGTTGTTTACTTTTAAATGAAACAGTTACCTATTGGAAAAGCAAAACAACACAATCGTACGTAAAAATATTTCTGACAGAAACATGCATTTTGGATCCAAATCATTGCATTTAACTAATTCACATACTTGGAATATTATGAAGTTTCTTGCAAAGAACACATCTGGTGATTTCCATATATATCTACACTGTTTTATTCTTTGCTACTATAAAGTTCAGGATTGTTTGTAAGCTTCTGTCTTAACCTTTAAAATAATTGTGGCAACACACAGAAAGCCGTGAGAAACATTCAGCACAGACCTGCCGCACCCCTTTGTGCCCCCTGCTGGCTACGGGCAGACTGAAAACCGCTGCTATTGAATTACTGCAGAGGTCCAACTTCTCAATATACCCAAGCTTCCCAGCCCCAAAAACGCTGTATTAGATCTGCTTAGAAGTGCTCCCTCCATCCTTCCGCCACTTGGCTACACAGAAGGAACTTCAATACCTGAGCATCAGTTGTCACACAGACAATCTTACCAGCAGCTGAAAGACGAAACCACAGGTTTTTGCTGGTTTTCTAGTCTTTCCAAATTTGAAACAAAAGGGGTAACTGAACACTGCTGGCAGATTAGTTGCTGCAGCACCGCAAGGGATCAAATAAATTTTAACAATTCTTAGGGAATGAAGAGGAAAATCTTTCCAAGTTTTAATCTCATCTCTCCTGCCACCTCTCTTCCCTTTTGAGCATGAAAATCAGACCCATTATAGATGTTAAAATTTGATGAAATAACACACCGAGAAGTCACTGTACACTGGATTTTCCATTGCTAAAAAAATCAGAGATAAAACATAGCAAGAAGCACAAAGTATGAATAAAAGACAAATGGTTCATGTTTCATTTTCTTTCTGAAGAATTGAAGGCTGTTGCACTAGTTTCACACAAACTCTTCAAGCATTGCTATGGCTAGATTTTGGATGGAATCATTAATACTGATCACAAAAATAACCACTGCTTCATTTTTCAATGTTACTTTCTGCTTCCAAATAAACACTTAAACCTTAAAATCCACACGCCACTTCCTTTGAGACTATTGAAAACTACAGCACGTGAACATAAACAGCTCCTGGAACTTAAACTGACCATCTGTACAATGACTTTACCTTTCTTTGTTTAACTCCATTCTATGTAAGGTTGTTTGCTTCTTAATACTATCAGGTCTACTCAAAAGAGTGTGGCATAGCTATCCCTTACCCACACAGATAAGACTGTGCTTACAAAAATTCATAGTATAAGATTCCTAATCTCTAACAGAGGATACAATCAAAAGTATCTTTATCTTTTAGAGAATGTTTTAAAAAACTCCCTGGGCACAACAGTTTAGGTCAAAAATTTCAAAAGCACCAAGGACTAGGCTAGCCAGTCCTATAGCAGTGAAAATAACTCTCACAAACTTCAAGGAATCAAAGACAAATCAATAAAAAAAGTCTTCTAGAACTCCTGCATTTATTTCATAATGAATTATGACTTCTCATGAGAATATGTATGAATAAAGTATTGTACTTCATGTTGTCTAGACAGAACCTTACAGCAAATGTCTGCTCTATGAAATTTCAGTTATGTTTGTGCATGTACACATATAAATATACTTACACATACAGCTTTATCTCCTTTCAATCCTTATGCCAATTTATTACATACACCTTAAATTGATACAGTATACCTGCATACAGCATAGTTGCATCAACAACTGATGACAGAAGAAAGACAGTATTTGCAGAAGCTTAAATAAAAATTAAAGTAACATCATGAATTGTTTTAGAGAAGAGCAATTAATTCTACTTACAGCTTCCAACTGATCCATAAGTTTGGATAAAAATTTACGGCATTCTGGGGTTTTACTATCAATCTTCATCCCTGTTTGCATTGCATACAAACGACCTTTAAAGGAGACAAAAAAATCAGACACACAAAAAAATCAGAAGTGATTAACTAACACAAAACCCATAAGCAAATAAAGCAATGCCCCCCCCCTTCTTAAAGACAAACTCATCTTGTGGTTTAACAACGTACTACTACAGTACTAGTGAGCAATGACAGCAAAATCTACATTATGCTCAGTCTTGCAGAGATACTAGGAGAGATTTTTCTAAGACTTATGCTTTATTTTTCTCAATGAGTATTTCTGCTGATTTCAGATTGATGCTTGTATCACTGTGACGCAATATTAAGTGCTTTTGTAAATAATCACCATCCTCGTTTGCAACTCTCTCAAATAGGAACTTCCAGTCGACTTTTATCCCTAATTACACATGAATAATTTTCATGACTTACATATATGTACAGAGTGTATGGATATATCTCAAAAATGAAGCTTCATGTAGCAGGAACTAGCTAGCTTTAAAACTCCACTTTAACAAATGGAATTAAGCATCTATTATACCCATGTATATGCATACTTATCATCAAAGACACAAAACACAAACCTGATCTTTAAATCAGACAAGACAGACTTGATTAAACTTGCCCTGCAAGTAAAGTTGCCAGTTTTTCATATGATCTTGAAAATGAATGATTAATGTCTTCTGATTAAAAATTATCTTTTTACTACCAAAAAAATCTATGAATTTTAGATATGCACATGGCAGAACTTTATATGCTTCAAGAAATTGTGGGTAAAACCAAACAACTATTATTTACCAGGATTAAGACACACAGAGAAGGGAAAATGGACAGAAACATTCAGTAACCAAATACAGAACATTTTTCACAGAAAAACCCCATTCCACTAACTCTCAGTCCTGACCCTCAAGGGAGTCCTACAAAATACCTTCAAATGCGGAGCTTAAGAACTAAAAGTTGTAGCTCTACCAAATATTATCACGAGCTAGTTATTATGGCATACCCCAATGCCCTTCTTCCTGCAGGACACAGAGTTCTGCAAGTGATCCTTACTTGCTTCACAGCTTTACCATCTCTCTCCTTCCCAGCATCTCTTCATGCACTAGAGATAGCCTTTTCCCTTCAAATTATCTCAGTAAACACAAATATAACACAGTTGTTTTCAAACTGCACTTATCCTGATGTTTGCTGCAGAAGGCGGCATTATATGCTCAAAAGTTTGTCTGCCTTTTCCATCTATTATCAGTCTGTCTAATAAAATTAGATCTCTCTCAACAAAACTTACCTAGGTTCTGCTGGTGAGCATCATAATTCAACTCATTTTTCTGGATTTTAAAAGTTGTATTTCATGTTTCATATACAACTGATTATTCAAACCAGACAAAGTGTACATTCCTTATTTGGGACAGCAAAGCTGACAAATTTTAGTGTTAAAGCTGTTGGGCTGCCCAACCATTTAAAGACCACCCCCCCACCCCC
>NW_008795490.1:7253176-7255638 GCF_000699145.1 Aptenodytes forsteri
CAAACCCCAAATAAAGTACTCGTGCCCTCCAATGCCTCTCTACTTCTACATTTACAATTTATAAAATAACCTAGCACCTTTTTATTCAAGTTTTCAGTAAAGAACAACCAAGTAAAAGTCTGCTCTGAGCGAAACTTCAGGAACAAATAAATGCTATGAACAACTACAACAACTGACCATGACAAATGAAAGATGGCAATTTTAACAAAAATTGCTATGTAGGTTCTACGCTATGTAGGTTTCATCAAGTGACAACACTAATATTAAACTAATTACTGATATGTACTCTTAAGCCCACCTTATTTATCTTCAGGATGCTGACACGTTAATATTAAAAATTATGAAACCAGCACATGTAAAGTTAAAATTACATTTCAAAGAAATCCAAACACAGAAAGATACGGAGATTTGTATCTAAGGCCCTCAAATTAATTTAAGTCTACTGCTGATTTAAGTACCATAATCACATGATGAGGAGTTAATGCTTACAGTCTTCAATTAAACTGATTTTTAAGTACATACTTGATCGTAAGCTTCCCTGAACACATTTCATGGTATGATTTAATAATGTAAAACTCGGGAATTAAAATAATGGATGCTAGACCTGTGGGCCATCTAGATCAGTTATTTCTTTTTGACAGATGCAAATATCAGATGTTTTCAGAGGAAAGTAAATTAATTTTAGACTGATATGAGTTAGGGCAACATACATTCAGACTATCCTTGGTCATTACTGGATATAGATTTATCTTACCTGCTGAAGCATGCATCTTCATATCTCTTCCAAAATTCATTTACATAAAAAGAACTCCGTTTCCATATAAATGGAAATCTTGCAAATATCTTTAGTCTTGAGGATCAGTTTAATCATTAAAAGATCTGCTTATTTGTAACTGTTATCTTCTGTTACCTATATGTGGCTTTTTTTCATATTCATTGCAAATATATCCATTTAAATAGTGAAAGCAAGATAATTTTTTTTCCTCAATAATATCCAAAGGGGTGTATTTACAAGATTGTGACATCTGTATGCTTTGCAGGCAGCCCTAAAAAGCCAGCCCTCTCCCCTCTTAGGATTTCAGACACTGGGAAAAACTTGAAGACTCCTTCAGGCACTCCAATGAACAAACGCAGAAAAGTGAGTCTTGAACACACAGAGAACACAGGTCAAAGAACAATAGTTACAGATAAGAAACATGTTTTTCTTGTCTATATATAAATTTACACATCAAGCAATGTTGCATACCATCACCACTTTCCTGCTAACAAAATACTCTGGGACCAAGGTGCCCAGTAGTCCTCAGGTGATTCAAGATCGAAGTACTATTATCCAAAGCGTACAGGCTATCAAGAAGACATGAAGGTGCTCTAGCAGCAGCTCTACAGATATTAAGAACAGAGACATCCTACAGACAGACTATTAATGTCACCTGAACTAAGATTAAATGTGTTCCACCTGTCACAGCAATTATATCTCTGTACCACACAATTGACTATATGAGACAGTTACCACATCTAGCCATCAAACCCTGATTTGTATCAACATCTATATAAATTGGAAAGGAGATGTCCTGCATGATCTTATTAACCGGTAAAAGGTCAAAGCACACTTAAGTTACCCTAACAAGAGAGTCTACTGCAATCTTTAAGAACTTTCAAAGTTCAGAATTTTTGCATACTCACTTCTTCACGTGCAGCAATATGTTCGAAAGGAGTACTGCATAACAAAACCTGCCCAGAGACAGGCCTCTGATGAGGCCATCATTGAGGTAAGGGCAAAAGCTATTCCTTCTTTCTCGAGTAAGTGGTGATCAAGAAAGAGGATGATATTTGTGAAAACTACTATTGACAGAGCATCACTATTTAGTAGCATTCAGTACTGAAAGGGAGCCTTGACTCAAATACCTTTGATAAAACAACCTGATTGTAATGAAGAACTAGGCAACCTGCAGGTCAGAAAATGCAAGCCATACCCTACCACTCAAAATCTCCTGGAATATCAGTTTCAATCGATGAACTGAAGATACAGAAGGAAAGTATACTCTCCAGTGTTTGAAACACACCAGTGAGAGAAAAAATGCTAAGTACATTTAGGCACATTTACTGCTTTGCTCAGTGCTGCTCTAGTCAAAAGTGAGGCTTGGGGGTTGAAAACCTCTATCAACAATCATTAAACTTACGAAGCAGATAGCAAGTGAAGTACTTGAAAAACTGAAAGAACTAGGAATTCCTCTGACAGAAACAGAATAGGATGAAGAGAAATACTCGGCACTGGTGAGGCCGCACCTCGAATACTGTGTTCAGTTTTGGGCCCCTCACTACAAGAAGGACATTGAGGTGCTGGAGCGTGTCCAGAGAAGGGCAGCGAAGCTGGTGAGGGGTCTGGAGAACAAGTCTGATGAGGAGCGGCTGAGGGAACTGGGACTGTTTAGCCTGGAGAAAAGGAGGCTGAGGGGAGACCT
>NW_008795490.1:7255728-7266104 GCF_000699145.1 Aptenodytes forsteri
GAGGAAAAACTTCTTTACTGAAAGAGTGGTTAAACATTGGAAGAGGCTGCCCAGGGAAGTGGTGGAATCACCATCCCTGGAAGTATTTAAAAGACGTGTAGATGAGGCGCTTCGGGACATGGTTTAGTGGGCATGGTGGTGTTGGGTTGATGGCTGGACTCGATGATCTTAGTGGTCTTTTCCAACCTAAACGATTCTATGATTCTATGAAATAATTTGGTATTTGCCTCTACAGACACTACTGAAAAAAATAATAAGTCTTCTAATGTTTTGAAATTTTGCTTTTGACATTACCTGTATGAAGAACAATATGTGAGTGAATCTGAAAGCAGTAAGCAATCCCTTGCTTTGTTACAGACAACAGGTCAAAGTGTCTACAAGTTCTACTCTTCGCATATTTGTCTATTATTATTACATCTTATTCCTAAGGCAAAGAATCTTAATTTATTTCCAAACACAAGTTTTTTCATGTCTGTGTCTTTTGTCATCCTTCTCTCTGCTCTCTCTAATTTTGAAATGTCCCAAGTATTCTATATGAAGGCTATTTGTAAGACTGTGTTGGTATTGATACTACTACCTTTGCCAATTAAGGTGTCAGAAGCCTCTTCCATATCTTTTACTTTTGTGCGTAGTTTATCACACAAATATTACTTATGGTAAGGTTACATGATAGTAACTGAAAGATATGCTTTGATCTAGTGAAGGAAATCTATTATGTACTTTTCCAGTTTAACTTGCAGCAAATGGGCAAACTCACTTCATTACTGAATTTTCAGCAGCAATGAGCAAAACATAATTTTCCTGCGTTAATATCATTAGTGAAATTTTAAACTGGCAATTAATGGTCAAAGAACTGTCCTCCACGTTTATGTTGGCAGGTAATCTCAGTAGCAAAGAACTCATAAGCAAGAGGCCAAAAGTTTACCGCCTCCAACATCTCTGCTGAGAAAGCTAAATGTAACATGAGTTCAGTTCCCCCCCCATCTGAAAGAAAACAGAATAAATATTTACATTCCTTTAAATACAGCTGTTCTGGTTTCTAAAACATTGCAAAACCAGTGGAATTTATTATTACTGTGCTTGCTAAGTCACAAAAATTTTGCTTTAATGCAAGTGGTTCCATTTCTAATAACTAGAAGTTAATCTCCTGAATGGAATGGACACCACCGAAAGAAGTCCTCTTAGTGTTCTATATTACAGTTGCATTATTTCACCTTTTAAAAATGCTGCACTTGAGATGCCATTTTACATCAAAATTATTTCACTTTTCTCTTCAGAACTTCTCTCTATACATTGAAAAATGTTCAAAGTGCATGTCCCTAATGACCAGAGTAATATACTGTAAAGCTAAACAGCTACACTTACAGGAGCCATTTGCTTGGTAACTTTTGATAAAAAATTTCCTCTGTGAAAAGCCAACTTGCCAAAAATTCTGATATAAAAAGACAACTAAAACCATACATCGTAGCTGCAAAACTTCTCAAGTTTTTAAAGCCTAAACGAAGTATTTGAAGAATGTAGACAATCTTGGAAATAAGTGACTTGTAACTCTCATCTCTCTTCACTATTTGTGATGAAGATCTGGAATACCTGGAAACAAATAAATGAATGCAATTATAGGTTCTTTTTAAGCTTGTTTTATGCACTTGGCTTCATAACAGATACAATCTACATTTTTTGCCCCCTTTACCCAAATCAAGTAGCAAAACAGATTCTTCTGTGACCAACAACAGTAGCATATGCATGAAGTAAAGCACTAAAGAGGTAAAGGAGGCTACATGGCACTAATGTCTAAATATTAATTAATATGATAAGTAGAGCTAAAGTCATTTGTAATCTTTTACGCACGAAAACAGAACTGTTTTGCCAATTATTAACTAAAAGAGGGTTTGCTCTCAGTTTGCAGACAGGACATTCATCTTCAAATTCATAAAGACTTGGCAAGCAATCATTCTCAGAAAAATGTTTAGCCAAGACAACTACAAAATTATGTCTTGATTTGTTGCCCTTAATCTTTGTTCAGCAAATACTAAGTGTGGGTGTGCTGGAAGGAATGATACAGTGAGCTTTACAGAAAATTCTCTGCTTTTATTTATGTCACGTAATACCACGTTATTTTTCCTTTGCTAATACACAGCACAATTTCAGAGCGAGTATTTTGTCTTTAGTACGTGCCAGGCACTCATTCCTAACACACAGTAAGTTATTCCAGATTTATGTTTGGATAACAACTGAAACTCCCCTCACTCCCATTTTAAACTAACTCTGTGCCAAGTAAAAATATTGGAGAACAAAAGTTCCAGCCAGCAAGCATGCACAATAGGTTGATTCTATCTTCTAAATTCTGTCCTACTATCCATCTTTCTTTTTCCTGGTCTAACAGGATCAAAAGATTACAGTTCTTTTTCCATGTGCATATTTAGTTCTCTAGTATAGAAAAAAAATTATTAGGAACTGGAATTTAATTTTTCACATTCAATAGTAACAAATTGACATTAAATAGTAACAAAATCCATTGCCGTAACTTTAGCTATATTTTGATTCTGATTTAGAGATGAAAGCTTTCTCAGGCCGTAACGTATTACTCATTCATATTCTACACCTTCCTCTTCCCTTTGTCAAACCACTGACAGAAAAATGTTTGGTAACTCCTTGGTACAGGAAGACAACAGTTGGAATACAAATGTGGGAAGCAAGGGACGCAAAAACATTAAATTGGATTGTACTCAAACTATCGCAAATGTATTTTCATAAAGAACGCATCTGCAAAGAAAAATAAAAATTATTCTTGCTTTCATGAACATTAATGTATCATACTTCATTCATGTAATTTCTGCATGCAGGTCATAAATATATGCTATTTCTACATGGCTAAGTCAAAGTTGTCTGAATTCAAAGACTTTTAAAAATAGATTTAATAGATTGACAAACAAAGTTCAAAGGGGCTTACACCTCCTCTTCATCATATGATGCTGAAGGAAACTGACAAAAGACAAGGTAAGTATTAGGCTGGCAGCATCAATTAAAAATCTGAAACACTCCAGAGAAGAAAAATTACTTTAAAATACTTATTTTCAAGTAAAATTAGATTAAGGAGAAATGCAAGGAAAAAAAATCTGAGACGAAAGTGGGGGGAAGGAAGACTACACACAAAGTTAATTAAGAAACTCAAACCAAAAAAAGGGTAGTATCGTGACCCCCTCTTCCCCTCAGATTCTTTTAAAGTATTCTAAAGCCTAGAGAGGAAAATGGATTGGTAACAGCATATTTCAAGGTTATGTTACCTGCTAGACAAACTTTGCCAAGTCAAAACTATCTCAAGTAAAATGTCTCTTACTTAAAATTACTTTAAGTTGTAGTAAATTACATTAGAATTCACTGTTATTTGAAGAATAGCAACCTATAAACAAACTAAATAGGTAAAACAAAATTTGCAATTACAAACAAAAGTGGTAATTATTAAGGTTAGATGACAAAACAAGTAATCTAATAATATCTATTATGAACCCAAGATACCACTCAGTATTCTATACTGCCATTCTTCAGTGTGGTTTAAGGATCAATTTTGGTCTTGTAAAATCTGAGTAAGAGATCTATATGTGGAATTCACAGGTTTCTAAGCTTTTGCACAATATTTAAACTATCAGTATTTTTCAAAGCTTGTCTCTATAGTCTAATAAAGAAAATGAAATATTTCTAATTAAATCAGAAAAACCACCTTAACTGTAGGATTTATAGTAATTGAGATCTCAAGAAGGCAAAAGGAGAAGGCAGATACTTTGGATTAGTTATGGTCAAGTCATGTGGATAAAACAGCTTGTAGTGATTAGAGCACAAATCTGAAGCACTCCTGTGGAACACCCTCCAGTTTAGTTTACACTGGAAAAAAAACTATTTCATGCTCTCAAACTACTCTGTGAGGTGAATCAAAGCACCCTAGATGGGCATGACCATGAGGTAAGTTTCCGAAGTGCACTCCTGACCTTAATTGCTAACAGCATCCAGGGCTGCATTAGGAGAAGCATTGCCAGCAGGTTGAGGGAGGTGATCTTTCCCTTCTACTCAGCACTGGTGTGACACACCTGGAGCACTGGGTCCAGTTCTGGGCTCCCAGTACGAGAGACATGGGAAGGGCCACAAAGATGATGGAGGGCTAGGAACATCCATGATACCAGGAGAGGCAGAGAGCTGGGACTGTTTAGTCTTGAAAAGAGAAGGCTTAGAGGGTCTTACCGATGTGCATAAATACCTGATGTGGGGACGGGGGCAGTAGGGAGTGAAGACAAAGCCAGACCCTTCTCAGTGGTGCCCAGTGACAGGACAAGAGGCAATGGGCACAAAGTGAAATAAAGAAAATCCCACTTAAACATAAGAAGAATCTTCTACTGTGAGGATAATCGCACACTGGAACAGGTTGCTCCCAGCAGCTGTGGAGTCTCCATCCTTGGGGATATTCAAAACCTGCCTGGACACAGTCCTGACCAACCTGCAACAGTTGAACAGGGGATTGGACTAGGTAACGTACAAAGTTCCCTTCAACCTCAATGATTATGTGATTCTGCAAATTAGAATGCTGATATTGATGCATCCCTTCTTCAGAAGCAGCAGCAAACCTCAGGCAGGAAAAGACAGTTCTTAATTCTACTTCCAGAGGTTCAAGTTGAATAAAGATCCACCAAAAAACTGCGAATTACACGGTGGAAAAACGCATGTTAGTATTTTTACATCGTACAACTGAACTTTAGGAGTTTTATACAAACACACACCTCAGAAATAAAGTTTCAATCTTGAAGTACACTTGTTCTATTTTATGTTCTCATTCCTATCTCTGTCAGAGCAGATTATTTTTAAATATTACCTATGTAATCAAAGCAAATGCCAAAAATACTACACAATGGTTCACATCATCTTTAATTTTTGCTTCTGCCCACAGTTTGTTTTGAGGACTGTGGGGTTTATGTATTTATCTTTTTTTTTCCAATCACTTCTGTTTTTCTGTCTCCACAGACAAATCAGAGTTTTAAGAGCACAATTTTCCCACTTACAGATCTTTGAAACAAATCAGAACAAACAAGCTAAGACTGAAGACAGAAAACATAGAAAGCACAGAGAAAAAAAAGAAACTGACAAGTATTTTTAGTTTATACTTACAGCACAATCAAAACAAGTCTCGCAGTCCACTATGAAATGGATATCTACTTCTTAAATATTTGACCATTTCAATTAATTTATCCTGAGTAAATTACAGATTAAATCTATTCTTCAGTATGTAATCTCTAATAATAGGCTTTAAATCAGTTGTAGCATTAGTAGCACACAAAACAGTTTTCTGCCACCAGCAATATGAGAATATGGGAAATGTACTTTTACAAATGGATTATATAAAACTAGTACAAAAAATGAATATTTAAACTGGAAAGCTCAGGAATTTGGTCTTATTAGTTAAGGAATAAGAACATTATTTTATGCATTTCAATTCTACAATGTCCCAGTTAAGTGAAATCAGTAAGTATGTGCAGAACCTCTGCAGTGAAATACAGCAAATACCACTTATTTTTATTTCCATTAACACTTCTGAATTACATGCATCTTCTAAATTAGTCATTCAAAATGCATTCAGATACAATAAAAAGTTGAATAAATTAAAAGCTCATTTAAAATATTTGTCTGTTATTAGTCTTCTGCTTTGAGGAAGGATCAGTAAAAAATTAACAGTATTTCAGATGTAAAATTACACAGTAACTGTATTTCCCAAGTTATAAGTCAGGCTATGAACTTTGTTTTTTAATTAAAAAGAAAAAAAAAAGTCTTATAATTGGTATGCAGTGAGAAGCTTGTTTCATGGATGTCTGACTAAACTTGAAAGTAAAAAGCAAGTTACATTTAACAGATGGGTATTTCTTTTAAAAGCTGAATGACTTTTGATTCAAGAGTTTGCCAACTAGTTGTGGAAAAAAAATTCTCTCTTTTGCTTTTCTCTCCTGCTTGATCCCACAAACACAGAAATGTTAACACAACAGTAAGATCCTTCATAAGGATTTCTCTGGTGTTTTTCTATCTCAAGAATTTGAGAATTGTAGGAGATTTTCTTCACATCTTTTTTAAACAGATCAAGTCTACTGATCTCACATGAATGTTTTCTGATGTTTAGCAGACTGTAAAGCAAAAACCATCACAGCCCTGCTTTTCTGAAGTTACTAGACTATTTTTTCATGTTGCATTCACTGGATATCCAAACACTGTTGTGTGTTAAGATGTTATATATCACAAAACATCAATGCTTTTCTGGCAACTCACTGGCATTCTCCCAATACTTTTGAATTAGAAAAATCAATGGCCTGTAAGTACAGAACTATAAAATAAACTACAAATTATCTTTGAAAAGCGCTTAACAACACTACTGAAAGGCTGAAACAACAGCTATTAAGGAAAATCTTGCTTTAAACACTAAAACATAAGTTTTCAGAAGACAAAACTACCTCTCAAACCTTGCAATTTTTCAGAAAATAACTTTTGAGTCAAATTGCCTATGGCACAGCTAGAGACATAATTTCTTTAGTTACTACACAGGCCAGAGATTATTTTTTTTTTTTTAATCAAAGCCTGCCTCCTTGTGTTTGCAGAATAACATCTCAAAGTAGTCAAACAGTCACTTATGCAAGTTTTTACCATAAGAAAGTTATTTTATTGACCACCAATCACTTATTTTCCTTTTGCTAGGCAATCAATGTAGCATTCTTTACTGGTATTCCCTTATACCTATCGAATTAGCTGACCATTACTGAACCTGAAATAGCTACATACTTGATGACAATGATTAACAAAATAATATGAAATATGAGAAAAAGTATCATATGGGGAGACAAGCATTTTAAAAGAAGGTGGTAGATTACCACAGTGCTGAACACTTACATTAGCCATAAAGCATCTAATCTCTTTAAAAGGAGAATTATTTTGTGAGATCATGTCCTGTATAATTTTAAAAAAATAAGCTCGGTTTCTTCATTTCTCTACAGTCTATGTTCTAAGTAGAACAAATTTTACAACCACGTAAATTTACGGTACATACTGTCAGGAAGCAAATGTTCTTATTGCATCAATCAATTATGTCCATCTACTAACAGTGGCTAGGGCTAAAAAAAGTAACAGTTTACAAACAACATATAAAGCTACTGATCATATGCTGCTTTGAATTTGAATACCTAAAAATGGAGTTAAGCATGGAGGCTTTGTAAGGAATATACAGGACTACAAGAAATAAAACCATTTTTTTTTAATTTTTGCAGTGTTTCTAGCAAGTACCACAACAAAAAGCACCTGTGATGTGTTATGGTGCACAAGAGCATCAATGTTGTTCTTCAATGTTTTATTTTTCATGTGGAAAATTATGTGGCAGTTGAAAAATACAAATCATCCCTGCTGTAGCTATCCATATTGTGTAAAACAGAGATTAATGTTCATCAAATTTCAGTTTCTTTAAATCAACATATGCCAGCAATATCAAAAAAGCAGGAGTCCTGTCTTCGCCCCAAGCCATTGTGTCTTGTTCCTTGCCTTTGTCTGTGTGGGAGCACAGCTGTTTAAGCGGTAGTGAGTTGGCCTGGCTGAAAAACAGTTTATTGTTGTTTTTCATCATACAATTACATCAATGTTTGCTTCTGAAGCACATTAGGGTTGGGAATGAGAGGCCAGAGAAGGACTACTGTATCTTCTTTAGGTGGCAGCGCTGGTTTACGCTAGTTTCAATGTGATTGAAATAATCACACTGAAATAATGCTAGCTTCAAATGAACTATACCCAAAAAACGTAAGAGAAAAAAATTTTAAATGGTGTATGCAAATAAAATGTGTAACTGCCATTCAAATTCCCAGCTTTGAGAGCACACCTCTGGCACCAGTGGATGCTGATGAGAGATGAAAATAATAAAAGAGCAGTAAATAGTGACAATTTTATTGCTGAGCTATAGAAAGTAATATCTTGTTCACTTGCTTCTGGTATTCAAATTAGTTTATGTAGCAGCTCTTATTATCAGAAATACACAAGCGGAATTGAACTAAAATTCACATAAATCAAAACCTAGCAAACATATGTCCATACTGAAAACTACTGTGCTGTGGAAACATTCATATTAGGACCAAAGCTTTTGGCTAGGGATGAACCACTCCTGGCAACATTCCAAAGCCATAAACACCTTATTCTTTTCTTCAGACTGACAGTTACATCCATCATACGACCAAAATTCAGGTGTTCCCCCTCATGCAGTGGCTGTGCAAGCAACCTTGTGACAAAACACACAGCACTGTCCCACCACATGAGCTTTCACCGGAGGGTCCCCTCGGCTGGCTGCTGCGCCACACCACCCTCCTGGTCCCACAACATGTGCGGTGCCAGGCAGATGCCTGCAGACGAGCCTGGCGGAGGAGCGCCAGCACAGAGAACACCATATGTTCCAGCACTCACCAAGCTTTCCTCATGCTATTCCTTCCACACAATACATTATAGCAAACGTACAGAGCTCCTCTGAAACACATTCCAAGCACTCAGCAAAGAGATGTTCAGTTTTTTTCAGTGAAGCATCTAATGAGAAACGTTGCTTTAACTCCACATAAAATCTGTGTTGCTTTCAAAACGTTATCTGAAAAGTATCCTGAAAATTTTTTGTATACCCAGACTTACACTTTAAAAAACCCTACCTTTTTAGGAAAACTTTTATTATTCACAGCATGCTAGAAGTATATACAGTACATTTTTTTGACAGTAGCAACATTAATAATTAATACTTTGGGATTCTACATAATTGTTCCAAACCCACAATGTTCAAAATAAATGGTTCATAAACCTTATTTTTGCTTCAAAGCCAGAATTAAAGTAACAAAAAAATTCCTGTGCAACAGGAATTCTGCATTTTAGTCAATCCAGACAAACTCATCAACCATGGGAGGAAATAACTGTCATCAGTGCAACACTGGTGAAAATTAATTCTTCTCCTTTGTGTATTTAAAAGAACACAGCATCCAAGCAAGACCGATCTTGAAAAAGGGGTGTCACTACTTTTTACTTTATGTAATAATGTAATGGGAAAGATATCTCTAGAATATAGTCTTCACTACACTCAATAACAAATCAGATGTGTTGAAGTACTCAAATGAAAAAAATATGCAAATTTTCAGGCTACTTAGGACAGACAATGCAAAGGACTTTACGGAAAATGTTAATTATTCAACACGGTTATTTTTTTCCTGTACACTAACATTAAGTTTCAGAATGGAAAAGACATTAAGAAAAATAGAGATCAGCCACCAAAACATTTCTGTTCTAAAATAAAAATAGACTTGTATTTTGTTACCTGCACTAAATGTTAGTATTTTTATTATATAGCCAGACAGGATGTAACATCTGACAAAAAAACCCTAAAGAAATAAAGAAAAACAAAACAACAGTGCAACTTGACCTAGCTGGTGCTTCCTGCCACACAAAGTATGATTTGTTCTGTGTTTTTCCAGTAAAAAAAGAGCGAGCACTGTTGAGAACATCCAGTGTTCTAATATGTGGCTATCTCACTTCTCTGGTGGCAGTAGTACACATTAGCACAGTATTCCTACATAACACAAAACTTAAAACTGAGCTGACAGTTATTTCAGAGCTTTCTGAAGCCTGAATTTCATGAGTTCATCCTTCTAAACTTATGGTTGCCTTACAAATTAAAGTACCAGTTCTACCTCTATTTTTTATTTAACTCTTTTTGAAGACAAGCTATTGACAAGTAAACCCCCCACATGACCTCCTCACATCTCCATAAAAAGAAAAAAACAAACAACATAAACATACATTTCTGGTGATCTGCTAGTCTTAGAAATTTTTCAAGTGTGGTGATTAACTGTGACAGGAATTTAAGACTACTAACAACTGCCTTGCATTTCTTAATTAACTGTGGAAAGCCTTTTAGAAAGGCTCACAGACCACCCTGACGACCATTAGCTTAGAAGCCGTAAGTTAGCTTGAAAAATTTACATATTAATTTGAAAGATTTACAGTAAGAGAAAATTATTTTTGCTGTGTTCATTTCAATGAAGCAAACAAAAGAAGAGCCACCAACTCTCCCCCTTAAAGAACCCTGAAGAAGGGACAAAGCCTCACAGAAAATAAAATGAACTATTAAAAGAATTAAAGACTCTCAAACCCAAACTGCTTACTCAGATACAGGACAGAAAGAAGGAGGTCTTTTCAGCAGGTGAAAAACTCCGAAAAGACTCTCCAATGTTAGTTTTTTGCGATACTTATTAGGACTATCCCAACACAGAAGCACAGAAGCCCCGACTTTATACACGTGCGTACAATCACGTATTTAGGCTGCTGCCATATCCGCTACGACCGCA
>NW_008795490.1:7267213-7273154 GCF_000699145.1 Aptenodytes forsteri
TTAGTGTTTGAAACGCGTCCCACCGCCGCCGTGTGGAGGGGCCTGGAGACCCCGGAGCGGCCGGGGCTTCCCCGGGCCCAGCCGGGGGAATGGCGGCCTGGCCCTGGCTCTCCGGGGCCGAGTGGCGACGCCTTCCCCAGCCCTTTCAGCCCCAGGAGCCGTGCAGACCTTCCCCCTGGAGGTACAGCTGCGAGTAAAATTCCTTTTCAGGTTGAAAAACGTTCCCCTCGGGCTGCCTCGAGGCTCACCAGAGGTCCGGGAGGCCCTCGAGTGCTGAACCGCACCTCTGCTCCTGGGCCTCTGCCCGTTGTTCCGCTGCCGCTCGCTGGAGAAGCCTTGTGCGACCAGTGGCCTGGTTAATAGCGCTTCAGCAGGCTGGGCTGCTTCCCGGCAGCTGTCAGCAAGTCCGCCAGCCCTGGAAAGTACATCTCGCAGGATCACCGCTTCCCAGATAACTTTTTCTCGGAGGAACCTCCAGGGTTTTCTCTTTTTGCTGAGAGGGGATAAGAACAGCAAAAGAAGTGGGAGCCGTTGAAGCAAAATGGTTTCAAATGGATCCCACAAATTGCAATATAAATTATTTTAGTGTCTGTCATCTTCTTATTCTGACAGCGTAGTTAAATGATTTTTTAATTTCTTTTAAATGGCCCTGATGCCAAACTTCCTCCTGGTCTCAAAATGGCTGTCTGCAAGGCAGGAGAATGGCAATGCTCCAGGGCATAAAGAAAGATGCGTGTTGGAGGGAAGCACCGGGTAGGAGAGGTGGCTGCATCGTCTCATTGCTATCAAGGGAGAGTGCTGAAAAGAGAACGGAAGGGAAATGATGGCTGAACAGAAGAAAGGAAAACAAGAAAGGAACAGAACAAGGAGTGGTTATAGGACTGGGATGTTGTGGTGGTGCACTAGAAGTTGGCTGGCCCAGAGCAGCTATACCTTTGATGTAAAGGCAATTGCATGGCTTACTGGGTGTATTTAGCTTGTTTCATTGAAGATGATGGAGGGAACAATTACGGTTCTTTGTTAAGTGAGAACTGAAATGGTCATGACGTCTGGCTAGAGACAAAACGGGCTGCAAACGCATGAGCTGGGGATTGCTTTGAGTGCTGTCTGTGAAAATGAGGCGGCTAGAATATGGTGGAAAACAATGAAAAAGTCAAAGAAGCACTTACAATATGACCCTGATGTAAGCAACAAAAATACTTCCTACTGTGTTCTGGGAGACAGGACTTCATATTCGCTGTGTAAAGAAATAGAATTGAATCAAAGAATCCCCAAGCATATTATATAATTCCTTTCGTAATGGCAAAAAAAGCCTTCAGGATCATCTCAAATATTTGCTAAGCATTTGAGCTAAAATCCGTGCAACACTGAGAAATGGATGCAGGCATGTTACAAATCTCGGAGTAAGGGTGGAAGGAAGCTGATAGAAAGCAATGTAAATAAGGATAAAAGTGGTGGGGGTTTGGAATACTAGGAGAAAGAAAAGTTTAGAGAGACTTGAGAATACAATGAGTGCCAGGAAAACAAATGGCAAATGTAGGAAAAAGCCGTGTTGACAACCATGGGGAAGTGGTTTCTTTACATGGGCATAGTATGTCCATCAACATGTTCCAGAAACTTATGACGGAATCAGTCACAGAAAAACATTTGCACTAAAAGGCGATAATGCACATTTTGGTTTTAAATGAAAAACTGAAAATGGGGAATGTGACAATTTTAATTTCACAGGAAATGCAGAAAAAAATCTGTGTTGTATCTGATTTGGAAGAAGAGCATGTTTTGATATGTTCCAGATTTTGACCACCAAGGGAAAGGGCATGGTGGTGGGCAATCCAGCTCCTAGAGCCCCTCCAGGGGTCCTGAGGCAGTCCTGTGCCAGTCCTGGCTCTGCAAGGCTCTTGACTGTAGCAGGGAAGTCCCCTGAGGGGCTGGGGGTTTTGGCACTCCTCTGACCTGAAGTGTTTTGAAATCTACAGAAGAACAACAAGCAATGGAAACACTAAGCAGCAGGGAAAATACTGACAAGGTTGTGATGAAGTTATTTTATTATTATATAAACATCTGATTAAGTGTGATTTGAGTACAATTGGTCATGAGTGTACCTAGCACATGGAAGTAAATTCTTCTTTTTAGTAGTAATAGATATATTGTATTTTATGTATAAATAAAAAGATTTTTTTTACCTGAGATTACGAGTTTAAATTGCAAAGAATAATTCCAGATGGATACCGATGGATACAACAAAAAATTAAGCACGTATCGACCAAAGCACGTGGTATATTATGCAAACAGGAAGTTAGCACAGTGATTCTTATTCCACTTGTAATGCTTGCAAATATCAAATAACTAGTATAATATTGCACAAATGCGATACTGTTGACTGGACATATATTTAAGACAACATATAACTTATTTCCGTAGGGGAAAAATTAACATGAATGTTTTAATACAGTGAATGTATTGAAATTTATCATCTGGTTCTTGATCAGCATATTAACAAAATCACACATCTAGTTGTGACCCACTTTGATTTAAATGGCCCAGAAGCAATCAAATCCAAGACAACTAAATAATGCAATTCCATTTATGTAACGAGGACTGCTTTCGTGGGTGAGGATTACAAGGCTCTTACAATCCAACCTTGTTTGGGACTGCTTAACTAACAGCTGGTGCTAAAAGATTTTATAGTAATTTTTCTGGAATTTTCCAAATATTCCTGAAAGGACCCAAACGCTGTGACTGGGATCTCAACTTTTTATGCTTTTATGCTGAATGTTGCCTATACTGCGTTTTTTCACATAGGTTAAACTTAATTCAAGAAGCAAAGACGTTCTTCCCTTCAGCGTTACAGGCCTCAAACTGTGTCCAAAGATGCTGACAGATTCCTTTTGACTTTTCAGGTTCCTGGATCACTGCTCAGTAGTGATGAGTCCGAGCCTCTTGTTTCACTGAGATTCGGAACAGAAATTGTTCAATTTAGTCGCTGTAGAAAATGATGGAAGAGGAAGAAACCTTCCATTTTTTTTCCTAGAAATTCAGGGTATTTGAAAAACAAATGGAAACTAGCTAATTGTTATGATTGGTATTTGTACATATTTTATACAGGAAACTACCTCCACCTTTCTCTCCAGTTCCAAAATCTGTTTTTTTCTGTCACCTCACTTCAGCACCAGGAATGAAACCGCTTCTAAGTTTAAGATGTCTATTAGTCCTTAAGAAGAAACTGTCGCACACGAAAACATCTGATACCTATATAAAGTTCAAGACCTAACCTATCCCAATACACTTACTGCATGGAATAATTTTAGTATGCAGACTTCTTTTTAACTGCTATTCTAGCAACTTTAGGCAGAGCAATAAGAAGTTAGGTGTGACACTCACAGCAAAAAATTCTGTGGGCCCAATTCTGCCGTCACATGCAAGCAAAACTCTCACTGAAATCAAGGCATGACTGGACCCAGAAAAGGCATTTCTCCGAGATTTTCTTTTGATGCTTTCAAGCCTCTTATGCAAAACTAAGTCATAAAGTCCTTTTATGCTTTCAAAATGTGATCATATGAAATTGGTAAAAATCTTCTACACCGTAAGCCAGAACATAATGAGGGTAAGGCATTCCAGTCAGCAGAAAGAATACCGTGCTAGTCTTTCACTTTTAAAAGGAGATTCACAGCTAGCAGGTGACACTAGCTGGACTGCTGCAAAGTAAGCTGAGAGCGATGGATATGTTGTCACCGCAGCCTAACCAGGAGTCTCTGCCCCTGGGGTCTGAGATGCGGGTTGCAACAGCGGCACTGCTTGGGAAAATGTTTGAACACTTTTCTGGTACCCAGAGATTATCCACCATTACTGCTTAATTCTCAAGCCATAAGAACACGTAAGAAATTTGGAATAGTTTTTCCCGGCAGGTCAATGACCTTACTAGCTCCAATTGCATGTGTTCAGAAAAGCTGTGAATAAAGATACATACATAAATAACCTCCTCCTCACACAGACACTCCTCTGGAGGCAAAACTATTGTACGTGGCAGGTCATGAAAACACGTTGCTCTTGTGAATCTTACCGCCTTTGGTCTTTACATGGAAACAAAGATTATTCACATAATGCGGTGTTTTTTGGATGAGGAATAAGTGTCAGATGACTACTCTGCAGCAGTAATCATGAGTGCGGTTCTCTTCTGCAACACTGCATAGAGGACAGAAGATGTTGTTTGTTATAGCTTGAAATCATCGTTACAAAACTGCAGGTGGGCAGGGTGGTAAATGACTAGGAGTGATTGACATCACTGAGTTTTAAGAAACCTAGCCTTCTACATGAGATCTCAAAAATTTCGGCCACACACAAGACCACTGTAATCACAGTAAATGTGTACATTGCAATAAGAAAAATTGTCTTTTCGAAGTGCTCTGGCACCATGCACCGGGTAATATTAAAGTTTTTTTCAAGTGCTCCCACATCACACATGTAGATTGCGTTCACTTTGAAACCAAAGAGCTGAATCTGAAGCCAAAAAGCCACAGCTTCAAGGACAATCCTTAAGAAAACAGAGAAGATATAAAAACCAGTGTAGAATGACTTTTGGAGGATATCTTCCTGTTTGATGCTCTTACACGCAGCATAAAGGTGAAAAAAGGCTCCGGGTACCAGTACAATCACCAGCTGTAACGCCCAGAATACCTGAAATGTAGCAGAAACGTAGTTGTCAGATCATTTACAACTGCATCGGGACAGCTAAAACGCGCACATATTTTGCAAGTCTGTTTTTAATATATATCAAATGTATAAAGACTTAGATGACAATAAAGGTAAAAACCACTGTTATGTTTTAATTTGAAAAGTTCAGTTGGTTTCTGAAATGTGAGGGTTGTTGTTATGACAGAGAGAAAGCACAACTCCGTATTTAGTCACAGATGAAAGGTTGTTAAAAGGAAAATATTCATGGAAAAGTTAAGTGATAATTAGCCCAATCAGTTACTACTATATGGAACAATTATGTTTAATTTTTGCAGTTTATTTTCTTAACGTTAGATTTCTACAATGAAAGAAGAGAATTACCTGAGGAGTTATAGGCCTGAACTGGTTGTAACAGAAAAGATTAACCTCTCTCTTCTCTGGGTCACAGCTGAAATGCAAGGCCTCATTTCCATAAACAGCAAAGCCCAAAACACCGAGGAAAAACATGCGAACTGAGCCAAAGAAAAGAGTGTGGAATTGGCCAATTACCGTTGGTGGCCTGAGCTGCAAATCACAGGGTTATTCAACATGAAAACAAAAATGAACAGCATTATTGTTGGAGGCCTACTTGCTCTTTTTCATTACCCCAAATATTTATTTTATTCTACTTGTTTTAAAAGGAGAGCGTTTGCCTATGAAGGCTGCAGTAGCTTTCTAACAAAATAATTGCTTAGAACACTTTATTGTTGCTAGCAATTTTATACAAACATTCATTTGTCTAGCACTTAGCAGTTAATTTGTTTCACTGCCTTTATCTGTATTCTGCTGTTGCAGAATGCACCAGACGGAGCTGAGCGCTTCGACCGAAAGTCCATTCATTTTGCTGTTGTATCGATTTGCGTGATGTCAGGTGATGGCAAAGTAAGGACCGCCGTGACATCATCAAACCTAACGATACTTATTCTGGCAAATTAAATTTCAGCTTCCCCAAAGGGGCATTTCTAGCACCCAGGCAGGGCCTGTTTCGGTGGGCGTCGCGCCCCGGCCGGCAAGCCCTGCCGCCGAGCGGTCCGCGAAGGAAGGCATCCAGCTCCGCTGCTCGGTACTCAGGGGATGGAGGACACGGCACGGCTCCCTCGCGGTTTGGGGCCGGACCCCTCGCTCCCGGCTCCCGGCTCCGGCCCCGGGTGCGCCCCCGCGTACTCACACATCCCTCCGAGAAGCTCCGCATGTAGTTGGGGGACATGTCTGGGGAAGGCGCCCTGCGCGG
>NW_008795490.1:7273494-7280444 GCF_000699145.1 Aptenodytes forsteri
CTGCCCCCGGCGGGAGGAGCCGGGACCCCGGCGAGCCGGGGCGCAGCGGCAGCTTCCTGGGCTGCTGACGGGGTCCATTTACACCACCTAGAGCTTCATTTATTTTTAACTAGGTCCAATAAAAAGTAAGGATGCAACCCAACTTGGAAGCTGTAGGTCCAAGATTCTGAATTCAAAGAAATAACGGGAACTGAATTAAACCAAGTGATATTAACCGCTCCAATATTGCTACAAATAACGGCAGTAATTGCTACTAATAATTAGCCAGCGTAGTCCATGCGCGCAGCTGAAAGAACTCCGGAGGAGCTACGCGTGCGAGCACCAGACACTCCTGCCGGTAAACGGCCGCAGGGACGTACCTCCAGACGTTAGTTTGGACCTAGTGGGACTGTTATGAGGAGGTGGAGAGAGGAAGCGTGGAGATGGGAAACCAGAGGAGGGGAAGAGGTAGCTTGTCATTCGGTCGCTGGTGCTCGGTAGCTTATTCGGCGTTCTGAAGAGGTGCGCAGGGAGGTGAAATCCAGCCACCAAATCCAAAGAGGGGTATTTACTCTTTCGCCTCTACACTCGTGAGAGAGCCTCCCTTGTAACTGGTTGCGGCGGGACTTCGAGCTGATGTAACAAAAAGTGTTGCCCCCTCTGTGATGTATGCTCAGAGGCACGGAAACGTAGGCAGGAGCAGGGAGGAGGTGGGGATCGGGGTTCGTTTTTATGTGTGGATTTGGCTGCTGTGGCTCTAAAAGGTGCCACAACGACTATAGGAATGGCATGATTACAGCAGCTGTTGTAAGACACCGGAACACCCTTCGTGAGGGGAACCTGCATCTGCTGAAGTAGCTAGCTTACCAAGAAGGTGAAAAGCGCTTCAATAAGTGTGTGTTATTTACTACAGCTAATTTTTCACACAGTTAATTAAACGTCCATTTGTCTCCTGGAGGACTGTAAAAGGTGCTGTATCAGTAGCACTGAGACTGGGTTTCTAAACTTCTTTTTAATGCGATCTGCTGCTCCACTGCGTAGAGGGAGTGCTGAGGTTTGTATATATTGAATGAACTAAAAGCAATAATATCTCACAGTGGTATGTGATCTGCAATAAAATACAGTGGTTCTCAGGATGTGTGACTAACCTCCAAAAAATGCAATAATTGTGATTACAGTGAATTGTTTTTCTTCTGCTCATAATACATATGGAGCTTAATTATCATCCAAAAGCAATTTTTAATGTTGCCACAATACTATAAAATTACTAAATTAGCTCAGCATGCTGTACAGATGTTTAATATCAGTAATATTTTCATCATTTAATTCTCTTAAAACGTGAATTACTATTGAAAACCTACCGTTGAAGGTACTTCAGATAATACTTGTATTGGTATTTCTTACAATCTCTTTAAGCAGAAATGTTTAAAAATGCAATCATGGGAAAACTGAAAAACTAAATTTCTAAATTGAGATAGATCTTTCAATGCTTTTTATTATGCTTGGTATAGTAGCGATTATTTTCACATTATTCGATGAACATCAACCCATGATAATCATTAAGTTTGGTCAGGAAGCGTTTGATTTCGCTATAGATAGAAACAATATTTAAGAACACAGTCTAGGTAAAAAGCTGCACTATACAAATGCTACTTTGTATCTTTTTATTATTAGGTGGGGATAACACAATTACTTACCTGGCTGGATTGTCTAATCTAAGACAGTCAAGTCATTCTCTGTACAACCTCAGTAACATTATGGAAACTTGAATTTCCGTCCTGTGATAAAGATGCTAAAAGAAGAGTTAGCTGGCAATGCTCTGCTTCAGTTCTGGGAACACATAAGGAATACAGCTGCATTGAAATAAAAAATGAATTCTGGAGAGATTGTCAAATAAACCCAATACAAACCCCATGGGTGTCTGCACTCAAACCCCACTGAATGTGATGAATGGGCCCACAATAAAACTGTCGGTTTCTCTGAAGTGGCTCAATACATGTCATGTGAGCTGAAGCACAGGAAGCCCATTATCTTCACACTAGGAGGAACTAATAGCGATGTTTTTCTTTTGTCATGTGTGTTCAATAATGTGCTTCGTAGCACCACATTAAGAGGATGACTTGAGATGGGAGTAGAGTAACCTGGCATTGTGCAGTCCTTTTGAATGCAGTCTGCTAAGGCAACTCAAGCCCTCAAGCCGTTCCTTGGGACTTTCTTGACAGAAGATCATTATTTGTTCTGAATCTGCAGGAGCGGCTGTCTGTTGGTTGTCTATCATGCACAAATGGGATGGAAGATGTTGATATCATACTTGTTTCTAAGTGAGTCCTAAGCCTGGCTTTCAGCTCAAGGTTGCAACTCAGCAGAGTGCTCTTTAACCTTTTAATGAGTTGAAGTCCTACTGAATAACCACAGCTAAACAAATGGAGACTAAATGCATGCATAAAGCTGCACTTGTGCTTAGAGGGATGAACTGCGTGTTTAACATTAAGTGCCCAGTTCATTGCTTTGTTAGTGTGGTTAAATGTAATGGCATCTATTATCCTTGTGCCATGAAAAAATGGCGCCATGAAAATGGCACAAAATGAAATGGCACGAAAAATGAACTGGTATCAGTAAGATAAGTTTTTATTTGCGAAAAGAGAGCTTGCATGCCTAAATCTTGGAGAACAGCCTCTTCTGCCAGCTTTCCAGCTTTTCCTAGTGCTGGAAGCACCTGAATTTCCATTTTGGTTTGCAGAGTTCCCCACATTGGAGCTTAAGCCCAGTGGAGGCCTATACTGGCTGCAGACTGGTGCCTCCACTGCAATTCGGACCTGAGGCGAAGGTTGCCTCACCTTCAGCTAGGGGAAGAGGCTTAGGAGGCAGGTGACTTCCTCAGATCCTCCTGACTGCCTGCTGGTTTATGTTTAGCACGAAGAGTAGCGGGCAGGATGCAAAATCTGGGAGTTGAGAAGGATGGACTAAAGAGAGTCTGGGTTTATTGCAGAGGGATATGGGCTCAGCCATGGCGCTCAGTCTGGGGAGATGTGTGTCATACATAAAGCTTCTTCCTCACTTTTTATTTTTTTAATTAATGCAAAGTCTGTTTAATCTAAAAAGCTTATTTTGAAAAATTAAGAAATAGGCATGATGAATCTCTCTAGCATTCTTTTTTACAGTCACCGTGTGCAGTCACGCAGACTTAACAAAGAGGAATTTCCATATCGGTGTTTGTTGCAGCTTTGCCAGGCCCGGGAGGCCACAGACTGCTGCCTGCAGCCCAGTGCTCCAAGGTCATAGTGCTGCCGGCAGACACAGCTTGACTCTGACCACAGAGTGTAGCTACTTCTTCTGTTATCTGGAGTCTTGAAGGGGAAAGGGCTGCATGGCACACATCTGACATCTTTTCTATTAGTTAACTGCTTCTTAGAGCTTATCCCTGAACAGCCATAGTTGAACTCAGCATTTCTCTTTTCAACATATCTAGTTTGCTAGCTTATGCCATTTGTGACATTCTCCACAAATCCACAACAATTCTTCTTTTTAGAGTAATTCTTCTCATATCCATTTGTCCCAGGGAATGCACTGGCATTGCCTATGAGATTATTAACTTTCAGCGCTATTTTACTAGTAAAAGAGTCGCGGAGGTTTGATGTTGTCCAACCTTAGAGTTTGAGGTCTGGCCTTAGAGGTGTGGCCTTAGAAGATGAACGTTTGTCCTCCTTGGAGGCTCCACAACATGGAGTGTTTCATACCCAGGTAGAGAGCCTGTGTCTCCATCCCCTCCTTTCTCCAACTCTGCCTACTCTTCCCAGCTGCTTCTTGGACCCACTTCCAGCTACCCACATAGTAGCAGTAGCAAACCCTGTTATCTGTTCTGAAACCTGGGGATAGGGGAAGCGATCTGTTTCTGTATCCCCTTGTCCTTTAAATAGAGTCCCTGACTCAAGAAGCTGAAAGGTAATGGAAGTCTCTGCCAAAAAATCCCTCCACCAAATTAAGAAAGCCTGTATTAAAGTAACAAGAAAGAAGACATGACTTACTTAAGGTTATTGTACATCTGACTGTCTGGGAGAAGCCACTCTGCTACAATGCACGTCTACTTTTTCCAGCTGTATCTGCTGGTCTAATGTGTGATACTACAAAAATTTCTCTAAGGTTTGCTTCCAATACTCAGTGTTTAAAATCAAACCACATTTGTTCCTTGTTTCTTTTTAATGCATGACTGATGATCAGGCCTTCAAACACGAGCACTTCCAGGGTTGCATTTGAACACAGTTCTCATTTAGTTTGCAAGCATGCATACTTAATTCAAGGCTACTTACTGCAGGTAGTTTTGGTGGCAGATATGTTTGGCTGTTCATGGGACTACACAAAGTTTGTTGTGATGTGCAAATCTGGAATCAGCCCTGGAATTATCAAGTGCCTTGAGCTGCACAAACACGTGAAAGGAGCCTTTTTCCCTGTTAGAAGCAGTTCTCGGTAGAGGGCGTTTGTGAGGTGTGTGGAGTTCCTCATTCCTACACGGACTGGCATTGCATCCCTAAGTTTGGGAATTACTGATGAAGCAGATTTGCCTGCCACGTTTCCAAGTTGTTGCAGTCCCTGCCCTGTGGTGTTGCACTCCCGCATGCGCTCTGTCTGCGCTGGCTGATTTCAGCCTATGCACAGTTTCTTTGCCACTAAGGAGACTTACCTGTGGCGCACGCTCTCTCCTTTGCTCTTGTGCTAAGCACTGTGTCATAGCTGCATGATGAGGTTGTCTCTAGACTATAATCTGAAATAACATCCAAAGAGTCGGATGGATTCTTTTGTTTGAAAAGAGAATGATGAACAGTTTGTATGTGGGGATCTGAATTCCGGCTGGTTTATGTCAGGGTTTGTGGGTCTTTTTCCTCTCCTTTTTGGCTCTGCAGGAAATGGTATTCGTGCTGTTTGAGTATATTCCCTTGTCTTTACACAGACATCCGTTGAATGACAGTAGAAGCATAATCTAACTTTCTGTTTCCTTTGAGCTGGAGACACTCACAGTCTCCAAAGCTTATTTCCTTGCTGTTCAGAGTTCTGAAAATATAGAGTAGATAAAATCAAGTAATGACAAAAATCAGGAACATAAATTCCCACTAAATATGTTCCTAATTCCTCAACCTTAGGAATACCATCCTTTGGACTAAAGGACAGGTAAAAATTATTAGGATAGAAGGAATACCCCTGGAGGGCAGCAGTAGGAGTGGTGGTGTTGTGCAACAAAAAGCAAGGGGTCTCACCTCTCTCCACGCAAACTGCAAGAAGTTTATGCCAACAGAAGCTTTTAAAGTGTTCTGCTGATATTCATGCAAAAAGAATCGGCTTCTTGATGCCTCAGGTAAATCAATATTAAAGACATGTTGACTTTAAACTATTCTTCCAATGGGAATCATATTGATTGTTCAGATATAAACCCATTTTCAAATAAATTAATGAAAGGACCATACTCGGAGGTCACAGTGTTAAAGACACATATTGGATCCAACCAATGGGAACCAAAAAGACTGATTCAGACTGTTTGCAGAAACCTGAATATTGATGGTCTTAGAAAAGTTGGTGTACACTCAGCAAAGTAGAGGGTACCAGCAATTGTGATAAATATTCAAGCTGACAGTAAGGCTGCCTCAGAGGGAGTGTAGTTGAATTTAACACCGTGTGGAAGAAACTTGATCTATAAGATCTATAAGAACCACTTACAGAGGAACTCTGTGACAATTTCTACCAGCTGCCTAGTGGTAAAGGTGAAGTCTCTAGCCTGATTGTTTCTGAGGACTAGCACTGGCTGGGTTTTCTAATGAATTAATCAGCATTATACGAATCAGTATTTTACACAACTTGAACACATTTATATATTCAGGGAAGTAAGAAGGGTCACAAAGATCAATCAATAGATACAGAGAGGTGTAACTTTTAAGAAGCAGTAATACTTTTTGTTTGCTAATCTTAGTAAAAGGTTATTTATGATAAATCACTGATGTCTTTTAAATTCCTACACTGGACAGCATGCCATGGACAGGCTATGTATTACTGCACACGTGACACCACGCTTTGCTTCTGGTATTTCAGTGGTCAGACTCTTTCTCCCACTTCAGCAAGTCCCCCGTGCATTCATTTGCTTTCTCATACACCTATCATAAACCCATAAGGCTTCAAGAGATCTGTTTTAATAATATGAACAAGCAAGTTCACTGCAAGGATGCTCATACATCCTCCCTTTTGAGAAGAGGAAGGGAAAGAATCAGTCTGCAGAGAATGTTACTGGCAAATGCTGTTATTCCTCTGCCTTAGCTCTTTATCTTGAAAATTTCAGGCCAGTAGGTCTGCCTCTCTTTCAGCATATTTGCACTGCTACCTACATTCATGGCTTCTGCTGGAAACAGATGGAGCTGTTCGGAAAGCCTATGCATGGGCAGACACTAGGGAGTAAAAGCTATTACCTCACTGAAAAGCAGGAAACACTAGGGACAGATGCTACACTTTGAAGAGGCAAACGGTGTTTATTCTCCCCTGTGTTATATCCCATTTGCATGGGATAAAACATATCACCTGTCCCCATTTCCATAGTCGAGACTAACGTGAAATGCGACGTCGCAAATCAAACCCTAAAACTTTAAAGGCAGCTGATGTCTTTGAGTAGGGTCTATTCAGAACCTACAGCTGGATGACAGGAATAAATCTCTCCATCTCCAAGTCCCTCGCTCCCCGTCACCCTGTATTTCAAAGCGCCGTGGTTTCACCTGGGTAAGGTGCTGGAAGACGGGTTTCCCGGAGGCGATCGCGCCTTCCGCCCGACGTGGCGGACAGCTCTCCGGTTTGCCGGGCAGCGCTTCTCGGGGGGCTGCTTGCGGAGGGCAGCGGCGGGCGGAGCGGCCCCCCTCGCCCGCCCCCCCAGCCGGATCCATCGCGCTCAGGGGCTGGGACCCCGCGGGACGGCGGCGGCTCCACGCTGCGCGCCTCCCCTC
>NW_008795490.1:7281120-7290988 GCF_000699145.1 Aptenodytes forsteri
GCTGCGCCGGCGGACGGTGCTTCCTCTGCATTTCTGAAGGGAGAAAACTCGACAGAGAAAAAGGGGGAGGAAGAAAGGCAGGAGGGAAAGGGGAGAAAGTTTGTTGACTCGCAGAGAGGTGAAGCTGTCCAGTGATTCCCACTGCACTTTGCACTTGAAGACCTCCGGTCTGCCTGAAGCTGGAGGATGGAGGCAGAGCTGCCACCCGAGCTCACGGCAATGCCCCTGGGGGGGAATGGGAGCGCCCAGCTGGTGCCAGATACAGCCCTGCTGCCCCCGGCGCAGGGCACGGCCATGTTCACCGTCCGCTGCGTGATCCCTTCGCTTTACCTGCTCATCATCACTGTGGGCTTGCTGGGCAACATCACCCTCATGAAGATCTTCATCTCCAACAGTGCCATGAGGAGCGTGCCCAACATCTTCATCTCCAGCCTCGCCGCTGGCGATCTGCTGCTGCTAGTGACCTGCGTGCCCGTGGATGCCTCCCGGTATTTCTCCGAGGAGTGGCTCTTTGGGGAGGTGGGCTGCAAACTCATCCCTGCCATCCAGCTTACCTCCGTTGGCGTCTCTGTCTTCACCCTCACCGCCCTCAGTGCTGACAGGTAGGAAAGCTTGGCTGCCCCTTCTCAGCCCTCTGCAGCTTGAGCTAAGGCTAGCTGGAGCTGGCATGAAAAGTAAAGCACCCCTCTGATAAGGTATCCCTGGTTTGCAATCCCCTCATTCCAACTTGTGAGTTGCCCATACTTCTCCTTCCCTCACTGACTGATTGCAAGTCTGGTACTAACTTAAGTTAAAGGGTTTCTGGAAATGGGGGCGCCTGGGCGTCCAACTTCCAGGGTGCCAGCTGCAAGAACTGGGTTTAGTCCTGACTTCTGCACCTCTGGGATGGTCCTGTAACAGCCCATGTATTGAAATCTTACTCATTAGAGGAAGGTTTTAGACCCTAAGTATAATCCATGACAAGCCACAGTGATATGTCAACAGGCAGCTTAAACGAAGACAAGCACAGAGGTATTTTTAATAGATTTGTTTCTCTCTGCTGAGAAAGTGTGTGTCTGTGTATTTGTGCCCTAACAGAAGAGCAAGTTACCAGAGGTGACTGCCAGAACTAGTTCAGCATCTGGGAATTTGGAGGCACCAAACTGTTCTATTGTAATTGTCAGTCTTAAAATTTTGGTTCAAACTATTCATTTTGGCTTCTTCTGAACTTACAGGAAAAAAAAGAAAATCCCCCAAAACAAACTGGAAAGTAACACTTCCATCTCCAGTACTTGTCAAATTAGGAAGAAACAGAGAGCTGAACCCCAAGTTTTTCCTCACAATTAGTATAAATGGGTACTTAAGGGATTTATAGCAACTGGGTGGCTGTTGGACTGTGCTTCAGGCTCTGAAAGACAAAATCTTGCAGTGTAATTGGCAACCTGAAATTAAATGAAATTATCCTTCTTCCCTTATCTAAGCAATTTTTTTTTTAAGCCAGAAATGAAAATGTTTAATTCCTTCTCCATGGGAATTACCCCATTTTCTTTTGCTGGATTTTAAGCCGAACAAATGCATTACATTGGTGCATGATGTAAAAGCTTGAGTTTAGTAGCGTATCTTCACACTTACAGTAACGTTTCTTTAAAACTTTTAATCCTTTTTTTATAGAGTATAACTATAATTTATTTCTTTTTTGTAGCCAGTTCAGTAAATCATTTGATTCCACCTGAGAGCAGTCTTCAGTGGCCATCAATTTCAGTGGTGTTTGAATCAGGACCTAAATAAAATACTTGTGTATAAAGACTGTAACTTATGAAAATGGATTATATTTTTGAAGAAAAGCTTGCAAAACATACCTTAAAGTGAACACCCGTAACTCTCTGATTACCTCAGTTAAAGAGTATGTCAAAAACTGTCCTTGGAGAGCCAAGCAAACCTTGCAGTTTTCTTTCTGTTCTATTTCCACTGTTTAGAAGCACGATTGTGCTATCTTATTTGAAAAGGGAAGAAGTTATTTGCAGAGGACATCATATCTCTAGTGAAATACAATGTAAGGGAATGCTGGTCGTTTAGTGTTTAAGGATTCATTCATTTACTTTTTATATAGCTTTGGAACATTCATTTTTTGCTTTTCCCATATAATTTTATATCCTTCTTTTAATATCAGCAAAGATTCAAGAAGTAATAATGCTGAATCTGTTTACACTGAATGCATTTAGAATTACGCATCCTAGAAAACAGCTACAGATGGTGTGCTGTGACCATATAAGCTTGTAATAAATATGTTCCTCCAGCATTTTGGAGTCCACAGTATATACAAATATCAGGAATGGTTATACTAAAAATTTAACAACTCTGTTTCTTTAACCTCTGCAGTTACATTTTCAGTTACTGAGAACAAAAAACATTTCTTTTTCAGTCAGAGGAGCAGTCACTGACTTCAGAGTCCAGTGTCTTACCTCCTAGGGGCCCGAGTCATCTCTGAGTGAAGCTGGGTGGACTCTCAATGGAGTCTGGGTTGGACTCAGGTCTACTTTTTTGTGCAACAAACACTTGTGTTGAACTAAAGGGGAGGCACTGCTGTGGAGGGGTTTTTGTCACACTAACTTGTAGCCAGATCCTAACGTCTGTCGTCTTGACTAGACTCGGTTATGGGGAAACTGTATGTGTAATTACGTCAGCAGACCAAAAGTGGTGGCAGCATCCTGCACCTAAGAGGTGATGAGGAGGCGAGGCCTGGCTGGGGGCAGTGTTATCTCCAGATAAGCAAACCTAGCATAGGATGTTAGCAGTTTGGAAGCAGTGAAATCGCTAAAAAGGCTCCATTGTAATCCAGTACATATTTGGTCTGGTATACAATGTCTTCTCAGTGAACCCTTCCTTCACAGATAATGCTCAAAGTACGTTTCAATATATGATCATAAAGCCTTTCCTGCTTTTTACTCCCCATTACCACAGGACTGAACAGAACTCCAGACATTAATTACACTAAGGAACAGATTTATAAAAATTTACAGTTCTTTACAGTGTGCC
Organism: Aptenodytes forsteri; assembly: GCF_000699145.1. Classification (NCBI taxonomy): domain Eukaryota; kingdom Metazoa; phylum Chordata; class Aves; order Sphenisciformes; family Spheniscidae; genus Aptenodytes; species Aptenodytes forsteri. Next base: position 7,284,136 of record NW_008795490.1, read on the forward strand.
TGCATGAATTAGGATAAGGGAGGTTGTCTTGGTTTCCACAGTGTAATTAGTACTTATTGTTAATGTGGAAATTCTGCATAGCAAATTACATATATGTGATACATTTAACAACAATGGCTACAGAAGCAATAAACTCTGAACGATTGTTACCTACAAACTGAAGCTATAAGGAAGAAAAAGTAGTATTCATTGGATATATATCTTTTCTAAACTTGCTTTATTTCTTTATTTATATATGGCTTTTTGTCACAGAAGTCTCTCTCAGCATCACTAGTGCTTTCAGTGTGACAAACGTGCACCTTCTATCTGGAAGCTTCGTTGTCTAGAACTGAGATTATTTGGGTTTTGGTTTGTTTGGGTTTTTTTGTGTACAAACATGATATGTAATTTGTAACAGTGCTTCCCAGACTTCCCTAGAGCACACTTTCAGATTGAAATTGGCAGCACATAGCAGATCTGCCCAAGGTTGCCCATCCCCATCCCAGGAATAGCAGCTGGTCCTGTCAAACAGCCCTTCCCACCCTTGAGCTCCTGTGGGTCTGGCTGCCAGGGGTGCATGGTGGTGCCCTGCTGCGGCCCCACACATTTTGGGGCAGAGGGGGGTGGGAGGTCAGTGGCAGTGGTGGGGATGGTGGCAGCAGAGACAACGCAGTGGTGGCACTGGTGGTGCAGTGTGTTGGCATCAGAAGAGGGTGCAGTCTCCCCAGAGGGGGGGGGAGGTCAGTGGCAGTGGTGGGGATGGTGGCAGCAGAGACAACGCAGTGGTGCACTGGTGGTGTAGTGTGTTGGCATCAGAGGAGGGTGCAGTCTCCCTCTCCTCCGGGGTGCAGAAGGCAGCACAGGAGCAGTGCTGCTGAGCCCGCCATCCCCTCTCACTGCCACGCAGGAGATGTGCAGGGACATGGTGGGGATGGTGGCAGCAGAGACAACGCAGTGGTGGCACTGGTGGTGCAGTGTGTTGGCATCAGAGGAGGGTGCAGTCTCCCTCTCCTCCGGGGTGCAGAAGGCAGCACAGGAGCAGTGCTGCTGAGCCCGCCATCCCCTCTCACTGCCACGCAGGAGATGTGCAGGGACAGCACCCCTGCCCCTTACGGCCACTGCTCCTATTGATTTTCCTCTATTGCAGAGAAACCAGACCGCCTCTAGAAACCTTAAAACTTCTCTGGTTTAAAAAAAAAAGGAAAAAAACAGAGGGTGGATTACAGAAAGAGAAAACCTAATAATTACAGTGGATGACAAATGGAAAAAAGGAAGGGGATTGAGGGACAAAAGTACAAAACAAAAAAAAATAGGGAACTGAAGGGGCCGTAGGGAAGAAGACCTCCAATAGCACTCAGCACGCCCTGAAAGTGCCCACAGAGCTGGTGCGTGATGGCCAGGGGTGCACTTCCTAGAGGTGTGGATGGACAAGGAAATAAAAACGGGTCCCCTGTCTAGCTTGCTTCTCCAGGGGCCATGGACTGCAGTTTTGGCCAGGGCTAATGGATGTTGATGAGAAAGTCCCAGGACTTGGTGTGGTCTTGGATAAGGAGGGTAAAAATAGAGACGTGAGAGGAGAAGTGTAGCCAGGACTGCAGCATGGCACACATGAAGAAAAGGTGTGCCAGCATCTCCTCACTGCAAAAAAGACGGAAGCCAGGAATGAACCTGGCTTGAACTATGCCTGACTTGAACTATCCCATGAACTCGTTCACTCCTTCAGGGAGTGTTTTTCCAATTTTCGTCCACGGTGGGCCATGCCGTTAGCCTGGAGTGCAAACTGGGCCCATGGGGCTCCTCACCCTTTTCTCAGGGCCGCTTTGTGCCTGGGAAGGACTCTAGGGTAAGGAAGTGGAGCACAAGTACAGAAAGATGTTTCCAAGATGCCTTTCAGAGCTAGAGGGCTGGATGACGCATAAACCTTGGTGTGGAGAGGTGGCTGGAGAAGCTCAGGGGGCAGCGGATTAAGAATGAGTGCTACAGTGTGCACCTCTGGCCATCACTGCATTATTGTGTATGCTGATGAAAAGCAATTGTATCCAAAAAATGCCAAGAGACCCGGGGTGAATAGACTTTGAAGGAATAAATGGCAGCTCCTTACAACAGCTTTAGATTTGTCCCACATAGTCTTTCCTTTTCTCTTTGGCTGTCATTTATGCCTCATTTTTCATGTGATCTGTAAAAATAGGATTAAATTTAATTCTGCTACTTTTTCTAGATTGAATTTTCTTTCTAATGAAGGGTTTAAATGTGTTAGCTCAAATACAGTCCTGCTGCACTCTAATGAAGACAGTGAAGCTGAGCAGTGGAGCAACTGGCCCTACTGCAATTGAAATAGCATCTTCTTTGTATTCTTCCTAAAAAGTGTAACAGAAAGACACCTTTGATGAGACACATACTTGATTAACCAGGTAAAAAAGTTATTTTTCATTAGTGCCATGACTCCTTTCCTGTATCTTAATAACAAAGGAGTTTGAAAATTTAAATTCATACTTAAATAAGTAAATACAGTGCCTGAGATGCTTAAAATGTATCCTATAGGTTTAATAGCTAAACTATTTGATCCTTTTTTTTGTTTGTTTGTTTTATTTCTTTATTTATTTGCTTTAATTTTGGAAGATTGCAGTCTGTATTTTTAAAAGTGTAAAGAAACTCCAAAACGTTTTGTGCAAGTTTAGTATCTATGTGCTGACTTCTGCCTACAACTGATGACAAAAGCCATTCTGGCTCAGTTTGCATGCCTACTGTCTCCTACTTTTTGGGGGACTCAGGAAATGTTTTGAAGACATTCAGAAGTGTGAAAAGGTGCCCTAGTAACTACCTTAGGATTTTTCATTAGTAAAATCACTCCTAATAAAAATTTCTTTTTACTCTTCTTCAGAATTTATTTAAAGTTTCTTCTTTTGTTATGTCAGGTGCTGATTCAGGCTGAAATATAGTGATTGGAGACCTCTAAAATCCTCATTTCTTATTACATGTAGCGGAGTAGGTGAAGCAGGAAAGTGGACATAATTTCCTTTTGAGCTCTAATAGTTGACATTCAGGGACTAAAGAGCCTTGGCAAGGAAAGTAGTGTTAAATGACATCCTGAAAATTACCTATAATTAACCAAAGAATAAAGAAAAAAATAATCAAAGGTAAAATGAAAGACTATCTGTATAAGAGAAAAAATGCCTTGACTGTATATAGTAGATGGGAAAACAAAATTATATGGAACCAGTAGAACTATGAAATCTATAAGTATATCTCTTAGAAACCCTAACACTTGAGGTAAATGTATTGAGTGAATGACTTACTGAAGTACATTAAGAGAACTGATGGTCCAGATGTTTCTCTCACTGTAGGCTGTAGTAGTGTGGTTACAATTATGCGATAACAGGCAAAGCAAAAGAAATTTAAGAGAGATTGGGCAAGCTTTGTCTCTCACATTTATTTCAGATCACCCTTTAGTTTATATGTGCAAACTTGATGGACAAAATAAAGCTTGCCAGAACACCTTTGATGAAACTCTAACATATTTTGTCAGGAACAATCCTTTTTGTCGAGTTAAACAGTGAAGTCTGTCCTCACCTGTCCCCACCCTAAAATGTTCGAGTTCATTTGTATCTGTTCCATACAGCTAAAAGGAATATGATGGAAAATATTTCAAAAGAAAAACGCGATGGGGAAAAAAACCCACGCAACAATGCAGGAGAAATTTTATATCTGGACTAGATTAAGGAATTACCTATTTTAGGGTAAGTTTGTCCAAATCAGGCAATCCAAACCAGCTGTTGGAGAAGTTCCTCTTGTGACCATTTTTACTCAGCTGAAAATGATTTCTCAGCAAATAACATTTTCCTCCCAAGCTAGGCAAATTTTTCTCAAGCTTCATACAGACACACGCACGTGTTAAACTCCTGCCTTTGTGCACGCGTCCGGTGTGTGCTCTTCAGTTAACACGGAAACAGCTTGGTCCTGAGGATGGCGAAGTGAGAAATGGCTGTGGTGTTTATCCTAGTCGCTGATCAATGCAATGCCTGTGTTGTGCTGGCAGCAGCCAACTCTGCTTTGATGAACGTAAATGCCAGTGCCCGATAGCCTTTCGTAGGTTGCAACCTAAACCCTGAGAAACTGTTACAAAACCATTCCTCCTGTTTCCTGTTTCTTTGATCAGTTCGGTAAAAGCCTGTGCCTGTGGCAGACAAAATAGCTGCTAAACAGCAGACCCAGCTGAATTCTTACCAAGCAGGCCTGAACGTAAATCTTCATAGAAGAACTGGTGTATTTCTCATGTAGGTTTTGCTGCAGGACCGTTCTTCCAGACTATATATTCCTAGTGCTAAATTCTTTTTGTCTTTTTTACATGTGCTAATGACACAAGGCATATGCAGTCACAATCCCTGCATACTTCCACTAGTAAATTCTAAATCCATGCTGAGATTCCGCCCAATTTGACAGTGTGATTACAAATAGCAAGTAAGTTCTAACAAGTTCATGAAATTTGTGGAAGGTAAGAGGAAACCTACTTTGGTGTCCATTGAAGAGAAGTCTGTTTTGGAATTAACTTGGCACAACGTGTCAGATGTCAGAGAAAATAACCGAGAGACAAACAATCCATACAAACCTTGGCGTAATTAGTTCTGCTTCACGTAGATTTAATTGTGTATTTCCAGCTTTGTATGAGCATATGTACAAATAACATTGTGGTGTGTGTATGAATATGGAAGAAACAGATTATTCTGATATGTTATCATTCTATCTCGTGTGATTCTCTTTTGTCCTTCACATGACTATCCCAAATATTGTTCCATTTTTTCCAAACAATTTTCACAGTATTTTTTTTTAACATAGTGTCACGTTTGTGCTTTGGCTCCAGGTTTGTTTGTTTGTATTTTAAGGACTGCTATATTAACTTTTTCCTCTGTGATTTTTTAATGTTTCTTTTTTTACTATGGTGTGTATTTGGTTTTTTCCATCTACATTGATTTAAATGCAAAATTACAACAGAAGTTGCAAATGAAACTGAACTGGAAACAAGTTTAAAAGTGACAGAGTGGAGCCTTCCAAATTATGATACTGGAGCAAATAAATGAAGTTGCAGCTTTCTGAATTTAGAAATTAGAGATTTGGGGTCTAGATTCTCAAATGGTAAAATCTAAGTCTGTTCCAGATACATTAATAGAGGTTTGGTTATTTAATTCTTCCTGGCTTGTAACATTTCTGAAAGTCATCTGACCATGTAATGTTCTCCTCAATAGTTATGTTATCTGCCATGGCATGGACTGTTACTGAATTCATCAAGGAAATGGGAAGAATGATTTTGTAACAGCAACAATTTCATGAAGGTAAACTGGCACTGAGCATATTTTACACTTGGGATTTCTGCTTCCAGGCATTTTGGTTGCTGTAACTGATATTTTTATTGACCTTCTGCTCCAGCAGTGATGATTTTATGAGATCTTCATTCAAGTATGTGTGGATATCATTGCTGGGAGTCACGCAGTAAGCATACGGAGGATATGCAGATAAGCATGCATCTCGTCTCATCAACCTAAAGGCAGGGGTATCAATGGGATTTGGATCAAGCCCCTTTGGGGAAATGTTTCTCTTTCCTCAAACTCCTTTGACCCTTCAAGATTCAGAATATAAACTCTGAAAGAATAGGACAAGATTGGGTGTGGTTTTCTAAGATTTTTTTTCTTACAATAGGATTATAGCGAGGAAGAAGTAATATGACTAGGTGGAGAACAGAGCACTAGGGGACAAAGCCAAACAGTACGTAAGCTCGTCTAGGCTACATATTGCAATGCCTACTCTCTAACCTAGCTGTTGACCTTCCACTCCTCCTGTCGACCCCTTGTGAGCAGAATCCAAAATCCATAATTCCAAATTAGTGTTGGAATGAGGTAAATGCTCCAGAAAGGCAATAAAAGCCAAGAGAATACACATGCTAAGCTGCCTTGTACTTCCCAGTAGGAAATGCTAAATCCAGGGGTTTGTATGACACAGTTTGGTGAGAATAAGGTTGTCTTCTCATTGATGAAATGTTAATTTTGAGCCACTGTCTAGCAGGCCTGGGCAATGACTCCTGGACACCCTGGCTGAATGAATGCTCGGTTTTGTTCTTGGAGAGGCAGGTACCAGAGCTGCCTTTGCCACAGCTGTTTTGTGAAGGCTAATGACTTTGGTGTGCTCCAGCCATTATTTAAACACAACTTTGAGATCAGACTCCTCAGCTTTGCTGTGCTTAGTTTCAGGATCCTAATGAAGCTTAGATGCAAACTGAATAGGTCTGGTCAGGGGAGCTCCCGGCATGCACAGCAGGGGAAATACAGCTACTTGCATAATTTAAAAGTCAAAAAAGAAGGGGCACAGCGGGCCACGGTAGGCCAGCCATGGTGCGAGGCTTCTGGGTGATGTTCTCAGGACCAGGCACCTGAAAGTGTGTGGTTTTGCTATACACATATGTTCATAAGCACATATATATGTGTGTATATATTTATATATATATATGCACACAAACTTATTCAACAGTGCCAAAACATAGGCCTGAGCACTGGAAGTCAACCACTTGTCAAACTGCCAGAGCAGCCCATGGTGTGGTTTTGGCCTGGGTCATTCAGTATTCTCCTAAACATTTTCTAGGCATGATTCAGGATTAAACACAAGCCCAGGGGCCATTACCAACACAAGTGTAAACTGCCTGTCTTGTTTGGATGTAGTCGTCTCATACTGGGACATTGAAAAGTTTGATGGGATGATCGTGGGTGTCCAGCCAATGCCACCTGGCCTCCAAGAATAGGCTCTGGCACTGTTTAGTTTGCTAATATAGATGTAGCAGAAGGTTTTGTTAGATTTGGCTCCTGGTTGCCTCCCCTTTCCCCTTTCCCCC
>NW_008795490.1:7291028-7308399 GCF_000699145.1 Aptenodytes forsteri
CCCTTTCCCTTCCCTTCCCTTCCCTTCCCTTCCCTACATTTTCACAATAGAAACTTACAGAAACTGCAACTCTGCTGAAGACATATTTGTCTATCTTAAGATATGTAAAAATATGTTCATCAGTGACTTGGCATTATCAAACAAATATAAATCTACTGGGAATACTGACATATATGAACTCTTCTGAATAATAGTCAGTGAAACATTTTACTATTACTGCTCTCGGGAGGAGAATTGAACAAATTACTAATGGTACTTTTAACTAGTGCAGTTATAAGTAAATGGGCTTAGACAAGTAGGACTGAAAAGCCAGATTGCAGGCAGTGAGCTAGTATTGCAAGATTTGTACTAGCTTGTAAGAAATATAGTTTGCTAATGTGAAGTGAATAGCAAGAGAAAGAAGTTGCAAGAGAAGAAAAAATGAAAAGGAAAGAGAAAATTTATCCTCTCAAAAGCTGGGTGGACAGGACAGGTAATATATTTCATACAAAAGAAAACCATCCTGGGAAACTTATGTTTTGATTCTTTTTGTGGTGGAGAAATCATCATCCAAAAGACTAAATCAGACTTTTTTGTTGAAACATTATTGATAGTTTTTGGCTCAACAGAGCATATTTCTATAGAGGGAAAAACTTTTTCCACTTAGGAAAATCTTAGGATTTTCCCCCTGAGAAACACAGAACACATGCCATTGACATTCATTTTAATTGTATTTACACATGGTCTGCTAGTCTTCATTTCGAACACTATTCATTATATTCAGCTGTCAGACCTCTGAGATGCTCATTCCTGGTGAATGCAATTCCCTGCACTTAGGTAAGCATAGAACAAAAATATTAGTACTAACTATAAAAAACTTTAAGAAATCTACTTTAAATTGCAAGAATTTAAAAGAATAAAATTGAATAAATGTGAATCTCAGACTGTTTGTGTGTTGTGAAAGAAGTTCCCACAACACTGGACATCAAATGATTCCACATTGTTTTCAGCTAGATAAATTGCTCTCCTCTTAATGATGCAACTGGAGTTGAGACAACGGAACTGCCCATACAAGGAAAAGGGATTTGGCCCCCATCCAAAACTTCATTATACGTTAGTGAAGTGGACTACAACTGGACACAATATTAGTATTTTTAACAAGTATTGACCATACAGCCATGTCTCCTATTCAGATATATTTATATCCTTTTAAATTGTTAGGCTAAAAGCTGTCTTTTTGTGTTTGAAATCTTCATGCAATGACACAATAAAATGCGAACACAGAAATAGTTTTGATAAATTAATCTAGTTTGCAGGAAATGCAGTACTATGACACAGCAACATCACTTAAAACAGAAGCTTTATAATAAAGCCAATGATACCAACCCCTCCAGCCCCAGGATTAAAATGCAAATTAAATCAAAGTAGTATGGATCTGCCCTGCCTGAATTAGGTCTCTGCTTGGTTTATGACGCTTCATTATTATATTTATTTATTTGCATTGGGATGGCATGTAGGAAAATGGGTGATAAATTAGGGTCCTATTTGTGGTAGGTGCTATAGGAACAGAAACAAGAAGAAAATCCCTGACCTGAAGGGTTTTTAAGTAGAGACAACACAAGATACAGAAACAAAAGGACAAGGAAATATTGAGGCAGTTCTGGTTAGAATGGTAGGCTGCAATCATAGCCCAGTGGCTGCCTAAGTATTGTCTAGTTTTCTTTTTAATTTGTTTTTGAAGGTCATCACAACAAAGTACTGTAGAAAAAGAGATAGCACTGCAATGGAGGGACAGCTTGGGACTAATCATGAAGCAGCTTCTTCTGAAGTCAGATGTGTGGGAGGGGAATAGCATTGTGGACTCAGCAGAGACAGGAGTAGAGCTTCCCATATTAATTGGGAGCTGAGAAATACCTTTGCGAAGGCCTTTGAAAACAAAAATGGGGAGAAGTAGATAAGCTATACTGGATTTTAGAAGGTAGCAACATGTTATAACTTTGGAGGAAGAGGTTATTCTTTCTTTCATCAAATTTTTTGGGTTGTGTGGAAGGGAGGAGATTGCTTTATAATGAAAATACAGTATATAAACAAAACCATTATCTGCAGAATGGGCGAGTTTGTGCTTGTGTCTGTTGGCAGAAACCACAGCTCCAAAGAAAGGAAACTTAGTATAAAAGTATTTCCTGAGTTGGGATGCCTTTTTCAGCAGTGATAATGATAGAGGATGTAGGAGGACAGAATTTACATGAAGGCTTTTAATTAAAACCAAATGCTTATTTATAATTATTTCCTGATCTTCATGGCAACCTATAATTTTCTTTTTTCATCAGTGAAGTAAAGGAAAAGATGGATTTTGCTTACTGATTTGACTAAATAATTTGTACCTTTACCCTGATTTACCAGTGTTGTTTTATTGATAGAAAATATGCACTTTGTAATTTGAATGGTTGGTGGTATGTTTTAGCCTTACACTGGTTTTATACAAAGGAAGAGGCTGGGTATATATTTTGGAAACACTTCTAATTTCACTTAGTTTACGTTTGATTTTATCTGTAACCTGTCTCTTTCTACTCTATATCTTTTCAGAGATATAAACGAGATGACAGATTTTTGTAAAGCACTTAGTGCCTTTTCCCTCCCGTTGTCGCTGAGTACTGTGCAGGGCTGAGTCCTAGGAAGAAGAGTGCCATCTTGTAGTCAGCTGAAGTAGCAAGTAGAATTTCGATAGGACTAAAGGAGAAGTTTGTTAGGCTGAACCCAGCTGTTTTTGTGAAAAAGGGCACCCTGCTTCAATGCCTTCCAACTTGGAATCAGTCGTAGCTCAGGGGAAGGCACGCTATTTGCTGAAACAGCAATATATGCCAAGGCACAAATATATGCCACATTTTCTGCTAACGTAAATGCTTCTGAAAAGGTCTCCCGTTTAGATATTAACCAGACCAAATGCTGCTAAAGCAATTAATTTTACACGGTCACTGTCTTGGGGGACAGGACTGTGCTCAAAATAGTTGCAATGGGAAAAGAGAGGGAAAAAAACCCTGTAGTATGAAACACGATTTTTATCCAACATCTTTCCCCCCCCCCAAAGTCCCCAAACCAGCTCTTCCCCAGCAATGTAAAGTTTTAAAGAAATGAGCAGATGTAAGGACTTGACATCACCTCAGCTGAATGAAATGAAATAGAAGGTCTGTCTTCGTGTAATGAAATCAAGGCAGACAGTAATAGGAAGCAAATTATTGAATAATAAGGTCACAGTTTGTGCTGGGGAGCATTCATGCTTTGTGCAGAAGCTTCTATCCTTCCCATGGCAGTATAAAGGATTTCTTTACACCTTGGCGTCCAGGGAGTTTCTCATTGTGTGTTAGAAGAAATGGTAAACATAAATTAACAGAGACAGTTTACTGAGTTTAATTTTCTACTCTGGAATAAGGGTGAAGACACAGTAAAAATCCTCTCTCTGTATTCAGAGAGGATATGAACATAAATAGCCATTATTTTTAATTATTTAGTGATAAGACAATTTATCACAGTCCTGAGAAAGAGGACTCCAAAGCACATTTTGACTCAAATATTCTCTGAAGAAAAAAATTGCTAGGGTACCAAGACAGTGCTCTGCTCCAGACATTTTCATGGCATAGCCATTTCCACTGTTTGTTTCCAGCAAACTCACAACTTGTGGCATGGGGATATAGCTTTTATCCGCAGTTCCTCAAACATCTGCTCAAGGTTTTGAGGGGTTATGATGTACCTCTCGGGACCTGCAAATCAGCCATAAAGGGTATTTGGGATCACAACTCCATTTCTCAGCATTCCCTTCAGCAACTATGTTATATGTGTATGTATTTAGACACCTGTTCGTACCCATACATATTTATATTTGTATATGCACGTATATGTATCTACATGCACGGATAAGGAGTTTCATCACCAAGTAGAGACATCTAAGTTACAGTTCTTCTCACTCTAAGCTCACTGTATAGCTAACAGAGAAAAATAAGCACCTCAGAGGGTGATGTAATGCACCTAAAACCTGATTCACCCTTTGAAAGTACACCTCCACTGACTAGAAAGACCGTAACGTGAATAAAGTTGTGTACCTGGAGTATAGATCTCCCCAGACTCCTTTCTACCGGTTAAACTTTTCTTTAGATGTTAAAGAAAAAGAATTTTTCTATTTCTCAAAACTTCTGCAGTTTCAAAAAAACCCCTCACCCATCCCAAATCAAATCAAAACTAGAAACAAAAAATTGAAGAAACAACAAAAAAAGAACATTAGATAAAGAAACCTTCCAAATTACCAGAGCTTAGACAAACTGAAATGTTTTGTTCAATGTTCAGTTTTTAATAAAAACATTAAAACATAATTTGCTTAAATTTTGAAAAAAAGCATTTTCAAAATAAATTAAAAATCTAAGCAAAACATTAAGGTATCCTTGAAATATTTTTCTCAAAGTATATTTGTCCTGCTAAACCTGACCTTTTCTTGTGGTAAGTTTCACTTTGTATCACCTTCTGCAACAATTTTTTTTAGTAAAAGAATTCCTGACCAGAGTCTGCTTCTATTCATTTATTTTAGAATCACAGAATCATTAAGGTTGGAAAAGACCTCTAAGATCATCGAGTCCAACCGTTGACCCAACACCACCATGCCCACTAAACCATGTCCCTAAGTGCCTCATCTACATGTCTTTTAAATACCTCCAGGGATGGGGACTCCACCACTTCCCTGGGCAGCCTGTTCCAATGTTTAACCACTCTTTCAGTAAAGAAATTTTTCCTCATGTCCAATCTGAACCTCCCCTGGCGCAACCTGAGGCCGTTTCCTCTCGTCTCATTTAGTTTGCTGTGGTGTGATATTTCTATTCTCTGCAATACTTCCTGTTTTCATTGTAATGGTTGTGAAATTATCAATTCTGCAAAGGTTTATATGTAATCATATATGATGAGACAGTTTCCCAAAACGCGGTATAGAGCAGCAGCCTCCAATCGTCTATGTGGAAATGCTTACTTTCTTTAAGAGTTTAATACTTCTGCACAGGCCACCGGGCATCGTTCCTGCCTGACTTTATGAAGATGCTTATATTCCAGGCATTACAGTCAGGACAGTATATCTGTGTGCAGAAAGGTGCTGGGGTGGAAAGGCAAGAGCCACCACAGCAGTGGTTGTTGCTGGTCTGGCAGGAGGTTAGGACTGATTATTGTCCTGCGCTCCCGGGGGGCTGGTGGAGTCTGAGAGCGGGAAAGCCGTGGCGGCAGGCAGGGGGGAGTCCCGGGCCGCGGGAGCCGAGGAAGGAAACAAACTCTAGTGTGCGTGTGCCGGTATGAGAGTGAGGTGGAAGTATGGAGGTAGGATGTGCATTTGTGGATTTGCTGGGAGGATTTGGGGAAAGCAAGAGCGGAGTCATGGCTGCTTCTGCGCTTTCAGCAGGCTGGCACAGAATGGGCAGCTACGGCCACAGGCTGTGTCCAGGGCTCCTTTTGCCACCTCTGGTGGGTATATATGCAGATGAAGCTAGAGATTTAGAGAATGCAAATTTAAGAAAGATTACAAACATGTTGACATTTCAAATAAAAACAAAATATGGCATTATTTTAATCAAAGGTATGAAGAGGCCTTATGAATCACATGTTGAATTTGAAAAGATACCTTTTAATTTTCATCTGCATTTGATCAATTTCAGGTACAAAGCAATTGTAAATCCCATGGACATCCAGACCTCCAGTGCAGTGCTGTGGACCTGTGTTAAAGCCACTGCCATCTGGGTAATCTCCATATTCCTAGCAGTTCCTGAGGTGGTGTTCTCCGAACTGGCCCACATCAATGACGTGAATAATGCCACTTTCACAGCATGCATACCATACCCCATGACGGATGATATGCACCCGAAGATCCATTCTGTGCTGATTTTCCTTGTGTATTTCCTTATCCCTCTTGCCATTATTAGTATCTACTACTATCACATTGCAAAGAGTTTAATAAAAAGTGCTCACAACATCCCTGGAGAATACAGCGAGCATTCCAAAAGACAGGTAAGCAATTTGCTTTTTACATCCCGGTGAAAGATTTGTGTGCTGTATACACTTATAAATGAAAGCACAGGAACTATAACATCCAAATTGTTAGATTTTGCAGAGGATTAGTTCAGTTTCCATATGAATTAATTAAGCTGAGGATTATCTGAAAAATCTCCTTGTTTTCACAATTACTCAGTATTAAGCCCAGTATGTAAATGGATATGAACAAGGAAAAACACAAATTCAATGCCATCAGTGCATATTCCTAACAAGAAATAGGTTTGGTATATGTGCTCATATGTGTTGTTAGTGTAACCATTGCTTGTGTTCTTACTGAGGAACAATGTTTTTGTAGTTAATGCTAGTGGCTTCACCTATCTCTACAGGCAGCCATTTTGGGAAGAAATCTTACATGAACTTTTTGAGAATTCTCCCCGGTTTATTTGTGCTTGGAAATGAAAAAAACTGACATAGGCAGGGAAATTTTTGCTTAGGGGATCTAAGGTTCTTCTCAGACCAAGGAGTGCTGAAGATATGAACACAGTGCATGAACTGATTCTTTTTTTGCTTTCTCAGTAGATCTTTCTTGGATACAATCCTGAACTCGTACTTTTCTAATACCCTTTCTATTAGAGATGCTATAAAACTTTCAGTATATGTTCTGTATACCTTTGAGACAAAGCATTTTAAAACACTGGACAAAGCCAGCTTCCCTGTAAGGCACAGGAAGCAGTAAGATAACAACAGGCTGCTCATTAGCAGGAACATTTATATATACAAACAGCTTTTGCAGTGAAAGTGCCTCAACCACTTTACAAAAGCATTAGTATTGATAGAGAAAAATACTTATGCCCATTAAAACTATTTGGAAGTGTTTTCTCTGCCAATATTTCAGAAAATACCTTTATACTCACTGAAATCTCTGCATATATAGCACGTACATATTCTTTTAAAAAGAAAGACCACATTCCCTCATGTCCTTTTTTCTCAGCATTTCATTTCTACTCTAGCCTGTTTCTTGTCAAAAATGCATACATATTAGCACTTCATGTATTATTTTATTTTCCTGTGAAATATAGAGAGCCTTTTGGCTGAACCCTCAGGATGGAAACAATATTTAATTTATATCACATTTCTGAACCCACATGTATTTTCAAAGTAAGATCATATTTTTTTCATTCTACCTAGTTTTTTTCTTTTTGTAAATCTATGAGGCTCAGAAGAATAGAAAATTCCGGTGTACTTACATATCTCCCAGCAAGAGGAATTAAATTCACACTATTCCTGTCAACTCACGTTTCTTTACGCCATAGCACAGAAGTGTAATATTCACCCTATACCTCTGTACCTTTTTATTCTGCCTTTGCGATCCGTCTGAGTGCAAATCCTACCAAATTGGAACGGTAGAGTTTTCCCATCTTTTGTGAATTCCCCACTGGTTTTGGTTTAGACAGAGCCAAGAAAACTACTTACAGATTTATTTCACAGATTTTGAAACCCTGTTAGAATAAATTCACTTGAATCTTTCAGGTTAAAATTGATAGAAAATTGAGCAAAGCCAGAAAACTTTCCTGCCTCTGCAAAACTTTGGTTATTATTATACATAATAAATCTTTTGGGAGGAATATGTAGAAAGTTTCTGCCTCCCTTTTGTGCCTTCTACGTGGCCAGTTTCCCTCCCTCTTTCAGTTTGGAACCACCGTGTAGGCTCGTTTCCTGTCAACTTTTCAGCCACTCTCAATGTCTACATTGTAATCCAATTATACTTTAGCACTCCAATTAAGGTACTTTTTTTTCATGTCATTATTGAAGATTAACTGAACCTTTCACCTTACCCTGGAATTAAGATGCTTCAGACTGTGCAATGCAGTTTTGGTGGTTTGCCTAGGAGAGAGGTGCAAGCTGGGGCATTTCAGGCAAAATAATGGGATGTAAGTACCATTATATAGCTAACATCCTAGCAGTGTCTCTACATTTCACTCACAATGTCTCTACATTTCAAAGCCAATGGTTTCTAAATAGCTTTCTAACTATAGCTAAGTTTCAAGCCAAGCACTGGAATCTCATCAGAAAAGGTTATGTTTCATGGCAGCCTTTGGTGCGTGCTTTCAGGCTAAAAGCCAATGTTTACTTGGGCCATGAATCATGAATCACTCTTTCTGCATACATCATAGAGAAAGAGCAACCTTCTGTGACTGCAAACAGCTAGGGTCTGTCACTGGAAGTAAACTGAAAGTGGGAAAGGGAAGTAAATGAGATAGAAAAAGTAATTCAGCCCCTGAAGGAAGCATTTTTACTGGTCTTACTTTTGATGATAGTTGTAAAGTTAATATAAAGCGAAATGCTACATGTTTTAATTAAGCCTGTTATGTGGAGTAGTTCTAATCGTTGTTGTTCATTTGGGTTCTCTTCATATTTTTAGATGGAAACTCGCAAACGTCTGGCAAAAATTGTTCTAGTTTTTGTTGGCTTCTTTGCTATCTGCTGGTTTCCTAACCACGTGCTATACATGTACCGATCTTTTAATTACAATGAGATCGATCCGTCGACAGGACATATGGTTGTTACCTTAGTGGCCCGAGTGCTAAGCTTCTCCAACTCTTGTGTCAACCCATTTGCACTGTATTTTCTCAGTGAGAGTTTTCGAAGACATTTCAACAACCAGCTTCGCTGCAGGAGGAAAGCTCAGCAAGAGAGATCTGCCAGCTACTTGCGCAACTCTTCTGCCATTCAAATGACTTCCCTGAAAAGCAATACCAGGAACACAGTGACTAGCATGACACAACTGAATGGGCACAACTTGAAACAAGAAATGTCATCATGATTTAATAGGTGTGATTTTTGACTGTGGAACAAATTTGAACTTTTTCTTTGCAGTTTGTAACTTACTTTTGGCTCTCATATGCTTAGACCGTCTTAGTCCTCAGCACAGAGAGTCTGTTAAAGTCTGGCCAATCTGAGGTTAATTCACACCTAGTCTTACTTTTAGATAGAAATGAAGAGTATGTTTTATTGAGAAAACAAAACTGACTGGCTTCATAGTGTACTTTAAAGGATATGCTAATATATGTTTAACATAAAAAAAGAAAATAATAAATATTAGTGTAGCTGATCTAACAATGCTTTAAAAAGTATAGATTTTCTCATCTGAAAAATATGTATTTTTAACTGAATATTGATCCAGGCTTATGTCTTACTCTAATAGATTTTGCATGATTTTAGCTATGCTGTCTGTACCAGCATTGCTCATTAAGACTGCTAGGCATTTTTTGAACCAATTAAGGATCCATTGCAATGCATAGATTCTAGTTTCAGATAAAAAAAAATTCAAGTGTCGAGGCCGGATCTTTACCTCATTTAAATCCACCTTGTTTTTTCACTTTGGCAGACATACAAATGAGAATTTATTTTTTGGGGGTTCTGTTTGCTGTTGAGGTCAGAAATTTATCTGCTAAAATTACATTCTTTTCATGATTAACATCGCAAAAGAAAAATGTTGTGTGCAACGTGCAGGTTTTCTAGAACTCAGTGTCTGAAAGCTCATTTCTCTGATTTGTTAAGTCTGCGACATCATTGGTTTAGAGTGTCTACGTGCTTTGTATTTACTACTACTAACTGATCTTGCTGATACAAGTACACAGCTAAGAAGGATGCTAAGTGTAATGGGATGGATGAACATTCAAGGAGGTGAAGTTCTGAGTGGCTTTTTCAAAGAGGGTCTGCAGCAAGGCTTCCTACAGCTCAGAGCAGTCTCAGAGTGCAGAACCCAGATTACTAGCAGACAAAACCAAACTGAAGGATGCCGTGCAGGAACACACCTAACATACTCTGATCACTAATGATGATCATCCAGCCCATGGGACCAGACAAGCTCTAGCCTGAAGTAACCCCCAAGTGATGAAACACGGGTAGCTCGCATTGGTTGCTCAGTACCAGCTGTTTGCTGTCTAGATCTACTCCTCTTGCACCCACTGTTACTAGTCTAAACAAAGCCTAAGTACTGTTGAAAATCTCATCTTTAAAAGACACTTTTTCTTTTCCTGAAGGCCCTTGTGCATAAACAGTCAATACACTTCTGAAAGTCCTGTCTGGGCTGCCTAAAAGAAGGATTTTCAAATGTTTTTTGTGAGTCATCCCAGTGCCATGGATAGTGCACAGATCTTTGTCAGTATTCCCAGAAGGACATTTTCAAGGTACGTGGTCAGTGCAGATTTGGGATTAAAACAGCAGGGAATGGTGGGTGAGGCTGTAGTTACCAATTACCATCCTGTCCAGAATAAATTTGCCAGGAGGGCTTACTGCTCTCTCTTTTCATTCACACTCCTCTCCTGGGGATACCTTATGTAAGGCTTGCAAAGATGCCCTTCAGACCACAAGAAAGCAAGCAGTTCAGCTTTAAAACGCCTCATTTTATTTGTTTCTGGATCCTTCTATTTTTTCTTTTCTTTTTTTTTTTCTTTTTAAAAATCGGTTCACGTGTCAACACAGGTAGTCAAATAGACACAATGGCTGAAGCTTGTTGCTGCAAAAACTCATGTAACGCTACCCATATAAAAGTTTCTAATCTGTCTCAGGGCTGCACCAGCTCTTGCTGAAAAAGCTGATGAGGTAGGAGCTGATTGCCCCCTTACAGAGCTGCATGCTGTCAGACTAATAACCATTCCCCAAGCCAGATGAGAGGTTAGCTGGGACAGGGCCTGCTCTGGGTCTGAGCTCCAGGGAGGAGATGCTCACAACGCCCTTCTTAGGAGAAGGGGCAGTAATGGCAGACAACGGCACCTTGTGGAAGTAGTTTTTTATGGCCAGTTCATGAGCCAAATGTAATTTTATATGGCTTTTTCTTTCAAATTGGGTGGAACTGCTCCAGGACAGGCCTGTCTCTGTCACAACACTGTAGCGTGTACTTCTGCAGTGGCTTCTCTAAGGTGAACAGTAGAAAATACACTAGAAATTTAGATTGGATTTCAGAATTAGTTGCTAGTCTTATAATTTCAAAAGCTGAAGTGCTAATACAGTGTAGCAGCTTATAGCTCCTTTTGTCCTTAATGCACTCGCTGTTAATTTAGTTCTATTTGTAACTCTGTGGAACCAGCTGAAGTTCAGAAGTTCTTTCCCATCCTCCTTTTTCTCCATTTTGCCTCTTCTCGTCTCTCTCCATGCCTTAATTCCATGTGAGCTGACATATTCTCAGAACTCTTTTTAAATTTTATGCCACTAATTCTTCCTGGATGCCAGCCAGAGTTTTGGATTCCTCTGCTCTGATCAGTCTTGAATCACTTTGACTCCCAGATATTTTACACCCACAAAAAGCTCAAAGCCTTCCTTTCTCAATTCTCAATGGTGATCATTGACTGCGATCAAGTTTCCTTTTTATTTCTGCATTTTTTATTCTGGTTCCCTGCTTCTCATTTTGTTTGGCAATCTCTCTACACAGCATAACATTTCATAGGACTTCTAAATCCATTGTATTTTTTATTTCCTGAAGGCATTTGTCTGATGTGGACATTACCAGATGATACAGGTACCCTACCAGAAAAATAATAATCTGATTTATAGTAGATTTGATGCTTGTGTTTGATTTATACTCTTCAATCAGTGTCTTAAATTGCTATGTGTGGTATGGACAGCATGAGTCTGCCTTGTGGCAGAACTGCAAGCTACAGCCTATTCTTTTTTGTTGTGCAGGGAAGGTATTCCCAGGTAGACTATAACTCCTTCTTGTCAGGAAATCAGCACAATTTTGGTTCATTATTTCCCAGGCCTAATACTCAAAGCCTGTTTTGAGTAAGTAACCTAAATTGTATATGCCTCCTCTCAAATTCTTGTAGCATGGTGTGGGTGAATTAGGAATTAATCTGTCTGGAACTTTAGTAGGCTTATTGCTAACCCAATATGCATATTTTGGAAGTGCCTGTTATTGTGCTTTTGTACCCGTTGTATACAAGTACATCTGTGTGTATGATGCTGCTTCCAGACAACACTGCTTGCTAACAATTAAAAAAATGATTGTAGATTGCATTATATGAAGTATTTTCTTCTAACTCTGTTGTCAAAGAAACAACGGAAATCTAAATTTCTCTGAATGAGATCATGTCAACTTTTCAGGTACTACATTGAGATCTATGCCAAAATGGTTGTTAAAATACCATTTGATTCTTTTTTTCTGTTGTGAAAACTTTCTTATTTTAGAAACATTGGTTCTTTTCTATCTTGCTCTCCTGAATTTTGAGTTGGTTTCTTTCAATAATATTTTTGCAAGGATTGAGAAAACTACCATCCCTTCTCACAGTCTCTGAAAAATGAGCGAATAGAGGTAATTACTGCTTCCTCTGTGTAAGACTTTTTTTTTTCTAGGCTGGAACTAGCACAAAATAAATCTGATAGCATCTTGTCACCCCACCCTGCCTGTAATAGAAACATTACAATGCTGAATCCTGAAGTGACAGTATGTTGAATACTCAACAGACTTGAGGTACCTCATTTAGCATTACACTGTGAAGTGATAATTGTCTTCAACAAAGCCACTTTGGTTACAATACAGAACAATGTCTTTACTTTTCACAACACACCTGCCCCATAGATATTTTCCTTAACTTAGTCAAAACAGATTCACAGAATTATAAGCACAGAAAGAGACAATTTGGGTGTTTCTCATAATGCTTTCTCATAATTTAAACGGATTCATATTAAGTTGAAGATTTGCAGTGTTGATTTCTTTCTTCACTTATTTCTAAAATAAAAGACTGCTGCACAATAGTCAGCCTTTCAATGAAACCACAACTCAACCACACAAAATCACTGGATGCCTTTGAAAATCCACCTGCATGTTTGCAGTACTTGTAACAATCACAGAGCTCTACATGGATGCTCGGTGTTACCTGCTACTGACTTCTTCCTTCTTTCTGGTACCATGATGAATCTTCTCATTCTCCTGCCTGTGTAAGGCTAAAGGGGCCCTATCCACTGTGCCAGGAGGAGGTATGGGAGGAGAAAGAATGAGGACAAGGATAGACCAAAAAGATATGTCTTCAAATGGTCTTTGCTGGCTCAAACATTGCCAGCATGACTGCATTTTGGCAAACACAGTCTGAAAACATAAAAATTTTGCTAGGGTAGGGGTCCCTTGGGATCTGAATGAAAGACATCTGAAAATGTGCATGCTATAGCTCAAGAGCTGTAGCTTCCCAAAGAAGTTTTATATTTCAAGCTATGGAAATAGACAACAAAGGTAGAACCAAGTACAATTCACAAGTACATTCAGACACTTCTGGGATTGGTCCTGGTCCAGTGGAGGGAAGGGGGAAGCCTGACTGAAGAACTTGACTCCATACTTTACAGCACATTTTGCAGCCACTGAACTGGCAGGTCGGCACCAAAAGTATATTGCTTAGCCAGATCTGCTTTTCATTTCTCATTTAATTTAGATGGTTGTCTAATTCAGTTTTGAGAAGTTGCCTTAATTTCTGATTGTTTCTGACTTATTTCTGACTTCCAGTACTACTGCTATCTTAGTGACTAGCAATAATGTAAAAGAATTGTGTTTGCTTTTAACAAACATCCATTAATGACTTTTATGACCTAAGTCAACAGGAAAATGGCAATATACTGGAGATGAGTATGTTCGTTTTTCTTTTAGAGGGTATAGTTGAGGATTGTCAGTATATAAGGTAAATTAAAGAAGTTTGGATTTTGTATTACAACATGATCCAGCTAGTAAATTTCTATAGCATTGATCTTGAACAGAAAAGGTATAATACGTGGCCATGCTTAACTAACCTGGTGAACTGTTTTTAATCTATCAGGACAGGGATTTTGTTACTTCATTCTTTAAACAAGGGGAGTAATTTGTGAGTCGGAGGCTCTGTGTCATTACTGGCTCAGTGCACTACAGATTCACCTTGTAGTGTATGTTTGATTCAGAAAAGACACTTCTGTCGAGTGAACACAAGAAGATATTAATGCTCTCTCCCCAGAGGGATGGTACCGTAGCATAGCTGTTTTTAACCCTTCCCGATTCCGAGCTGCTCCATGAACCAGTCTGTATCACTGCTGCCCAATGCCTACAGACTGCGTTTCCCATGCATCTCCAGCAGTCTACCTCCAGCAGACCCACTGTGTGGAGGTGGGCTGCAACTTTCTGCCTTAGCTCCCGTAGAGCAGGAGGGTCCCATCTGTGTGGCATCAAAGACAAGATATCCTTGTTGACATTAGCAATTTTGCAAGACCTTGCTCTATAGCAGACAGCCCCTCCAGTGTTTGTACCATGTAGTACTTACCTGCCTGTCACATAAGGTCCTTCTCATTTCAGTCCTCTCAGCATCTCATTTCATGCCCAAGGCATGTAGCAGCCAGCTTTTCACAGTAGCTGGGGATTGGAAAGGGAGAACAGGAAAAGGATGAGAAGGAGGTGTTTTAGACGTATCCTATACATGCTCGTCTCCTCCCTATATGCGTAATGGGAAATCAGCTCCACCACAGATGAACACCTTTGGAAAGCTAGCTGTGCTTGATGTAGCTGACTGTGGTCCATCTGAATTACTAACAAAAATGCCATATATATTTTAGGCATAAAAGGTGAGTGCCTGAGAGCCCCTTGTGCCTTCTCTCCGTGCATTGCGACTGTCACTCCTCTCACTGCAAACCCCAGACTTACATGAAACCTATAAGCACATCCCAAGATTTATTTGCTGAAACGTTGCTGAAACTCTTTGCAGCACCTGGCCTGGACAACTAGCCCTTGCCTGAGTGCCATGACTGTTGTTGTCAGAGCACTTCCCAGCAGCACATACTGTCTCTTGGCCTTTTTGCAGTGCTCTGCATAGCTGTGCACAGCCTTTTGCCTGGACTGAGCTGGGGAGTGCATTCCAGCCTTAAGTTATGCATAGCCTAGGACTGCATATATTTCAAGAGTTATGAGAGTCTGGACTTATACTTAGAGCTAAGGGTAGATGATCTCAAGACAATGAAATAAAATCAATATGATCTAAAAGCACTGCCAGTTCTAAAATGACAAAGTACCCTTACCTTCGAGCATCCCAATATCTGAAACTAAATGCTGCCATCAAAAAAAAAAAGCCGCCATCAGCTTTGCCAGCCTGAGAGCAGAGTTACCTAATTTCTGTAACAGCGCAGCCATTTCAGAAAAGCACAGCGCATCTTTGGGTGGGCTCGTGAGTCTACAGCAGCTTCCCTGATCTGATCCTGTAGCTGTGGAGAATGGGCCTGTAAGCAGCAGGGGAAGTATCCGCAGGAGAGAATGCCAGCAACGGCAAATATTATAGCTTTTACTGTGCACCAGCCTCAGTTAAATGCTTCTCCCATGTCTAGACAGTGTTTGCTTTCACTTCCTCTCTAGGCAAAGACAGATGTATTTGCCCTGTTTCATTGTCATCACTTTCCTACAGATTCAGTGAAGAAAACCCAGGGACTGTAGCAGTGCTCCACTCAGTGAAGGAATGACACTGTTCTGAACCACCTTTGTACCCCCAGGAGCTGTATGGGCTCCTGTGCCTCAGTTTAACATGATATCCATGGTTGCTGTAATAGCCTGGCTCAGCTGCTGGACCTGAGCACTGGCGAAGAAGGAAAAGCTGAAATCACTGGTGCCTCTTGCTTCTCTTTTGAGTGAGACATCACTGAGGATGTTGTTACTTCTAGGACCACAAACTCTTCCACTCCCACAGGACTTCTCTATTCATTGCACAGGGCAGGAGCTGAAGATAGCAAGGGTCACTGTGAATCCAGCATTTCCTAATTCTGGAGAGCTTTGCATTGCTACTTAAATAATGACCTTTTACTATGGTTTTCTCGAATGTTGTGTGTGATGTTTACAGAGCAAGACTGTTTTTGTGGGTTTAACCTTTACTGAAACAAAGTGGCTGGGTCACCCTGACAGCTTGTATCACAAGAAGTCAGGCTGCGTTTTCCAGCATACTGGCCAATACTAACAACAGGCTCAAGAACACAGTTCAATTAAACATCAAAGCTTCAAATCAGCTTATACCTGGACAGGATTTAGCAGTGCCTGACCAGAAAAGCAACTAATAAAGATGTATTTCTGCATAATATTATTAAAACCTGAGCAGATGCAAATTCACGGTTTGGCTCTTTTGCTCACAAATGCAATAGAGAACAGGAGTACGTGCGGAGGAGAGGAAATGGTCCTTTTACACAGTATGTACAGGAGGGCCAGTGTGCTGACGATCAAATCCTGCGAGATTCCCAGATGGGCAAGTATGTGCTCAGAAGTTAACCAACTTCTCAACTACTTTTCAAAGATATAAAGATGTTTTGTGGTGATTTTATAATGACAGTAGCAGCCTGAATTGGGTTAAAAAAAAGAGCACATTGCTGTAGAGTTTTCTGCCTTTCAGCAGTGTGTAATCAAGCATTGAATGCTGCAGATCAATGATCGTTTGCGTGGGAGATCGTAAAGTCCCGCCTCCTCTTTGGGAACACCCGTTAGCTTTCTGTGGCAGTGCTTGGATTGTGGATGCAGGTGTGATCTGAGAAGTTACGTGGCGGTGTACAGTATCAGCATTCAGTAACATTTAGCTGCTAACAAGCAGAACTATTGGCAATTCCCATGGCGTTGCCGGTTCTGCAATCAGACTGTGTAACTGGAGAAAACAGATACAAGAAAAGTATTTTTAAGCTTCTTGCATGCAAGAAAATGAGAGGAAGTAAGAGGAGCTTTCCATTACAAGAAAGAAAAGGTTTTTTAGGTCTTAACAAAGCACTTATTTAGTACACTAAATCGGTATCTTACTGCCATTTGGCTAGCCTGCAAAACCTGATCATCATGTTGATCATACAGAAAATTGTTTTTTAAAATATAGGTTGCTATCTTACAGGAACCATTCTGGAAATACAGAATGATCTCTGGAGAAAATAGCTTGAGCTTAACAAGCTAGCCTAAGTCCACATCAAAATTATCTTGTAGGAAATGCCAATCGTGGAAGTAACTAATTACCATTTAATCATTAACCTTTCCTCTTGGACATTAAAAGATAAGCAATTGCAGCTATTTCCTACTTGAATTTTGACCTAAAATTATTTAGAGCATGAGTCAAGAAAAGCCATTTCTGCAGACCAACTGTTTCTTCACTGTTTTTTACCCTGCTGATTCTCCATTCTCCTGTACCTTATGTTGTCCCTTACGTAGAGAGAACATGAAGATGCTTTCTGCTCTAAGTTCTGGTTATGTAATTAACTAGTAATCTCAGCTACAAGCCCTTTAAAAGTGTCAGGAATTCCCTGAGAGAAAAATGATGGAAGGTAAGAAAATAGTCTGGCAAAAATATCTCTGGGTGTTTGGGGGTTTTTTTTTTTTTTTTTTTTTGAAGGGGGGAATTTCTGGCTTAATGTTTGCCAGGGT
>NW_008795490.1:7308424-7321103 GCF_000699145.1 Aptenodytes forsteri
GGGTGTTTGTTTTTTTTTTTTTTTTTTTTAACTTTTATGTTATGGATTGCCATATAGCTTAGAGGTATTTGTTAGACCTCGTTTTAAGTCTGGAATAACTAGAAATCATGAGTTCAGAAACATTATTTTGGGCTCACATTGGTGTAAGTGGGTAGAAAATAGGAAACCTTACTCTGTATTTTCTAGGAAGGACTTTCTGTACTAAAGAATTAAGGTGATACTGATGTTTCTAAAAGATTCACTTACCTTCCTCTTTACCTTTCCAACAGAAACTTTAAGGTCCTGAAATTTGACATGAATTTATGCATGTTTATTCTTGGCAGTGTAAAGCCATAGTAAATATATAGTAAAATAGAGATTCTTATATCAATTTATTTAAAAATTTTCTCAAATATATGCAAAGCAGCCATACAATTCTTATTGATATTAATAGGAAATGCATACGAACATAGAGAGGACAATAAGGTAGTTCTTCAAAGTGCTTATGGATTGTAAATCAGACCATATGGGACCGAGTATTCATTGCACTACCTCAGCAGTTACTTCAATTTCAGTATGATTGGGTTCTAATTAAATTTTACTTTTGGAGAAAGGCTGCTAAAAAATTAAATCTTAAGAGCTTTATTTTTCAAGCTGAGAACATGTTGGCAAGTGTTCATTGTAACAATCCTGTTAAAAATCCATTTATTCATCTCATTTAGCCTCTATAATTCCCACAGAAGCACAAAACCAACAAAGAACAACTGAAAACCAAACTCAGGTATCCTGAGTGATGGTTTTCACTAGAATTGTCTGAAAAATGGAAGTTCTTCCCAAGAAAAGAAATTATTCAAAAAATTCCACAAATTTTTTCTTGAAAATGTCCCATTTTATGTGAAAAAAAGTAATTTTAAATCTATTAAGAAAAATGACAGTCCTGTTTAAGCAAAAAGCAGAGAAAAATCAGACTTTATACTTAACACCAGAGATTTTCTGGTTTTGAGGAGCAGAAGAACCCAAACTGCCCAATTCAAACTCTCTGGCAGTAGTTTTAAATCTAGGGAACTGTTTGACAGTCCCCATGCAGCAGTGATATGTGCAAAAGGTCAAGTTTTAAAGGATCTGTCCTGTGTACAGAGAATTTTTACTAGAGAATCCCCTTTATATTTAACTAAATTACATATGACTTTTATTTCATGTGAAAGATATTACGAACAAGCACAACATAGTAATTTGACTGAAAGGCAGAAAGCAAAAATGGTTATACCATCATTCTGTCAGGTGAAAATAAAGACATTTTCTGACAAAGTCTCATATCAGTCACTGCACAAGTGAAGCCATGGCACATCAGAACCCTTCAGCATGTTCCCAGAGCTTGCACAATGGCAGAACCAAGAGGAATTCTTAATGCAAAAGCAGTTTTTCTTCTTACTGAAGCAAAAATGTACACAGCAGATATAGCCCTTGGGTACACCCTTGAGATATGTCAAACAGATTAACATCTTTCCTTTTTTGTAAATTGTCTGTCATGAAATCTTGTTGGATCAATGACTGTGCACAATGCTTATAAAGAACAAGAGAAAACGTCGTTTGACTTTTTAATTCTCCCATGTTTTCAAAAATATGGCAAATAAAGTGTGGCAAGTGAGCAGAAAATACAATGGGTGGTGTAAACGATGGGAGAATGCTGATTTTGCAGTGCATCTGTTTTGCGCTTTCTTTGCTAAAAGGCAAATAGGTTTAGAAAGATACAAAACCCTCACAAGCCATAAAAACGTAGCAGAGAACCAGAGTAATTCACATAGCTGATGCTGCTGAGTAGACACTCACGTAGGCCTGCTGAGGGCTTCTGTACCCTTCAGAGAGTGTGTTGCCTTATGGCATTGGTCAGAAGTGGGGACAGGTAACAGCACAGGACTCGTCAGGAAAATGGACTGGACAAAACCCCACAAAACCAGATCAGTATCAGTCTTTAGATAAATCAATGATGATATTAAATATGAATTTAAAGTTAATAAAGTTAATGTAAATATTAAGCATGCGCTTCATCCGGCTGTAAGTATTCATCCAAATATAGGCTAGACACATCTTCCAGAATAGGCGCTCATTTCAATTGCAATCCACTCCTCCTAGCACAGATGTGTAATTCACCTTCTACAGAGTATGTTGCACTGTAGATGTCTATGCCCTCATCCAGAGTAATGCACAGCCTGAATGCCTGGATGTTTATACTCTCCTGCAACTAAAAAGAAGGTGTTTGCTGGGCAGTCACAAATGAGCACACCCTGGTTTCTGTACACAGTTCTCCTTTCTCATCATAATCATCATAACTGTTGCAAAAACAGAGGTGGAAATCCTTCCTGGTTTTCAAGACTTAATAACAGAAGAACCCCATAATCTGCAAATAATGGTGTTCTGCCAGGAGAAAAAGGCATAACCTCTGTAAGACCAGTGCTGAAAGCAGAAGTGGTTGGGTATCTCAGAGAACACTGTACCACGACCGTAGTGCCTGCTTCACTGACTGCCGTAAACAATAGTCCCCCTTCCATGGCTGAAAAAGACAGCTTGATCAGTCCTGCAGACTTTCCTGAACAATTCAATAGCTACTCAGCATGCACAACAAGTTGGGCATTACACATGCTCACCCAGAAGGAGAAGTTCCTCTGATATGGGATGGGGAAATAACAGGGAAGAAGACAATAAGAAGGTACCAGAGAAGAAGCGCCTAAGGTTTCCCAAAACAGGAGACATTACTCTGGAAACCTGACTTGGTTTCATCCTGGGACTTACAGTCCAAGGGGAAGTGGACATGTACTTCAACTACCTCATTGTATTTTCTCAGGGTATGGGGGACTAGAACAGGTCAATGCCATATAGGTATTCATACATCTTCCTGGTAGGGGAGCCCTTTCTATAGGAAGATGCATGGGTACAGTGTGGCATGAACAAAGAGGAGGAATCCAGCAATACATCCCTCATCAGGGATTTTGGACAGAGATAGAGCTTCTCTTGCTCGCCTTCAGTGGGCACTTCTAATTGTGTGTTACAATGTCATGCACACACAAGGATTTTCCATTCTATCAAGTATTCTGATAGTTCGCACCATGAGAAACATCTGGACAATTTTATATGCTGCAGTTTGTGCTATAGCAGTTGAGAGGTATTTTTTCTCTTCCTATTTAAATTCAGTGAGTTTTTCAGCTCCACAAGAGAAAGAAAAAAAAAAACCCAAAGCCAGAAATTAATCTTTCATATAGTAATATCATGATAGAAATGCCTTAAAAGAAAAAAAGGAGGAATATGATATTCTCAGTCTGTTTTTACACCCCCGGGCTACGGTGATAAATAACATTTTGCTTTTCTTCTCCTTCCCCATTCCTGTGGCAGGGGGAGTGTTGTTCCTTCTCAAAAAACTCCATGGTGCAAATAACAAGATAAAACCACTTTCTCCATGGTGTGAGTTGAAGATGGAACATTAACTTGAAAATTCAATGGTCCTCATAAGATTATAGTTTTATGGAGTGGGGAAAGGAGACATCTGAGACCAGCCTTTAAGTCTTCAGAGGTAATATATGAGACTTCACAGACTATGCAGTACTAACTTTACTTACAGAAAGTTTATGGTGCTTAGGAAAGCAAATTACTTAAGCTGTCTGCAGACTACTGTCTATGATGTGCTGGGGATTGTAGCATGTGCCAGGGTCTTGTGCCGATATGAAGCTGGGATATAGGTAGGGCATTCACCCAGACTTGAAAGTTGGAAAGCATCTAGTAATAGAAACATATCCTTACAGCACCGGTATGCCTTTCAAGAAGAAAGAACACAGCATCATTGAGGCTGGTCTCTAAAACGATTACCACATATATGGAGTTTTAGTAAAAAGGAAACTTCTCTTTTGTGTGATTATCTTAAAAAAGAATGGTAGATCTTTGTGGTAGGACCCTTACTGTGATTTGGATGAGCACTTTATTACAAGTACAGCAGAAAGAGAGGAAAGTAGCTAGGAAGGCAGGGAAAAGGACCATAAAATACTATTATTTACTTTTAAAAGTAAATCCCAGCATCCTGTATCGACAGAAGAGATCTTACATTTGTTTTAAAAGCCTTACTGAAATAGGACACTGTTACCTCATCCCAAGCAGATAAAGGAAATTTCAAGGGCAGAATATGTCTGGAATAATTCTCAAACTATTGCGGAGAGCAAAAGCTATCTCAATATCTTTCCAGTCTTTACATTCAAAAACTGCCTGGTATTGAGGCCCCACAAAAGACTGAGAAGTGTCAGGCTCCTGGTGCATGAATGCGCCTTTTGGGCTCACCGAGCGAGACTGGCCTTGCTGCAGAAAAAACAGCCTTGGGAGCATCGGTAACCACAGTATGTGCCCCACCGTGGCCACCAGCTGAGCACTCTGGCGTGAGGGGCAGCTTGTGCTCAAGACACTCAGCCACTCAAGATATGAAGACAGCAACGTGCTGGTTCTCTGGGCCCTCCCAGGGCTGTGTGGGCAGGCTGAGTAGACCTTACACTCCCTACAAACATCTTCTATATCTTGTCTTATGCACAGATTGAAAACTGCTGATGGATATGCTACACCTCCCTTAACTCCCTTATATACGTACACCTGACAGTCATGGGCTTCCTTTCCTATCTCTTGGTATAGAACAGGAAAACAGAATCATGGCCCGTGACAAGAATTCAAACACGGCCTTAACACACACAAAGTACTGGTAGGAATTAATACTAAATGGATTGTCCTGGTGAAAATTATGATCAGCAGTAAATCTAATAAGAGATGTTAATTTAAAATCTTTATGTTTTGGCTCTATGTGCTTGTATAACTGCACTCTCCTAGTCATGTATCCAGTCTCAGGCAGGTTTAGGTGCATTACAGTGTAGGTCACTGCTAAGATGTTCCACTGGTCCAGCATGATGAACATGGACATGACAATCACAGTCGTGCAGTCTTTTCCTGGCCACGATGTGTTTTAAGATAAGTGGTCCTCCATTTCATTTCCTCTTCTTTCACTGGCTTATCTATTTATCCTGTAAATATGTGTATACGCAGTACCTTTGAAGGTGCCCACTCTTTATTGGTGTTTTAAGCATTAGCATAATGAAATCAATGCTAATAAAAATAATGTCATGTTATCTATTTCTGAAGTCTGGGTGTAATGTTAGACAAATGTTTTCATTACATCCTACTCAAAATATCTACTTCATAACTCTTATTCTTCTCTGTAAATGCTGATGTATAAAATGCTTGCTTTTTGTATACTCTGTGACCCTCAGTGGTTTACCATTCGGGACTATAACACTGTGAGGTTTGAGAGCCTGAATTTTACCGGTCTTATGGTTTGTTTCTAAAAGAACATTTTATAAAGTCAGACTTACTGTCTCCTGTACTCAGCAGACAAGTAGATGTATCATTAAATTGTATAGACATTAGTTTACTTTTCTGGTGTGAAATATTTTCCTTTTTTTTCTTTTCTCTATCTCGGCATGATAAATACAATCTCACTTAGAACAAACAATGTTGGTCTGAACTATGCATCTTAGCTCTCATTTGAAAGTAGTTTTGATAAAACTGACAAAAAGTGTGTTGCTTGATTCCTCATTCCATGTCTCTCAAACTGTTTCATCCAGCTGTTAAAAAAGGTAAGAACAATATTGCACAAAGGTGGTTATTATGTGAAAAAGAAGGGGAAAAACCAGGAGCTTCATCACTAGCCTTAGTCCAATACTATGCCTATCCCCTAATGACAATATTCAATACCTAGAACATATAATAAATAATTTGTCTCAGGTGGATCTCCTATTTCCAAAAACTGTCAGCAGCTGCCTGGTTCCCAGATTTCATGTTCATTCAGCTGTTGGCCTATCTGTAATGGCTGCCAAGAAGAGCGTTGATTAGTACATACTGTGGTAGCTTTTCTAATTAAGGCTTTTCTCTCCAAGGGTGTGAATTTCACATTTTGGTAGTAAGCCACAATGTCTTAGGACTCTTTGTTGACACAGCTGAATGGAATTTGAGGTTACTTAATCCCCTAAAGACTGGTCCCTCAAACTTTTGCTAGTTCACTTCCCCAGAATAGTATTTCATAATGTGCAACCTCAAAACTCATTTGTTCGGAAGGTTTCAACATAGTACTTTTAGGCAGACTTGTTTCTTTGTACTAGTTATTGGCAGATATTCTGGCTCTACAGAAAATATAATCTGTTTTGATGCAGGATTTCCAAAGGATTTGGGTACTCGGAATTGACCAAATAGGTATCCAAATATATATTTCTCTCTCAAATAATTAATCCTCTAACTGTTTGCTTAAAGCCAATTATTTTGTTATGCTGATGATGTTTCATCAATATAAACACAGAGAAGACTTAAGCTTCTTGGGAGGAAAAATGAAGCTGAGGAGTCAACCTTGCAAAAAGAGAAAAATTGTCTTCCTTGGGCAAAGGGGTGCTCTTTTGGTGGGTCTACAGCAACGTGACTGACTGTAAGTAGCAATGGCTCAGTCCACCACTCATGAAGTGCCTGCAATTCTGCAAGCCACACACAAAAGGATGGTCTTACTTGAGAGGAAGTATTCCCTGAGTGCCATATTTGGGGTTTAAAAATCAGGAAAGCATCAGAATGGGTACTAATGAGGTAAGTAGACAAGGAGTTGAAACTTATAAGGTGAGTTTCAACATCTAAATCTTATTCACTAGTATACCCTACTGACCCACCACTTCCTCTGGGGATTCACAATGAGTTTAAGTTTGGTAATTCTCCAGTTAGGTTTCTGACTAACATACGTAGGATATGCTCCTATCCTATCTTCCATCTGAGTCCCATCTGGTTTACCTTTTCTAAGGCATGTGTTCCACTAAGGCTGCCAGAGAAGCCAGTAATCCTAGCAGAGTGTGGACCACCAGCAGTTTCCACACACTGTAGTGAATGGTGGATCCTAAATCTGAAACAAGACTTATGTGCCGAAACAAAGGTGACAATCTGCTCATGACCACCTTGGCCTTTAAGTAAATGACGAGAGCGAATGGGAGGAGAAGGAGAGGGAGAAAGTGATTAATTTACTTGCCAGTGTTACCAAGAGTGGAGTAGGTGTTAGAAGACAGACTAGCTGTGGAGAGTAGGGAGATGCCAAGAGGTTGTCATACTACCATATGGTAGTATGGATGGGGATGTGAGAGGACACACAGGAAAGTCTGGTGTAGGCAGACGAAACCAAGCAGTGACTTGGGATCGGTTAGCTTGGAGATAAGACACTGCAGGGGGAAGAGGCAGCAGGGAACTGGGAAGCGGGTTAGGGGAAGCTGCAGCTACTCAGTATGTTTGTCAGTAGGCTGCTGTCACACATGCCTTTTGGCCATGCAGAAGCTCTCATAGCATCAAGAAGACAGCTGCACTAAGAGATGATGGCTCAGTGATAAAACTGTGCAACACCTGTGGGACTTCTTCTGGCAGCTGCTGTAACAGCTTGATTTGTTTTCAATTTACTGTATATTGTTTTCTGTGAAAAAGGTCTAGCTGAGAAGCAAGGAGGAAGGTTGCTTATTCCTAGGTGATGCTGCCTGGCTCCTGTGGCACTCTCTGGAGGCTTCCTCTCCACTGGGTAACGCCAGGAAATAAAATGTTCTGCATGGCAGGATGGGTCAGGCAAGTAGCCTGCAGTTAGAAAGTAACTCCTGGAAGGAGTGTGGGGAGCTTTTATGGTAGAAAGCAGACGCATAAGTGTCAAAGAGAAAGAAATTCAGGGAACCAGAGGGAATCAATGGATGTTGCTGGAGAAAAGATCTTGTCCTTTAAGGAAAGAGTGGGAAGGGAGGATACTTGCAGATTGAGCCCAAGTCACATGATTCCTTAATTGCCCTAAGGTAATTAAGAATGTTGATCTATCATTGGGGATATTGGCTTCTCTCAGTACATGGCCAATGAAAACCAGCCGGTCCAAATCCTCCAGGATCCACACTCCAGGGAACATCCAGGTATTTTCTGCAACAGCTTCCATGGCACAGACAGAGGAAAGTACGCCTGAGAATACCCCTTGGAGAGGCAGGTTCAAATAACTAATTGGATGGAAGCCTTGTGTGCCTTTGCTGAAAGCTCCAGATCCTGGCTCACTGGCAGCTGCTCACTATCACTGCAAGTTGCAAAGTCACTAGTTATTTAGATAGAACTAATTGGTTAGCCTTGTATATGTGTCTGCCTAAAAAACACCTGCCAGGCAGCTAGCTAATTGCTAGCTAATAATCTTTGGACAGTGTGTTACAGGGTCTCTTTTCCATTTCAGCTCATTTTTTGAGGCAGTACAAATTAGCAGAAAGCTACTTCAAATGAAAAACTAGTTTAAAGCGGCTCTAGGTAGCATCCCTGTCACTGCCAGTTGCGGTGAAGGAAGGCTCTGGCACAGAAAGGCAGTGTAGTTGTGTCCTCCGCGTTCTTACCTGGTATAGCCTTAAGGCCAGCTGAGATCAGCTCACAGCAGCACGAAGCCATAAATGATACCTTACAGTTTCTAGCCATCCTTCCCTGAATAAACACTTTTCTGTGCAAGAGGAAAAAATTGTGCTAAACATAAGTGTCAGAAAATGATTATTACTAAAATATGCAGCATATACTAACAACAACCCAGCAACAGTTGTTTCCTGTTGCTTAAGCTAAGAGTATGATAAAGGCAGAATTATTTTTAAGGTTCAGCAAAATTCAGTTGACTAATTAAATACCAGGTTATACAAATGATGGTATAAATACTGTGATAATGAAAATTTCTAGCTACCAAGTTCCTAAGTGTTAATAGGAGACTGTTTTCTGTGTATCCATTGTGTTGAAACCATTCAGTCCAAAGCTGGTGAGTGGTGTCATCTGTGACCATGACAGTCTCATAAAGATAGTACGTGGGTACAAAATGATCTAACAAGTTACTTTAATTGTCAATGCATTGATGCTGATATCTCAGACTTCATTATTTCAGTTTTGAAATTTTAACACTTCAGACAAAGGTTCAAATGAAAAAAAAAATCACGGTATCAAACCTTAGAGAACCAATCTGAAGAGAAGATGGGTAGCTGGTTGACAAAACTAAGGCCACTTACTTACTTATCCCAGAGGAGTATTAATGATTTTGCAAGGAAGTCTTTCTGCCTTCATAGGAGATGGAGTTCATCTTCTAGTAACAGAGAAAATACATTTTCTTGCTTTATTTCAGTCTAGCTATTTTATTTGTTTACCATGGTGGACACTTAGTTGTGACCTAAGGCAAAACCTCCAGTTGTTAATGATGGCCACTGAAAAGCGTGGGATAACACAGGTGTAACATGAATAGTTCTTACCAGAATATCAGCTCAAGGTATATGCTTAGTTTCCTATCATTCTTTACTACGGTCTATTAACTCATACAACAGCTACAAGGCCGCTTTTCCTTCACTAGGATTAGTTGCTGTATTTCAGCTGCCACACTGTGAAAATGCCTTTTTGTCCTGATGAAAACAAGGCCCAAGGATCCAGTAAGTCAAACGAGAGAATTTAGGCATTCTTTCCTCACCAAATTGCTTGCAAATGATGATAGAAGGATGGGCAAACTCATTTTCAGTAATGTGATAAGAAAGAGCTAAATTAATGGATATGCAATTAGAGAAAAGAGGGGATGATTATAAATGAAATATTTCATTTAGATCTGAATATGTAGATCTGCTTTGATCAGTTAACAAAATTTATTGCCTTTTCAGCACAATATTTGTTCTTAATAATATTAAAGGCATTTGATTTCTTTGGGAAGAAGGCCAATCCTAATCACAGGCACCGTAAATACTCGTCTAATCCGTTTCTCTGTTTTATCTCCCACATACCAGTTCAACAACATTCCGCATGTCTAGTCATTTATATGAATTGCTAACACAGCACAGTCTTCTAGAAGGTACGTTATTTTATTCTACAAATGCTCAAAAACGGTTGCTGCAATCACTTTCTTAATCACCTTATTCATCACATGGACACCATGTGGTTTTTGAAAGAGCATGAGTTACTATTACTCACTACAACTATTGTAGCCAAGAGTGAACAGAAAAAGAAGAAAGAAAGGGGAAGAATACCCAGAAAAAGGATAGAGAGTGAAATAGAGAATCATCATAATGAAAGAAAAATAAAATCAATTTTTAAAATCTGTTTTATCTCTTTTGATAATATCTATTTTATCTATTCATCATAGCTCCTTCACAGGTAATGAACATATATCATTTTATGGGAATTCAGGCATAAGGTTAAATCACAAGGAAGAATGATTTGCTTAAATACTTTTAATGAACTTTGCTAGCTTCCAGAATGATTAGTATTGTCAGGAAATCTCGAATGCAGACTTTTCCCAGGCTGAAATAATACTGTTTTTCTCCCAGGGTGAAAGGAGAGATGGACAGGAGAAGCCTGAAATAATATGAATTGAAAAGTTGTTGTATTTCAGAATTGAAAAGAATTTTAAAGGCCCGTTCAGCCAGTTCTCTATAACAGCCAGTTTAACCACTGATACTTTATCTCTGATAAAGAGTTATGAAGTCTAGCTTGAAATAAAAGGATAATGCAAGTCGCTGTGATCCCATGTTCTGCCTTTCCAATGAGTACCATTGACCTAATATTTGATACACTGGCATTATTGAGCTTTCCTTCTAATATTTAACCTTACTATTTCTTCTGTATATTTAAGAGGACAATAACTTATTTTCTCCTCTGAAGTAACTAAAATAGCTGGTTCCTGTCCTAAAGAGCTGATTTACATGACCTTTGTTAGAATTGTCTCCCATTCCTTTTTTCTCTAATAAAGCATTAAGTCAGAGAAGTGTCACTAAAGAACGCTCTGATCCTTTTGTCACTCCTTAGGAAATTATTGTTAGCCCTCTGAATTATATTCATTAAAATGTTGGCTTAGACTCCTCTTCTATCTTCTTGAATTTAACTGAAAAAAAGAAGGCAGTTCAGAGGAATTTAAAAAAAAATAATCTTATCATGATGTAGTTTGGTTTTCACACTGGAAGATCCCAAAGTGGTTTTCATTTTAATTTCCTAGAAGTCACTCTTACAAGTAGCTGAAGTGCTGCTAGGAGCACACTCTAAGCCATTAAACATTTTTACGTGCCGTGGAAAGTGTGTCACCCCATGCCACAGCCCCATGCAGGTCTCCCAGAGGAGATACACCTTTGCAAAGAAAAAAAAGCTTTAAACTGGAAACACCTTACTGCACTGACAGAGGAGTGTCCTGCTGAACGTCCTTCCATTCTCCAGGGCTTCTTTCACTGTAGCTGCAGATACACTTATATCCTGTAAAACCTTATATCTCCTTGTACATATCCGCTGCTGGCTATTTGCGCAATGAATACAAGATCATGAAAATGGGATTCTGAGGAACTACGTGTTCAGGAGAAAAGAAAATTAAAGCACAGGAAGTTATCTAAATTAGTCATTATATTCTGTCTCTCGGACAGTAAAAGGGAAGTCATCATGGGCTTAACATACATTTGTCATCTCACATTAAACCTAAACAACATTTGTGAGGATCCAAACAGTAACTACACAGGGGAACACTGCATCCTGTGGTGTTCATGACCCAGGCCAGCCAGTTTCCAGTTGGTTCTGTGATGGCACACATCTAATGCCACCTAAATGAGGTGGGAAATGAAGGTCTCTGTACTAGTACTTAGATTATATTAAAATAAAATATAAGTATTCTGCCCCCTTAGCATAAGAAAGAGGGAAAATTATTTGCCATTTTTTTTTAAGGGATATGGCTTATCTTCTTTTATTCTCAAGTTTTGTTATCTTTTAAAAAGCAAGCTTTGCTCATATCACTGTGTTAAATATGAAGACAGAACAAATTATTTGGGTGCTCTTTCTTCTCTGCTCTTAAAACTTGTGACGTTCTGAGACACTTATGCTGGAGGATGGTAAGGACACCAAAGAGAAGAGAATTACCTCTAACTTTCCTTACTCCAACACATTCAGCATTTGTGTTTGTCTCTATAATGAAAACAACTGTTTTTTATCTCACTAGGAGTCAGTACCTCCAGCAGCAAAATACCTTCTAATCTTTTTTAGAGAATATGTTTGTGTGGAGCTTCTTACAAAATAAAACTGTGAATAATACCTATTGCCAACTCAGACTGCAAGTCTGAATGTTGGATTACACTTAATTACATTAATCAATGCAGTTCTATTACTGTCTCCACTAACGACAAAATCTTGACTTATCTGCTTGAATAATTGCTGGCTGTGATCAGGCATCTGACTGAGCTTTTGAAGAAGAAAGAACGCTGTCATGGTTTAACCTCAGCCAGCAACTGAGCACCACACAGCCACTCACTCACTCCCCCCACCCCGGTGGGTTGGGGGAGAGAATCGGAAGACTAAAAGTAAGAAAACTCGTGGGTTGAGATAAGAACAATTATAAGAATAATTGAAATAAAATAAAGTAAAATAGTAGTAATACTAATACTAATAATAGAAGAATATAAAAAGCAAGTGATGCATGACGCAATTGCTTACCATCCACTGACCAATGCTCAGCCAGTCCCCGAGCAGTGGTCGCTGCCCACCGGCCAACTCCCCCCAGCTTATATGCTGAACATGGCATCATATGGTGTGGAATATCCCTTTGGCCAGTTTGGGTCAGCTGTCCTGGCTGTGCCCCCTCCCAGCTTCTTGTGCACCCCCAGCCTTC
>NW_008795490.1:7321951-7338581 GCF_000699145.1 Aptenodytes forsteri
CACTCTTCCTCAAGCCTGTAGCGCTGCATGGGGTTGTTGTGGCCGAAGTGCAGGACCCGGCACTTGGCCTTGTTGAATCTCATACAGTTGGCCTCGGCCCATCGATCCAGCCTGTCCAGGTCCCTCTGCAGAGCCTTCCCACCCTCAAACAGATCAACACTCCTGCCCAGCTTGGTGTTGTCTGCAAACTTACTGAGGGTGCACTCGATCCCCTCATCCAGATCATTGATAAAGATATTGAACAAGACCGGCCCCAAAACTGAGCCCTGGGGAACACCGCTCGTGACCAGCCGCCAACTGGATTTAACTCCATTCACCACAACTGTCTGGGCCCGGCTGTCCAGCCAGTTTTTTCCCCAGCGAAGAGTACACCTGTCCAAGCCATGAGCAGCCAAATAATGGTACATCCATTGGTTAACTAGAATGAATCCTTAAAAACGTGAAGCTCAACCTTGGTCCAGCTCAAAGACAGAGGTTTAGTACCACTTGCATCTCTACCATTACTGGAACTATTAGTATATCAAGCTGACATTTGTCATAGCTTTCTGTCTGTAAATTGCCGTAAGTTATGCTAACAACACCACTCCAATATGTGTGGCTGTATGAACAGAAAACCCAGAGTGTCCTGTGGCCTCCAGTTCCAAGTTTGCTCATCTCTCTGCCTGCTGAGAGGAGGAACAAGTGATATATCCCCAACATATATAGATGCCTTTGCATCCTTATCTGGATCCTGGCAGTGAGCATAATTTAAGCCCCTGGGGTGCAGCCTTTTCATTCTAGGCTGACGCAGTGCTCTGTAGCAAAATAATACCCTTGTATTTTCAATAGCGCCACAAAGCACCACCTCTTTTTGCAATTGCAATATCTGTTCTGTTTTTTTCTATAAATGCGATCAGTTCAGGAGATGTAGACATTTTGCAAGTGTTATTCCCTAATTCATGAATTAAGCACTTTAGTTATATCAGATTATATCAATATTAAGTACATCAGACAATAACACAAAATGTTGGCTTACAAAATTTGTATAGAAACAATAGCCTATTTTTGCTTTTTGCTCAATTTTGGGGTGAAAACCTAAAATATTTGAAGGTTTTCTTTGATATCTGACTGATTTTTTTCTAATAGTGAAATATGAAAATAAAAGCAATTAAAAAGTTTCTGTATTTCATTGCACCTATTCCAATACCTTAGTTCTTTTCTTCGTTTCTATCTGTAAAGAAAAAAAAAGGAGAAAACGAAGTTTGAGGTGTTCTTTTTAATGCACCTTTATAATAAACTGTTGTTAAGTACAATGTACTGAGTTCTGTTTGATTCTTCTTGTTTTTGTTAACTTGATGAAATAATCTTTGTTACATTTCAACACAGCATTTTGATAAAGAATAGTATGTGTTTTAAGATTAACCACATGTATTTTTTGTTATTGTCACCTCATATAAAGCCATAATTCTCTGCAATTTTAAGACAATGTTCTCAGCAAGAGACTGAAATATCACAAAGAATAATCTCCTGGTGACAAAAAGCAAAAGACAGATTTCTCTCAGCAAAATGCAAATTCTTTTCATGGGGTTTTGCTCAGCATAACAAAGGGAACCATAGAAACCTAAGTAAACATACACATTCAAAAGCTGTAATTGACTGATAGGGTTGAGACAAAATTAAAGAGCAAAATCACTAGTGTTCAGAGTTTGCAAGCAAAGATGTGATGATACTTCAAGTTTTACATTTGGATTCAGAGTTCACACAAATTCAGGGATAAAGGTCACAGATAAGTGAATTTGAAATCTCTGGGTTGTGTTTCTACTGACATAACAAATTTTAGTAACTAGAAGGGTGCCTTGTGAAATGCAAGGCTTTGTGCAGCGTGTAGGATGTTTGGTGGTAACTTTCCCAGTTCCTGGAGGTACAATGAATTAGAAAGATAATCTGCCACGCTGGCTATTATTGCTTATATTTCACTGAGCAACAATCCTGATCTTTTTCTGTAGACAGCCTAACATGACACCAGCATCAAATGCTGTTTTACTCCTCCTGCAGACCAGACATTATTTTGCTTGGAAAGTCACAGTCTGCTTGGGAATAATAACAGAAAAAATCAGACTGGATTCAATCCATAAAGAAGTAGAGAGAATATTATTAATGGCAGCCACTGTAGCTTCCTGTGGGGGAAAAAAACACCCCCCGCCTCAGAAACTGAAAAAACCAATGACACCGAGCATAGCTGTTTTACAATATATATCATCATTTTATATTGAGTTAATGAGTTTGGCTGATAAAGGCTCTGTAAAACATAAAGCCTTTGGTGAGCAGCCTTTGATTTGTACTTACGACCTTCAGATTGAAAACTGGCATATATGCACATGATAATGAGATGAGAGCTGACCTGGAGATCTCAGATCTTGTCATTAATAAGAAATAAGAGGTGAATGGAGTTTCCATTGAGGATTTTCAGAGAGCGGTTTTCAGTGTAGCATGACTCAATATTTTCATCAGTAATCAAGAACCAGATTAAAAAAAAATTAATACCAATGTACACATTACACAAAGATGCCACCGAGTGGCAAATAATGAAGGCCAGATAGTCATACTTGCAAGTTTTGTTAAATAATTTCCGAAGAAAAGGATGCATAAACATTACAAGGCCCAAATACAGAAGTTGCGGCTACACTTGTGTAATGGCAAAATGCATTTTCCAAAGAGGTAAGTAACTAAGAATAAAATCACAATGTTGCATTGTAGCAAAAATCTCGTGTTACCCTTATTTACAGAGGGAGGGAATTAGCAAATAGAAACACGGCTTTACCTCTGTAAATGGCTTTTTTCCTTAAGAAGGAATATACTGAATCCCATGGCTATGCACACTTTTAGAAGGATGATGAAAAATTGCACATAGGGAGGTGCAAAGACTAGAAGTGATGAAAGGTCTGTAACACATGGCTTTCTTTTAAAGAATAGAAGGGTTCACTTTGTTTAGTATATCAAAAGGAAGAGTGAGAGGTGACGTGATTCAGTTGTAAAAGTATCTTCAGGAGGAGAAAAGACTAGGTTTATTAAAATTTTTTTCAGCTCACTAAAAAATAAAATATGATGAAAGTCAATGATCTGGAATTAAAGCTGAATAATCTAGATGAGAAATTAAGTACATTTTTACAAAAGCCATAATTAATCAATCATACAAACTACCAAGATAAGCAGTAAATATTAACAAGAACAATATTTTTGTTATCACAGTTATTATTGATTAAGGTCTTCAAATGAAGTTTGAATTATTTCTGGGAAAACACGTTGGCCAAATTCAAATTACTGAGGATAATATGAGAATAACTGAGAGGAATTCAAGATACACTAGAAGTGAAAGAAATTGCTAGTTCTTCCCATCTTTCAGGTCTTGCATCAGCCTTTCCAGGTCTGTCTTTTAAACTAATATACTGTGTATATGGTAGCAATGCATGGAACAAACGTAAGGGATGTGTGTGTGGAAAGGAGTAGTGGTGGAAAGGGGAAATCTACTTCTGTACGTCTCCTGCAATACTTTTCTCTCTTCTTTCCTCTTTTTCTCCAGAACTCTCAGGGTAGTTTCCTAACAGTAAGCTTGCATAGAGAAAGGTTTATCTTAGAAAGATAAGAAAGCTCTATGGAGATAATACTTAGTAAAACACTTTTATGTTGGAACGACCAATAGCACTTGCGAGTGTTATTGTTTTTTTTATTCAGTTCAACTGATAAATTCATAAAACATATTGGAGGAGACGGGGCGAGGCTGTTTCACATATCCATTCAGAAACAGCTGCGATATCTAATATAATCTGGAGAGCGGTAATAAACCTCACTGTTCCTAATTTCTGCTCCAAAATGCAGTAAAATGTAATTTTTAGAACCAAAAACTGAGCAGATGGACAGTCAGAACAACACTGTAGCTGACATCAGGACCTTGCTTATAGCACTGGAACTCTGTGACGGTGGCTTGCTAATCGAAATATTTGCAATGCAGTTAGTCTTTATTCCCTCAGATAACGCTTTTAGATCAGCCTTGGCAATTCTTTCTTTTTTTTTGGTTTTTTTTTTTTATTATTTTTTTAAGCATAATTGCAGCATTCTGAGGTGCTGACTTTCAAACAACAGCCTAGGATTAGACAACAATTCTAGTCAAGCAAATATTACTTCATGCAGAAGGTTACCTAATTTCTTTAGTTACTGAAGGTTTTGTACAAGGAGAAGGGCAGTCATTTTGCAATGGGCAAGTCTGCTCTGCAGACTGGAGGCAGCCAGGCATACCTGGCACGATTGTGTGGTTGTGATGAAGCCTCCTGATTAATTTAGCATGTTCAGAAGAAGGAGATACCATGGAATATTAATGTTCAGGATGCCTGACAACATGCTCGCCGTACAAATGGAGACCATGGCAGAGAGTCCCTAATTTAACATGGGACAGCAGTTCACACTGTGCGGCAGAAATGCCTTGCAGGCGTAGCAGGTCAGATCCAGGCATGGTCAGGAGGTTCTGTATCTAGGCAGGGCATGTTAGGTTAGAGGCAGTCTTAGGTGAACACAGCTTCCAGGATTAGCTTTGGTGGATCGCGTAATGGTAGCAATAGTCTGAGGGGTCTGTTGGCATGAAAGTCTTCTGGAAAACTTTACTTCAGCACTGTACTATATTGAAGCATTAGCTTCAGTAATATACCACCTACAATCTTGATAATTATGCTGAAATTTCCCTCTTAAATGCCCATGCATGTAAAATGGATTGTTTATGATGCAGCTTTTACATGAGAACGCCTTGTCTTTATCTCATGCTGTGTAATATGTTTTTTCTTTTTAGATCAGTACCAATATTATTTTTATAAGCTAATTTTCCTTGCTCACCTTATTTTTCCTCCCTGTTTATCCATGACAGAGCCAATCCCAAGCTGTTTGAAGTCAGCAGAAAGACTACTACAGACTTCAAAGGAACCTGAATGTGTTTTTAAGAACATTTCAGAATGAGCCTTCTCCTGTGCTGAAGGGTCATTTAACCAAAGGGATGTGAAGTGCAAGCAGAGACAGCACCAGGCTCTGTCACACCCCATAGAAAAGGATAGTTCTTCCAAGCAGAGCAGCTCCTTTGTGCAGATTACCTGTCATGTTTGGGGAGGTATGTTTAGGATGGTATTGAGCAGTCTAAGAAGACAGAAACCGTTTTCATTTGTGACTGGTGACAAGGCAAGAACAGTTTATAAAATTAAAAATCTGCTGGTGGAAATGGCTATATATCTTGTTCCTAGCACATCTTTGCACTGAAAATGTATCCTGAATTAAATCTGATTTGATCTGATTTCAGCAAATCTGCTAGCGTTAATTTGCCTATTCCAGAGTCCCACACTTCCCCCCATACAGCCTGATTGATTTCTAAAGAAGACATAATGCTTTTCTCTTTACCACTGACCCATTTCTTAAGCCAACTCAACTTAGTCATGATGTCTTAAACAATGTGAAATTTTTACTAAGCAGAGGTTCTGATTGCCACATCTGGAATGGAAGGAATCATTGCCAAACCAGGTTTACTTTTCTTTTTTTAAATTTCCCACACCAAGAATGATGACTACTTATGTCTATTTGCTTTATGTTTTGCTAGAGCATCCAGATATATCAGCTGGTTTTTTCTTGTGCAAGGGAAAACGCTCTATCAGTCTTCTCTGCAAAACACACGCAGATT
The DNA here is from genome assembly GCF_000699145.1 of Aptenodytes forsteri. Taxonomy (NCBI): domain Eukaryota; kingdom Metazoa; phylum Chordata; class Aves; order Sphenisciformes; family Spheniscidae; genus Aptenodytes; species Aptenodytes forsteri. The sequence goes on from NW_008795490.1 coordinate 7,327,641, forward strand.
AATCCTCCCTGCCAGGCTAAAATTCATGAACTTAGTGGCTTTGGTTGATTGTCAACAAAACCGACTAAATGTATCCACATTTTTCTGTGCTTATTGTCCTATCAATTATGACTGATATAATTAGCTTTGCACTTTTTGCATTGCAGCTGCCTTATCACTTGCCATTTATCTTGTCTTATGCAGTAGAATACATTTGCTGCTTAGGGACATGGTTTAGTGGGCACGGTGGTGTTGGGTTGACGGTTGGACTTGATGATCTTAGAGGTCTTTTCCAACCTTAATGATTCTATGATTCTATGATTTACAAATGGTTTATGAAGCAAGATCCCATTAAATCTGTGTGCATGCTGGTTTCCTCTTTCATTCTTATCATGCCTCCATCTCATGATAAAAGGGCACAGACACCGCTGAGGGGATAACTGTTGCAATTACAGATACCTGAAGGTAAATAAAACTTTTTTCTTTATCCACACGGGAGAAACCTCCCTCTTTTAAGCATGCATAGGAACTTCTACTGAAAGGATAGCTTAGGCCAAGTTAGTGATTATTTATGTTGTGAACAGAATTAGGATCTAAATGATACATACAGAAGCACAACAATTTGCTTGAGCAATTAGCCTGAGGCTAATGTGCTTCCCTGACTGGCGATGTGACTCCGTGAGCTCTGTGTTTTAAATAATATTATCTATATAATTAATGTAGATTGAGGAGATGTCCAGAATTATAATGAATATGGTAACTCTTGAGCTAAACAGATAATTATATCAGGAGGAAAGAATTAGCCAAATTGTGTTGGGTTTTGGCAGACACTAACTGGATAACTATATTCAGCTTCATTTGTCCCCAGCCGATACAGGCAACCCAGTCTCCAGAGATGAACAGATATACATAGTTCACTCTGTCACTTGGTTCACCATCTTCTCATATGTTGTGTTTTGTCTATGGCAACAAGCTGCTGCTGGTAGAAATTTGGCACAGAGACTTGGGAGTGAAGCATATATGCATCTATCTGAACTCACAGAAAGCTTTCAAATTATTGCAATATTTTTAAAAGTTCCTTTTTTTCCCTTAATTTATGTGTATTTTAATAAATCAAAGGTCTCTGAAGGCAAAGCATTACGGCTCAGTGGAAGCTCATTATTCTGGATTCAGCTACTATAATTTTAGCCTCTTGGAAACAGTTAAAATTACTGTAAGTGCTCTTAATTTGGAAACCTTTTGATGCCAATAGTCTGCCTGGTGTCTCTCACTTTGGTCTTGGCAGTTTCAAAGTGCACACCAGTTTAGTCCTTGCTTGTGTGCCAAGTAACTAAAGATTATCACCAGTGATAATGTTAATTAAAATTATTCTTTAAAACTATGCCAAAAATATTCCTCATTTGGCAAAGAGAATGTGCATACATGTTGTGAAAATATAAAGGTCTCTCCCAACATTATAAAATCCCCAGAAATAGGGATTCTATACGTGAAAATATAGGTCTCTCCCAACATTATAAAATCCCCAGAAATAGGGATTCTATACAGAGGCAAGTCTTTTAACAGTCTTTGATCAAAATTTCATAGACGCTCAAACCAAAACCAAACCCAAGATGTCAAATGTTACAAATGCAGTACATATACTATTATTTATTTGTGGTTTGTTATATATCATGTAATATAACCAAATTATATATGTATGTGTGTATAAATGTGCATGTTTGTGTATGTTATATGTGTACACTTTATATATAAAAATGTAATATGTATAATATATACAAATATAAATATACACATATATAATATTATGAACAAAGCACTAGGCCCTGAATATTTTTAAGATTTCCTAAGTTTATTGATGGCTTCCTTCTTTCTTCTATTGTTTCCTAACTTTATTCAGAATCAGCTATGAAGCTACTTTTTCTACCAAACCTAATGAAAATCTGTTTTATTCTCATTACTACCACTACATGACCTCTTCAGGTACTTGTGCGTTTCAAAAAAGATGTTGGTTGTGGAGTGGAAATATAGGCTTGGGAAAAAAAATGTGATCTATTTACCTTAGTCTTCTCCTGTTTCTACTTTCACACCTTGTTTGGTAAATTAAAGGACAACTTTCATGGTGCTAATTTTCCTGTAAGCACTTTTATCTTTTCCCTGGTAACGGCTCACATCTTTGTTTGTAGTGTGTGACGAAGCGTCCTACAACTTCCTCACTCCAGGGAACTGCTTTTTGTGTGGATTCATAGCACTCATTCCAGTAGGGCCTAACCAAAAGGTATAGTGATACTATGACTGAAAATAAAAACAAAATGAAAAGAATTTTGCCTTAGGTGTGTGCAAAAAGTCATTCATCCTTGGCAGTTGTTAATAGGAACTGTATAATACAGACCTTAAACATGAGTCCCCCTTGTAGCATCCTCTGTTTTTATCAGGTTTCTATCAAAGTGGTGTATATTTACTTTCCGTAGGAGAAACAATATGAACTCTACTTTTTCTTGAAGAGTCTTCATCTTATGCAAAAAGAAAAAAGAGACAGTTTTCAGTTTTTTCATACTCAAGGAATATTAGGAGCTATCATTCAGAACAATAAATACAGTTTTATGAAACTTTTTTCCCCAACTAAAATTACTTCATCAAGTTATCAAACCTTTTTGTATTTAATACTGTTCTGACATGTCTCAATTATTTTCTGACTGTAGCATTGCAGGTAAGGGAGAGTCGTGATTTAAACCACCGTGTAGACCAAAGAGTACTCTCTTTCAGGAAGGTACCACAGGGCTCTTATTGAGTGTTAATGCTACTGAACAAATTGTGTCTCAGAGATTTAAATTCTGTCCTTTCAAACAATCTATGTGATCCAAGTAAGAGGTTCAATTTTGTTTTTTAAATGTAAAGCACCTGTGTATAAATTAATGCTCACAAGTTATATAATTCGGTAGTTAGGAATTTTCTGCAAGATGAATGTAGACAATACGGTGAAGACATAGATTGGTCATTTAATTTTTATTTTCCATTTTATTACATGGGTAAGATATTATACAACATTAACCACATAAAACAGATTTATAAGAATAATTTTTCAAATTTGTAGAACAAAATACTTTCATCTATTCCTTACTGGTCATAAAAAGTGTCTTTTTTACAGCACAAACTTTAAAGTGAAGTCTTGTAAATTATACTAACCTTTCTTGTATGAATAGCTTTTCTATTGGTGAAAAATGGTGTCACTTTTCTGTTTACAGTAACCATATAGTCAGTATAAAGAAGTAGATGTCAAGTCCAGGCTGAATATACATTTATGAAAATTTGTAAAGTGGTTGTAGAGATCTTCAAATTTAACCTGCTTACTTAGATGATGTAAAAGGTCCAGTTCTCTTTATAGAGAACAATATTTAATAAGTAACAGTTATAATTTTTTATGAACTGTCATCAGGCATAGCATGTTCAAGTGCACATCTGAAGTTTCATGTCTGATATTCAGCTAAAAATTCACAGCACAGAAATGATTAAAAAGAAAGTCTTGGATTGACCACAATTCTTCGGCAATTCCAGGCTTCGTGAGCACAGCTTAACTACACAGCTAAAGTGAGTTTGCATCGTCAATAGATCATAATGGAGCATGAGTAGATAGAATTTAATCTTTAGTGAGTCTCTGTCTATTAAAAAAGACATGAACCTTAATTTAAATGTAGGAGTACTGAGTTCAGACACGCTCACTAAGATACTGTTTTTTGCAGTCTTTACAAACATACTTAGCATGAAAAGAGTGAGAAAAGGAAGGTTTCAAAAAAAATAATTTGTGCAATAGATACCGTGTCTGCACAGGACTGAAAACTAGTTTGATTGTTTCCAAAACGTACTCTTTCAAATTTAAGAATGGAAGATCTAAAAGTATACGCATTTAAAACTAAAGGCAGGAATGGGGTTGAACATTGTGATTCAAGTTCTCAATCCTAGGAACATATTTGATTGAACGCACCAGAGAGATCAGAAGATTTGTAATACTCATATTTCTATTAATGTGTTTTATGTCCTTAAACCTGAACACATTTGGATCAAAGGTTAGCTCTAGTATCTTTCAGCAGCTCGTGGCATGGTGGGGTCCACTACACTAACTCCCCCTTTGACTCCCCTCTTGGATGGCACTGACTCTCCCACCAAACAGGGAAGTTGGGGAATTCAAACAATTGCGTATATTTGGTGGTTTGGTATCCAAATCCATTTAACCTTCATACTGTCACTTCGTCTTAAACCATGACACCCATGAAAACTTTCTACTGATTTTAATGACCTCTGAATCAAACCCCCCGAGTTCTACTGACTCTGAATTTGATTAACTACCACTGTTTCAGAGCATTTTCAGCAAACAAAACCAAACCCCCAAACACACAGGAAAATCCCAGTAAGGTTCTCCATTAGGAGATGAAATTTATATATAGTCTACCAGTTTAACTACTCCATGACTCGTGGAATGACATGCATAATGAGTTTATAAAATTAAACTTGTAGCAAAGAGGCCAAATGGGAGGTTTAATTAGTAAGCCAAATAATTGTAATCCCTACACATTGTTCTGTTTGTGCAAAGTATTTGTGTCATCTTTCCATTACATAATTATGCTAAATAGAATTATTAGCTTAATGAAATCCCAAAGTACCTCACTGACTTCCAATGGCTTTCACCACTGATGATGTTCAAACACCCTCAGAGCTGGCAGTTAAACAGATAATGCAAAAAAACTAGAAACTTTGCAGTTGCGTCAGTAAAAGCCTTTAGTGGCTAAGGTGTTCTACAGAAAAACACTAATGCTTGAACTCCTTATCTTGTTATCTTTACGAAGTAAAGTCAGGCAGCTGCTGGGACTGAGTGGTGGTCTAGCTTAAAATCCACCATATTGTTTGGGACAGATTGTTCGGTCCTATTATGAACTTCTTGTAGCATTACATGCATGTTAAGACTAAAGTACTCCAGACAGGGTGAGTTTAGGGCCAACACATCCTTTGAAGATGAGGGCTCAGTGTAATTACATTGTAATCAGTATAAGGGATAGATGATATCCCTTATATCCCAAACAAACAGAAAATTGTCATCTATATGTTCTTTATTCCTTTTAAGCAGAAATTATTTTAAATTTCTTTTAAAAAATGAAATCTACAATAGACAAAAATTCAGTATTACATCAGTCTATGGTTTGTAATTAAGTAGAAAAATTTCAGACCCTCCCCCTTATTTTCTTGCATACACATTGCAATCACATCACATCCTTCCTTCATTTTCATGTCAAAATAGTAGGGGAAATGAAGCAGAAGAAACTCATCATGTCTTGCTTGTCAAGCGTGACAAGTAGGAGGTTCTATAGTCTATATGAATTATCTGCCATTTTGTGCTGCCCAGGAAATTAATTCGTAACTGCTTTTAAAATTTCTAGCTGTTCGTCAGAATACGTTAACATTCTGAAGTACTGAAGTACAATGAAACAGAAAAAGCAACACTACACTTCCTGTCCTCTTTCACACTGGTTGCAGTCTTATCTCTGATACAGTCCTAGCAAGAAGGAGAAATACTGATTTTAGCCAATACTGACTGAGTGCTCAATTCTTGACTATCAATCTTGGAGCATCTTTTGTCAGTTTTCCAGTGGTGTTAGAGAATCAAAATCTGAAACCTGAACAAATTGTCTGCCTGGAGTCTCAGTCCCACTGACCTGAGTCTCTGTCCATTACGCTGTGCTGGCCATTTACTGTGACCCTAAAATCAAAACCAAGAACTATAAGACATATGTTTTTCATGGGTTCTGCAGAGCATGCCAGGAGGTTCGTTTGGGCATCAAGGCAGTCACTGATGTCAGACTCATTAGCCTGTGCTTGGCTCAGCTGCTCCCAAAGCTGAGAATCTGTACTGCTTAGGAACCTTTAGACACCAAAATCTCATGGCTAATTGTGTGACTTTGCCCTGGAGTGGAAGCTGCTCTGGAGCTGCTTGCAAGCTGCAGGAGATTAAAGGGCCACAGATCAGCTGTCTTGCACCGTATCACTCAGTTGCCCTAAATCATATCTACATCTGCTTTACTTGGTGACTGCTAATGGGAAAAGGGAGTGTTTCATTCCAAACCCTCACTTGACGTAAATCAGTGTCACCGACGTGAGTAGAGCTGTAGCAGTGTATGCTGGCCCATGCTGTGCTCTGCTCCTCAGAGTGTATTTTTCTCTACATTAAATTTTAGGGACTCTCACCACCGAAAAGTGTTGCTACATTCTACATTACCAAAAGCATGTTTTATTCATGAGTTAATAATGTCCCAGATAATTTACTATAATATATCCTTAACTTGCTATTTAATGCAAATAACATAACTATCATAAAGAAGAGCACATAATTTTATGCAAAGAGCATTCTAGCTGTCTATTCTTAGTATCCACATGAAAAGCTTTTACTATGATATATCTTCTGGGCTAAATGTTGTTGTACATTTCAGAGCTTAATTGTATAAAAAAAGAGCAAGGAAATATATTTGCTAAATTTAGCCCAATCACAAAGCTTTTTCTTGAAATGGTCTCTTTCCGAACATACAGAGAATTTGTGTTGTTTGGTATTTTAAGAAGAAAGAATGGTCTCTAGAAACTTTTTCTCCCTTTGTTATTTTCATTTGTAAACCTATTGTGTATCTTGAAAACGTTGCTCTGGTTGTACAGGAAATTATTAATTTCCTCTGTCTGTTTCCATTTTTCATATGCTTGGTCTGTGATTTTCAGGCTCTGTTTCTCCCTTTTAGTTGCTCTACCATTTGCAGGGGAGAGGGGAAAAAAGCTGCCTTGTTTTATTATGTACTATTCCATTATCTCTGCCCTATTACATTTGTGCAGCTCCTGTCTCAGCTGTTTCATGCTATTTTCTCTCAGAATTTCATTGATAAGAATTTTAAGAGAGTATTTTCAATTTTTTTTTCTTAAAACAGATTTATTGCATTGTGATAATTTTCTAGTGAAGTAACAGATTTAACAAACAGGTTCTGATCGTCAAACATATTTTCTAATGAAAGGATTAGACTGAGGGAAACATCCTGTGGGGAAAGCCATAACGTTGACCTGCACTTGCATCTCACTATCAATACCATTGCAAAAGAATGGGAAGGGGAGGGATAGTTCCACTTACCCATTCCCAGTTTTTGCTACAGAGGTGCCCTGGAGCTGATCTTCAGAAAAGTGATGGGAATGGGGGATAAATTAAGTCAGGAATCCTGACTGAAGGTACCAATGTGCAGAGTGCTGGGTGACACCAAGCAGACATGGGAAGGTCTTGTACCAGGCCTCCGGTTGCATTTTAAATTCCCACACATGGGAAAAGGTGTCAAGGAAGAGGTCAGAGTATCTGGTTTCGGTTCAACCATGTCAACAGCATTTGATAATGCTGACAATCCTATGTAACTGTGAGTAGTTTGTGTATCGCAGTTGTGTATATATTGCAGTTATGTGAACTACAACTACTTATTGAGAAACCTTTTCAAGAGGCAGAAAGAAATTACCTTTACTGAATTTGACTGATAAGGCAAATGTTTCACTTTGTATCTGTTAGCAGAGAAAAAATTCTGAGTACTTGTGGGAAGTTTTGCTTTTCTGTGTATTGCAAGGCAAGAGGCATATTAGGGATACTGACTCAAAGGAGCCATCTCTGAAAGATCCGCATCCCAAGGAAAACTGAGGATCAGTTGTAGTTTCAGAGAAATTCAAAAGGACATTTAAATATAGATAATTAGAGAAAGTGTGCTAACACTGACCTCATATAGAGGAGTAAATAAGGAATAAATAAGTAACATTTGAAAATGTTACACTCTAAAATTTTCAGGAAATAAAAAAACCTCAAAATCTGTTCCAACTCTAGTTTCAAAGGTCAGAAATCACAAATGAGAAGTAATTCCTGTAAGTTTCCTTAATGCCTTGAGTGATGTTTCACTCTGGGGCGTGGGTAATGTCAGAGGTGTTGCTCTTGATTTGGGTATATTGAGGTCCACCCCCACAAAGAGCTTTATACCTCTTGGACACATCTTTCTGAATGTTTCCCTCCTGGTCTTGCCAGCCCTCAGCCAGCCCACTATATATTTAAAGATGGTCCAGTACTGAGGTTGTTTCTTATCATGCCTGGACTGTCTGGCCAGTGACATTTATATTTGCCAAAGACATCATAAAATTTAGTAGGAATGATGAAAAATTGGTAGCTACAGGAAATAGTCAGTAATGTTTCATAAACTATCAGAAGATAGCACAAAGGGTCCAAGCTAGCTAAAAATTAATCCTTCAGGAAAAGCTGGTATTTAGTTCACGTAATGCCTCTTACGAAACATTTCTTAGGTTGGGGGGGGTTGCTTGTTTTTAATATTTCCTCTGCTTTACCATCCTCTGTTTGCAGTGGACCTGAGGGAATGTCTGCATGCTACAGATTTGCCTTTTTTTTTTTTTTTTTTCCCGGATATCTTGTTCAGGTATGGTAAGATACAAATGTCTTCATCTGCAGTGATAACAGCTTATCTTGTAAGGATGTAGGTTCAGGGTCAAGGCTGGTTTGTGATAAAAGATAGTTTAAATTATTGCAGTTACCCAAACCATTACAGCTGTGTCTCTTTCCCTTAAAACAATCTCTTGGGGAAAAACTGGGGGCTTGGGCAGAAGTTAGATGGCAAAGCAAAAAAAAAAGTCAGGAAGTTTCAGTTTACAACTAATTAAAAACCAACTTTAATGCTCAATCTTAAGAAGGACAGAGCTATTTCTGAATGCGCTGGTTACTGTATTTGCTAGAGCCAGTAGCAAGCAGTGGTTCTCCACATCAACATCACACTCTTACCGCAGCACTTTGCCATGACAGCAGTCAGTACTCCAACAGGTTCAAATATTGAGTCATCTTGATGTTTCCTAACACATTTCCAGAACTGTCATCAGACTGGTCAAACCTCTGTATATGATTACTTTCTTCCAGTGGGTCCCCTGTCAGCTCTTGTCACCTGTGCTTGCGTGGCACCAGAGAACTGCGAGTATCAGGAGTGAGATACTTCCATCTTCTTGTACCAAGGATGAAAATTTCTTACTCTGTCCTGTATATGTGGAGCTTAAAGATGCAGTAACATTGCAGATCTCCCTGTCTTCTCATCAAAACACACTGTTTTGTTGTACAACTTTTACTAAGATTAATAAGTGTTTGACTATTAGGAACAGTCAAGATTTGTAATACATATAAAGCAGTCATTAAACCCACTAAACTTTCTAAATCCACTTGTAACTCACACATTTATCTTGGCTTCCTTGTAATTGCTATGAAATAGAGTTTCAGATTATTATTTACCTGCTGTGTTACAATTAGCATGTTCCTAATAGCTTCAAAGTGGAAAACTAAAGCTGAACATCTGAGCCTAATTAACAGTTCTTGTCACACATTACAGGAACCAATACTTGTTGCTTTTGGCAGAGTTAAGAGCAAATAGAATAGCATGCATAATCGTCATATTAGGGTGCCAAGCCTAAAAATGTAATTAGTAAAAAATGAATGTAATTTGATTTCTGGAGAGAATGCTATCTGAGGAAGAGGGGGATATTACATTATGTTTGGGTGACTGATGCAAAGGAGAGAAAATGAGCTCATATTCTTCACAGTGCAAAGTCAAAACCAATAGAAACCTGATTCATTTTCATCACCATTATTAAGTATAAAGATCACACAGAAGTTATATCAAGGGAGCATGAAAAATCTATCATTTGGATTTCTGCAGCTATAATCTCTCATAGTCTCTCATCATTTGCATAGGGAATGATGGTACGGATGTCCCCTGCATAAAGTACTTTGGCAATGGCAAGTGGCTTCCAGACAGCATTGTCAGTCAGGCACGAAAATCCTGATTCTTACTTCTTTCAGGACTTCCTTGAAGGGTTAATTAAACAATATAACTGAAGATCATCTGAATCTCTGTCTGGGAATTGTCAGCCTTGTTCTAATTAAATAGGACCCTTGGAAGGGCATTTGTCTTGAAATTTATCACAAGGAGTGAATTCTTCATTCCTTTTCAGAAATAGGTGTTCTTGCCCCTGGCTGAAATACTTCCTTCCTGGACCTCCTCTGGTAATAGACCTATCGTTCTTCACATAAATCTGCCTGTTCCTGATGTTGGTATTAACCTTCAGTCCTGCTTTTTCCATTCTTCCTCCTGTATGCATTTTAAAAAATGTTTTCTTTTATTTCATACTTTCCATATGGTATCCTTGAACTCTGGTCTCTGCCTGCTTCACTGACTTTTTTTTTTTGGGGGGGGAGGGGGCAGGGGACTAACTAACATTTTCTTTTTTAGCTTACTACCACATTTTTTTCCTATCAGTTTTATGAGAAATGTTGTTTCAAAGTTTCTGTTTAATTAGATACAGGCTGACTATTCCCAGACAGAGATTCAGGTGATTTTCAGTGATATTCTCTTGTTCCTAAAGACAGACAATGAAAGTGCTAAAGAATGATCAGATGGTTTAAGTGTCAGGAGTATGAGGGAGGTTTTGGTGTTCAACACTGGAGTATGTTCACAGTAGGAACTACCCTAGGCAGATGAACATTGTGTGAGTGCTAGAACAAGAACCTTTTAGCTCTGACGTAATTATAGGTGAGTTCTACTAAAGCAAGAAGTTGGGAACTTATGTTGATACCTGAGAAGAGAAAAATCAGTTATACAAGAAACACTAATGCATGAAAGAGTAACAAACATAAGGAAAACAAACTGGAAAAAGTGCAAATCTTCATGAGAGTAATAGAAAACTGAATAATAGAGTTAGTTACGTGACTTTTTCCATGGGGATGAAAAAAGAGATAATAATCAACAAAATACAGCTGCAATGCTTCTAAACTTACTTCCTAAAACAAGACACCAAATTAGAGTAAACTGAAATATTGGCTTGGGGAAGAGTGGCTGGAAAGCTGCCTGGGGGGAAAAGACCTCGGGG
>NW_008795490.1:7338881-7344265 GCF_000699145.1 Aptenodytes forsteri
AGCGATAGGACGAGAGGAAATGGCCTCAAGTTGCGCCAGGGGAGGTTTAGATTGGACATGAGGAAAAATGTCTTTACTGAAAGAGTGGTGAAACATTGGAACAGGCTGCCCAGGGAAGTGGTGGAGTCCCCCTCCCTGGAAGTATTTAAAAGATGTGTAGATGTGGCGCTTCGGGACATGGTTTAGTGGGCATGGTGGTGTTGGGTTGACGGTTGGACTTGATGATCTTAGAGGTCTTTTCCAACCTTAATGATTCTATGATTGCTGAAAAATACGGTAACTGGATATTGTGGGACTTGCAAAACCACCAATCTACATGTCACTGAAGACAACAGATGATTTGTATGTATTGCCAGTGAGTTTATGTTGTAAAACAGCAGAAGGTTTCTAATCGCCAAAGAAGTCAACCTTCATTTTGGTATAGAGGAGCAAAATCTTCAAATATTTTAAGATGGAACTCAATCCATTCACCAGAAAGGTTATTGCCATAGCTACTTGCAACAAGAACTATCTGGGACTTTTTCTATTTTTGTTGTTGTTGTTTCCCACAAATGCACACCAAGTCCACAGTCATTAAAATTAACAATTGGAAACCCACCAGATTTTTCAGTTATGTGCCCAGGAAACTCCAGGTTTATCATTTAGCACACATTTGATCTGGGTGTCAAGTCTAGACTCTCCAGTCATTCACACATTTACACATAAGCAATGGTCTGGCACAATCTTCAGTGGAGATTTTTTTCTGCGGTTATAAGTGAGCTTGGCTTGCCACACACCAGCTATCCAGCACTTACCTCTTCATGAGCACAGTGGAAACGTTTTAATCCTGACCTACAGACATGTCATCAGCATGAAAAACAGGACACTTGAGGAAGGAGGTCCACTCTCGACCTGACAGCTCTAGACAACCTCTTTCCCTCTAGAGTTATTTTGACCTTCAGCTGCTGTTCCAGACACTGTCTCCATCTCATACACTTGCCCCTCTGTTCACTCTATCTATCCTTCCACTTTTGCAGCTTGGCAAATCCATAAACCCACATGGCTTATCTCTGACATACCATGCAGATTACTGCACTGACCTGCCCATTCATCATGCTTACTATTTTAAAGAGCCCTAACTGCTCCATCTCCTGAGCCAAAAGCACAATTCTGATGTGTTCATTGGGTTGAGTCTCTAATCCTCATAGAGCCAAGTGATTCTTGGATCGCAGTCATTAGCAGCTTTCTGTATAGTATTATTTGTAGAAAAGTTTCCTTTCTCCCACTTTTTTTTCCAAGAAGCCAGCTAGTTAGGATTTCTAGAAAAAACACACCAAAACAAAACCCCCTGAAAACAGTTTAAACATCCATTGTTACTTAATTTGTAAACCTACTCAGACTGGCAAAATGCCTTAAAAGAGCACATTTTACTCAGACTGGCAAAATGGATTAAAAGAGCACATTTTAGTTCAAATAGCTCCTAGAGAAAATTGGAGCTATTCCAAGCCTCCTGTCATTCCTGGCACACATGGCACTTCTGCCTGACAGCTTCCACTAACTTGTTTTTAATTATCCCACAACTGTTATGACAAACTGTAAAGACTAAATTGCTGCTTCTGGGTTTCACTTGCAAAACTTTTTAACAGAACTGCTTTATCAAAAAATAGAGATTTAATATCAGTGACAATTTCTCTCTGTAATCAACAAGTTTTTTCCTCTACCAAAACAACCATGGCAACCTTTTGTGAAATGACTACTAACCAGTAAAAGCAACTAAAGGAAAAATAATATGTCAGTAGCTTTAATGTGGATGTCATTAAACAGGTCTGTTTCGGTACATGAAATACATAGAGGCAATGGAGAAAGTGGAGGGAATGCCTTGCAGTTCAGTTATAAATGACACAGAGATGGGATTTGATCCAGTCATTGCAGAGATGTACCAAGTAGCTGACCACTGGAGGGCTGCACCTCCAGCCATCCCCAGTGGGAGAGCCACATTGAGACTGCAGAGACTACTCTGGCTTTCTCTCCTTGCATATATTCAGACCAGCACAGTAAGGTGGCTGCTGCATACTTCCCTCATCTGTAAATGAGTGTGCCATTTACTGTCTATGCACTTAGAGTGGTCTGTTTGCAAGGCTTATGTGATTTCTCCCCTTACATTAATTCACTTCTCAGTGGTGTTTTCGAGCTTGGTGACCAATCTCGCGATCCCTTCAAGTCTGCTCCTTCATTGTAAAGTTATGTTGCACAAGAAGTATGCAGCAGTATTCTGAAGCATGAGAAGTAAATCTGTTGTTTCTGTACCTTTTTTCAGCATTAAAGGGCTCCTGTTTTCAGTGTGGTTTTCCTAACTGTCCCAAACTGGTTTTAAAACATCCATGACATGACACATTTCCACTGTTTCTGAATCACACTGTTATAACACACAGTTGTTTCATAGCAAAACCAAGTTATTCTCTGGGTGAAAGAAAGGCAGCATTGTAACACTGTCAGAGAAGAGCCGGGGTAGAGCCAGAGCATCCCAGTGCCGTGACAAGGTGGGGCAGACTTCTCTTCACACCTTTCCAGAGTTAAAGGCACACTTGCACTGTTAGTGAGAGGGAAGGATAGGAGAGAGAATCTGTTTTTATGAAACAATAAAAAAAGGCCTCTGTATTTCTTATTTTTCCCCAATTTCTTTATCATTACATTGCTGAATCTCCCCTCTGAGTTCTTCCTCTGGGTGAACATTTTCAGTTCCAGAAGCCTCTTAGAGCACATGCTGTGCCTGCTATTCAGAAATAGGAATATACTGCTTACTCCTCACTTCAGGATTTAAAAGCAGCTAAGAGATCACTGCAAAACTCATTATTCTTTGCCTTTCAGCACATAGATTAAATTATCACTGTACCTTTTTCCACAATGGAATCCACTGAGGAGATCTCTTTTACAAGATGACTAGTTATGGTGGCAAAACTGTCACTTTTCTAGTGACGGGAAGTATCACTTTTCTGATCTTCTTTTAAAGTTTTTTTGGCAATTCGGTATGCCTGAATTAGTTCCATAACTTGCAACAATATACAATGTGACTTCACAGGTAGAACTGCCTTTTGGAAAAATGAATCCTTGTACAACGAACAGCAGATCTGTCAACTTATGCTAAGATCCACCTTACATGTATGTGAGCTGAGTAAGACATTTCTGCTTGGTCTGGCCTTGCCTCTGGAAAGAAGCCAAATTATATGTTGTCATTCCTAATTCTGAATGACAGTAACCTACTGTATAATATAGGTCCCTGTTCTGACTGAATGAATACAATTTTCAGAATAATTATTGTAGATGGCAAAGATCATACCCAATGTATTTTCTGATGTTATAATTTCTTTTCAGATCTTATAATGCTACTGAAATATTTAGCTGGAGTATTGAATGAGCCAAAAGTCCCGAGGAAAAAAAATGAAGTGAGATGATATAATTAAAGACTGTGTCCTAATACACACGAGAGAGAAATTAAGATTGCATAGATCATCTTAAAGTTTTGTAAGATATTGTTAGGTAAGATTAAATTTCTGTGCTAATTTTAGCAAAAGACAGTTTGAAAACTGTCCTTGGAATGTGGCTTGAGAGAGAGAGAAAGTTGTCCAACAACTTTAGAAATCCAGCCATTCAGTCTCTGAATACATATGATTGGATTAGAAAATTTGGACCCATGACCCCTTGGTCTAAGAATCAGGATTCTTGATTCCTGGTTCACTGCCGAGGCTAGCTTCAATTTAAATAGCTGTATGCCTCCTGCCTCTCTCTTGCTTCTTGTACGGTGTATTTGTAGGACAGAAGCACATGGTACACCCCTAGGTCATAAAGCAGTCCCACACCTCATGCTGGAGCAAGCAATGAGATGCATAATGCACAGGGCTGCACAGACCACCTCAAGTATCTGGAAAAGCAGAGAGGTCTTTCTGGAAGAGGGAAGAACAGTAATTATGAGCATGCCTGTGGCATGAAATGCATCATGGTGAAGATATACTTGTATAGGGTAGGAATCATCTAAGGCAGTAAATTTGTCTCTCTTCCCTTCTTGTGTAGTGTGGTACAGCACTACGTAGACTTATATGCTTCAGGCTAGAGGCTATGTACTGGCAGATTCATGATAACAGGATAGCAGGTACAACACAAATACATTTATGCTGTATCCAGACCACAGATAGTTTAGGTGTTACCAAAGTGAATATCTACACAAGCATCCCCATTTATTGGGTATATAGAAAGAGTCAAACTGGTTGTCTATGTCTGTGTGCTTCTAAACAGAGCCAACGTTTTTGTTGTTTTTCTTAATCAGTTATTTAAATCTCTGAAAGAATCACTGTATTTAATAATCCATGAATGCTACAAACCTCTTCATTTTCGTTTTAATTGTCTTCCACAAAATGGACTTGGCTAGATTTTGGGCAGTTAGAATGATTTCATTGCACATGTGTCATCATGATTACACAATCTTTCTCTAATCTTTTAATTAACACAGATACAATTCTGATAGTGCATTTACTTTCATTTTATTGCAAGTGATGCATATGATTTCCTGAGTGACCCAGGCAATTTAATGGAAGAGCTAACTTTTGTAGTTTTAAACTAATTGAGTGTTCTGCAGCTAGCTAGCTGGGTTTATTTTAAACAGATTTTAAGCAATTTTTACTTTCATATAACAATTTACTTCAAATAACAACTGCAAATAAATACATGATCCAACATCTCATTCCCAACAGATTCTCTGTTTGGCCAATATCTGATTAAGAAGTTCCAGTTCTGCTTAAAAATTGTTAACTACCTCTGACAAGTGTCTGCCTCATATACTGGGAATATAATCCTTGGCCCTAGTACAGAGAGCAATATCTGCTTAGGTTTTGCTTAACACAAGCACAGCCAGAATGTTTGTCGATGTCAAGAAAGGGACTTTAAAACTTTAAAAGGCACAATAATGCCAGTCTTGCAGCAGTTTTCCATGTTAGCTTGCAATGCTCTGAGCTTCACAGGGATCTATGCACATTTATCTAAACCACGGGCAGAAAGTGGAAGTGAAGATGACCTTTCATTGCACTAAGTTGATCTTTGAAGAAGTTTTTGCAGATTGCAGTGGTTGCATAAAGTACTGCTCCAATAAACTCAGGACACAGCATGATATTATAAAGAATATGCCACTAAGCATTGCTGAGGACACTTCCCACTAGCTTTCAGCTGACTCTTATGACACCAAGCTGAGTGGTGTGGTTGTCACACCAGAGGGACGGGATGCCATCCAGAGGGACCTGGACAAGCTGGAGAAGTGGGCCTGTGTGAACCTCATGAGGTTTAACAAGGCCAAGTGCAAGGTCCTGCACCTGGGTCGGGGCAACCCCCAGTATCAATACAGGCTGGGGGATGAAGGG
>NW_008795490.1:7344935-7350198 GCF_000699145.1 Aptenodytes forsteri
ATTCTATGATTCTATGATTCTATGATTCTATGATTCTATGATTCTATGATTCTATGATTCTATGATTCTATGATTCTATGATTCTATGACTCTGTACTTCTATATTCTAATAATTTCCTTATTTTTTCTTGAATAACAGTATTGCCGATGTATTGAATAGCTAATTAATTAACTAGCTATAATAGACCTAAAATTACTTATACTTTATCCTTGTTTTATACCAATTCAACTTTAAAGGTTGTTAATTTAAAAATTAAGTATTTCTTACTCCATCAACTTAGCTATATGTATCATTGTAAGCTGAGAGTGGTAAAGTAATAAAGCCATTTGTGGAAAACAATACCAGTATAGATGAGTGCCACAGACCTTTTAGTCACTAAGCTACTGAACTCAACCAAAGTAGATAATGAAACATTCCAGTAAGCCGGTATATCCTTATTGTATGTATTGCCGTAGCCAAACCATTCAGGTCTTATGGTGTATTGGTGCACCTTTGCAGTGCGCCAGGGTCCCATTGTGCTAAGAAAGAGAGAAGTGGAGACAGAAACAGTCACTGCTCTACTAGAGCTTCCAGTCTGAACTACAGTTAAATCTAGATGTGCTGAATAGATGGAGAAATGTAACAATAACAATCAAACGCAAGCATCTCTCAGTATTATTTAAAAAACCAGAAAGCTGTAGTTTTATTCCCTTGAAAACATGAAAAAAGCACCACAAGCTGTATACCTTTCCATATGGAAATTCATGGAAAGGATACCAATATTGTCCAGGTTTCCATAGTATCCCTGACACATCGGAGTGCCAAAATATAATTCAGCTGTAAAGTCAGTTTCCGACATGGATCAGCTAGTACATTCTATCTTTGCTCATTTAAAATATAATTCAATGAAATTATTTCAATATCAAAGAGAAGAAATGAAAAACAAACTGAAATAAAAATATCTATTATACTTTCATAAAAGAATCAGACGATTTTGAATGAAGTGGTTCATATATGAAAAGCAAAAAAACCTCTGAGGTAAAAGCACTCAAGTATAACATTTTAGTAGAAAAAGAGCAGGTTGTCTCATTTCTACCACCCTTCTAAACTTATGGAAACCAGAAGTAGATGTATTACTCCACTGTCATCTCATTAAAGTTCTGATTTTGCAGAAGTAATGCTACATGCTAACAGTATGCTGCTTTCTAGGACACAGAATACTGTTCCTGTCATAAATCTATTACTTTGCATTTGCTATACTGAAACGTTGTGCTTAAGCAAGTTTCATTTGCCAAGCAATTCAGAGCAGTCTCTCTGATTGCTCTCTCCTTATCAGTATTTACCACTTTGTCAGCTCTGTGTCATCTGCAAATATTATTGGATTGCCTTTATGTGCTTCTCATCACTGAGGTACTAAGAGCTTTCAGTCTATTATCAGGCTCTGTAAATGCTAGAAATACATCTATTTTATGAAGATTCCCCCCTGAGAATAGCATTTTGTCATCAGTTAACTGTATAGATTTTAATCCATTAAATTTATGGTTCATGGATGCTGTGTCTACTCCTCATTTTTTAATCAGACTGTTGCACAGCACTCAGACGAATGTCTTGGTTCAGCCTATATTGTGCCTCTATTATGTCTTTATCCACTGTAAGTGAAATCCCCTCCAAGGATGTCACGTTTGTCTGACAAGATCTTGTTTCCATAAGACTGTGCTGACTGATATTCATTATATGCTTTCTCTTTAATTCTTTATGAGATAATTTTAATTTTTTATACTTTTACAGGCTTAATGGCCAGACCAACAGGCCTACAGATGGACTGCTTGATGCATGAATAGAGCTAACAAATATTGGCTGTTCCAGCTTCAGCTGCTGCAAGAGCTGGATCTGGGTTTTCTCAGTAGAGAGTCCCATAGCAGTAGTCGTCACCCCCCAGGCCAAGCCCCCTTCGGACGGCAGCAGCACATCGTGTTGCTGTGGCAGTTTGGCACATAGTTGTTTGGGGAGTGCTGGCTGCGTGGGAGCCGGTCGGATGCTCAGGAGCCTGACAGGTGCTTGGAAACCTGATGGATGCTTGGGAGCCTGAGATCTCTTTCCTTTCCCGAGAAAAAGCACTGGCTCAGACAGAAGCAATTCATGGGTCAGCCTGGATCAGAACTGCTGAATAAGCTGCTACTTCTGGCCAGGAATTTGCCCAATATTCCAGACTTTACTAAAAATAAACATCAGCAAACTAGCTGTCTCCTCAGCCAACGCTTTTGCTACTCTGGATAAACTGTCTGGGCTTCCTTAGCTTACATTATTTCTCCACCGTCCACATAGGCGATTAAAGCCTTCCTTAATTATTAATATAATGAAAAGTACTTCAACATACATCTGTAATATAATATCTCCTTGCTTCTTTCCAAGTACAAATATGAAATATTTATTAAAAACTTCACCCCTTTATATTTAATGACATTTTGGCTATTCATTCCCTATTCAGGTACTCCGGCTTTTTTTCTCCTTTCAAGCAATAAATCTGCAGCGTACTATAGATGTCTAAAAATTAAGTGCTTGCCTATGTATTCGCGGTATTAGTCTGAAACAGCTTATCTTTTTTTTGTGTGTGTGTGCTTTACACAAAAGGAATCTTCTCTTTTGAAGGGTTTGCCTATTATATTTGTCTCATTTTAATTGCTACTTTATTTTCCAAATCTGTAATAAAAATATAACT
Source organism: Aptenodytes forsteri (assembly GCF_000699145.1). Lineage (NCBI taxonomy): Eukaryota > Metazoa > Chordata > Aves > Sphenisciformes > Spheniscidae > Aptenodytes > Aptenodytes forsteri. The sequence goes on from NW_008795490.1 coordinate 7,347,635, forward strand.
GAAAATAACTGTCATTTTAATTCTCCCTGGATGTGGAGTGAACACTTTCATCCTGAAACATTAGGAATACTAATTTTTAGAGAGTTCCTTCCTCAAAACACAACAAGCAAGAAAAGGAAGAATCAGGTATGTTATGCCCCTGTCTTTCCTTCACAGCATGGATCCAGACATGGTAAACTGCATTCCCTGGAAGTTTTACACCTTTCTCTTTCAGGTGGGAGGGTAAAAGGTGTATTCATGGACACTTTTTGGATCTTATTAATAAGCTGGATCTGAAAACATGCACAGAGACCAGTGCCAGTGCCAGACCAGTGTCTCTTTTGTGCAAATCTTCTTGTGGCAAGTACTCTGGCCTGTCATCCTATGTCTGCTGTTGGGTCCAGAATGGACCCAGAGCACACTGTGCAAGAGCAGTGTTTATTTGTGCAGCTGTTTCTCAGTAGCTAGAGAGATCCTGTTTCTGCACTATGTGTTACTCTTGACTCAAAGAACATGATTTTATCTCTTTTACATACAAATGTCTGTAAAAAAAATCCTTTACATACAAATGTCTGTAACAAATGAGGAAAGTGTCCTTGGCAGGGAGGAGAGCATGGAGCTTAGCGCATCTCAGGTTGGATCGCTTGGGTCAAAGGAGTTTGACCATGGAGAATTTAATTTTGAATAGTTTTTGCAGCACTGAGGCCACTGGTACTGCAGAAGGATATTACATTTTGTTTCTTCATTTTACATGTATTACTGTTGGAGAAGATGACCAAAAGTTTTAAAAGTAACGAAACAGTGAGGTTTTTCCATAGAAAGCAGGATATTCCAGCACATCCTTCCACGTTCTAATGTTTTCAGGAAACTTGTTCCACAGCTGGAGCTGCTTTATTTCCAACACTTCCCATTTCCTGGGCTTTGTAAGCTGCATTGCCAAAATCATTAAAATCTAATCTGAAATAAAATGCAATGAGTGAGTGTAAAGAACAAAAAATGGGAAAAGGAACTTAACACAAATGGCTTTCTTGAGCTTTGATTAAACTCAAGTATTTCAGTCAGTCTCCTTGAAAGCCTGTTCTTCATCATATTTAGAACTATGCAGAGAACAGTAATAATTTAAAAGTACTTAATGTTTTATGCAGAATTTTTCGTATCTGGAAAGGAAAAATGTATTATCTAAAAATAGCTTAAATGGCTGTTTATATTGCATTGCTGATATTACACTAGTAATACACTTCTGTTACTCTACACTTGGAGCATTTCTATATCGTTTCAAAATGAACAGAGATGCTGAGGTGAAATAGCTGGAGATAAATATTCTTCAATGTTTTTGATGTTAATGAACAAACCAACAGAGGAGTTCTGAAGAAGTTCAGTGTAAAGCAAATCCTTTTTTCTTATTTGTAAGAGCCTGGATTCCTGAAAGTGAGCCAAGGTATTCCCAATGCTTATTTTGAGGTAGTTTGTGAGTGGACATTGCATATCATATTCTACTTCTCAATAACCTTCTGAAGCATTAGTTTGATAAGAGTATCAATAAAAATATTTTAGTCTGTCCCTTGCATGACTTTTTTGGGGAGGGTTGAATGTATGTCTCAGTTTTACTCATAGAACATAATAAATGGACATTGGATTATCGGTGCTTCAGAACACAAAGAAATTGCTATGTGATTTCAAGTATGTTGAAATGCATGTACTTTAGCTTAACTGGGACTGATGTTAATTTGTTTCTCCTGAAGTAAATTTCATAGCACTATGCAATCAGCAATAGTATCCATCTGGTGTTTTATCCTGTGTAAAGATACCATTGATACAAGTTACCCCCAGCTAATGTTAATCCATCAGCAAGGATATTTTTCAGCTATGAACTGCTAGCATTCAAGTTGTAACACTGCAAGTGTTATGACCTAAAAATAAAGAGCTGCCTTGTTTCCATGTTGCATGTAGTAGTAGAATACTGATTATTAACTGAAGCCTGGCAAATCTCACAAGGACTGGCCTACATGTATGAGTACCCTGAAAAAAACTACTCCTTAATACCAGACCAGAAACAATGAAAGGAGAGTGCAAGTACTAAAAATTGTCATCACTTTAAAGCTGTGGAAACAAGGAAAAGAAGTTAAAGAATTTGGCACCCAGATCCTATTGAAATTCAGCTGGAATTAAACTTCTCAGACTCAGCTAGAAGTCTTAAATTTGGGGGCAGATTTTGAAAAGATTTTACTTACTGAATGCAGGCGTGCATATAGTCATGTGCTCAGAAACATGCTGGCTGCCTAGCACAGTGACATCCTCACATCAGTGAATACTTTGATATCAAAATATTAAATATTTTTACTTAGTCACATGCTTCTATAGCTGAAGCCAAGTAAAACCAAAAGTAGGTAAAGTGAAACTCTTTACTACATTTTTCTTATATATTATTGACTGTCAATGACTTTTAATTTTCTGGCCATTTAAGAGTACTTTATAGTTATATTTATTCTTAGTCAGGAGGTAAAATCATAGAACCATAGAATCATAGAATAGTTTGGGTTGAAAGGGACCTTTAAAGGTCACCTAGTCCAACCCCCCTGCCGTGG
>NW_008795490.1:7351727-7355380 GCF_000699145.1 Aptenodytes forsteri
GCGTATCAACTTTGTTCTCATCCTAAATCCAAAACACAGCATTGTACCAGCTACCAGGAAGGAAATTATTAACTCTACTGCTGAAACCATGATACCTGGGTAACCAGGTCTCCCGTCTCGTTCCAGAGAGGGCCCATATTTTCCCTCGTCTTCCTTTTACCTGATAGTATATTGTGGTCATGAGACTACTATAGTAATCATGAACAATCTTACTTATCCCAATTCTTCTGCAGCACATTTCACAGGAGGAAAAGTGAAAATCTTCCTTCACAATACCTGGGTAACCAGGTCTCCCGTCTCGTTCCAGAGAGGGCCCATATTTTCCCTCGTCTTCCTTTTACCTGATAGTATATTGTGGTCATGAGACTACTATAGTAATCATGAACAATCTTACTTATCCCAATTCTTCTGCAGCACATTTCACAGGAGTTAAAGTGAAAATCTTCCTTCACAACAGTTGCAGTGATTTAATTAAATCTTTCTTTATCAATGGTAATGATAAAAATATATTTCCAGTCCTTTACTGATTAAGTAAAAGGCTGTCTTTTAAAGCTTTTAAGCTGCTTATTTTTGAAATCTTCACACAAGTAATTTCAGAGAACATTGATAACAGAAATGTTTTTCAATTGAAACACTTCCTATAGAGGCCAAAATAAAAGACTCCATGATTTTTATAATCCAGTAAGGTTAGCTACATTTGAAAGTAATCTTTTTCTAAGTAGGGCTTGAAATAAAACAGTAGGCACAGTTGTAGGTTGTATGTATACAAAGAGTATACAACAGTATAGGTTGTATGAAGACCTTAACAGAAATAGAAACTACAACCCTGCCACAAGAACTTTGTGTAGTAAAGAGAAGATTAATTTACCAACTTCTTCTATTTCCAGCTGAGAGGAGAACAGAGAGATAGCGAATTAAAAATCCTATCAGTTACCAGTCCAAAGGCAGAGTTACATACCTGAAGTCCCCACAGTTAGTTTTTCCCTTGATACGATTCTAGGTTCTTAATATCTCTTAAAATATAAGGATTAACTTTAGGCTAAAAGAGTTGTGTTAATAATACTTGAAGTTCTGTCATAGTCCATAACATAATTATTTCCTCTACACTTGTTTCTCTCATAAATTCAGCTGGTCACCTCATTTCACCTATGGGGAGACACCATCCTTCTGCGGATAGAACTCGCAAAGCCTACCACTATGCAAAGCATCCACCCGGCTCCCCACGTAAAATTGATGCAGGGACTCTATTACTCTGTGTCATTGCAGTCAGAAAAGGAGCTCAAACTAGGGAAGGAAAACAACTTGCTAAGCTTGGAAACACCTTACCTTTGCCATACTGAGCAGAGACCCTTCCAACGTGCTGGCGAGGACAGGAAAGTGCTCTTGCTGACTGTTGGGCAGAGGCTACAGCACCAATCAGGTAGTGGGCACAGAGGGACACAATGAGGGAAAATGGGGACCACAGACTGCTTAGGAGAGCAGGCTCAGAGCTGGCCCCTCTCAGGCCCAAGCCGCCCTCAGTACCAACCAACCCGATGTCAGGACTCTACTGAAAAGGGAGGAAAGAACTTGAGAAAACGGAAGTGTTGTCTGCTGCTTGCAACAGAGGGGAGAAAAAGAGATGCCAAAACTCAAAAAACTGTAGTAATCCCAGTATGAAGACTCCCAGTTAAAGCAGTTCCCATAATCTACTTTCCAACACTTTTCCAGTAATAATTTTATAATCTCTCTGACTCGTAAATTCATTGATCTCTTTTCTATATTAGTTTAAAATTTCCTCACTCGGCTCCCAATAGGTGCAGTAAAAGACAGTGATCATCGTAAAAAAAATGACTTAATAACACTCCTGCCTCTTCCCAGAGACTGTCAAATGGCTCCTTACCACATCATCCCACTGTGGTAGTAGCTGCCTAATTAAAATTCTGTGCAGCTCTTTGAAAGTGGAGCATGTTTATCTCAAGATGATATGTAGTCTATTTTCATGCATTGTCTCACTCTGCTATTTACTAAATGTTGTATCTGTTTGATACCTACAGTGTTATATATAATTGCTAAGAGTCTCATGATGCCTAATGAGCATATTCAGTTACTCCTGGTCTATACATTTTTCTTGGAAACTACTAGGAGTATATTTCATTGCTGTAGCTACATCTGGCAATTTTGCTCTGGTATATAACTTCCCATTTAGAGAAAATGATGTGGAGGCTGCCTTGTCAGATGCAGTTTTGCACAAAGTACCCTGAGCAATTGCTCAGACATGAGGGAAAATGTTATGATGCTTCTATCACAGGAGCTTCTTGCTGCAAAGAAAATGAGACAAGCGTGGCAAACAGATCCATGCTCCCCTGTGCTAGTATTAATGGAAAACATCTGAAAAACATACATTGTGATTTGCCTGTAAGTATGAGCAGAGATCTGTGAGGAATTGTGCCTCTATTTAACATATAATGCCTTCCAATGACAGAACTATTGATTGTTATCTCTGCCCTCTGCGCTCAATCCATCCTGTCATGAATGAAGCACCTGGGAGTGAAACTTCAACAATTTATTGTTTTGAGTCTTATTGCCACAGAATGAGATCACTAGCATCTTTCATGTGTCATTCAAGAAGTTTAAGACACGGCTCTTCAATCATCGGTTCCCCATTAACTATAACTGTAGCATCTCCGAAATGTCAACACTCCATGGAGCTTTTTCTTACAAAATATATATTTAAACAAAGCACGCTTCATTTCTTCTCTACATACCATGTAGCATACGGTTAAATTGCCTTTAGGATATCCATTTCGTTGTACAGATAGGTCTTATTAATTTTTTTACTGTTCCTTTTCCTCACCCATTTTGCCATTAATTATAATCGTGAAGTAGTCAATTAGTTGAGTTTAAAAGATTTGGTTACAGTCCAGACCTCGGGCAGTATGATGTCACTCAGCTTTAAGTTTATCTTTCTGCAATCTTTTTTAAAGCTAAAGCCATTGCTGGATTTGAAGTAATAACATCATTGTAACTAAATCCAAAAACATTTCAGAGAAGAGGTAAAAATAGAGGTTCTGAATCTGGTAGCTTGAAGACAGAGTAAATGCTTTACAGATATTGTCTACTAGATTTAAAAAAAAAAAATTCAGGAAAATGTGAATTGAAAAAAAGAAATAACATCTATTTGGGAAAGATCTAAATCAACAGCACCTAATCTCTTCCAGTAGATAACCAGCAGCTAGTTTCTTTCAGTATTGTGGCTTGCCAGGAATAATGATATCATATTGAACAATTCAGAGGTCTATTCAGACTGTAGTCTGTTTGACACAGAGACTGTTTGTTCTGTGCTTGTGCAATGCTTGGTCTACTCTATTACTCTCTTTTACTCTGTTACTCTCTGTTACAGAGTAATAAACACTCTCTTCTCCCCAGTTATGGGACATGTTTAGCTCTGTAAACCTTTTGGTTCCTGTAGCAGAAATTGGGAAAAAAGAAAAAGCCCTACAGCATTACCTTTCTTCCAGATATCCACTGCTAGGATACAATTAAAATGCAATCGTTAATTGAATAAGAACTTTGCCTAAACATATTGTCCTGGTTTCGGCAGGGATAGAGTTAATTTCCTTTCTAGTAGCTGGTACAGTGTTTTGGATTTAGGATGAGAACAAAGTTGATAA
>NW_008795490.1:7362345-7381674 GCF_000699145.1 Aptenodytes forsteri
TCAGTTGCCGACTGAGATTAAACCACGACACATATAAAGGGTGTATAAATATATACAAATATAAAAATTTATGTATGATTTATATAAATGTATTACAAATATAACTTTGCCTTAATGTATATAAACCTGATTTAGAAAGTCAATCATTTGATTGTACAGCATGACTCACTGTCATTTTTAATGTAGTTTCTATATGAATAGGTGGCTCAATACAGAGAGTATTGTGTGAGAGTGAATGACTGGCTAAGGGAGGTTGAAAGTCTGAGATACTGTTCATGAGTGTTAATGATAGTTCAGTGCTATTTCTCATGCAATTATCTGACCAGGGCTATTACTTTTAGAAATTAAAATGCAGTCAACTGAAGTGCCTTTTTTTTTGGTGGTGTGGGTTTTTTTCTGCCTGGCAGTAAAGCTGGATTTGGTTTGTACTGAAACGTTCACAGTTTTAGTAACTTTAAAATGCAATCCGTGTTACATTTAACAGGCTCATTATGGGGAGCCTTGACAGTTTGACATTTAGCTCTGTTAATGTTCAAGGAGGAATAAAATACAACCAGTCTTTTCACATGTAAGTGATCAACAATTACAAACAAGGCAAATAAGGCAATTTTTAGTATAAAGTATTCCGTTGTAACTGAATAACGTACATTCAGACCATCCTACTGTGATGTAGCTTGGATGCAGGAAGGGAAGTCAGAAAACTACTTATCATCTGTGCAGGTACCAGGTTTAGGCATTGCTCAGGTGTTGTTCATAGTCCCCCGTGGTTAAAATGATGACTACAGGACCTAGGCATGTGATACTGAGTTAAGGATACTGTTGCATTTTTGGTTCAACATTTTTTATTGCCAGCAGAAAATGTCACTCATATGAACTCTCATTCTTTCAATTGCTTAGTGAGAAAAACAGGAGAAAAAGACAGCATGAAAGGGGGTTGCAGATCACAGTATAAGTATCATTTCATCTTTCTGGGGCTGAAAACTTATATGACATTATAAAGCGGTTTCCAGAGGATACAAAAATACCCACTGGAATTCTGGCAATATCTTAAAATCTGTCAGTTCATTGTGAGGATATTATAAGTGGCAGCATAGCCTCGGTGGATATTTCCAGTCAGTGTTTTGTCTTAAACTTTCTACTGTTGGCAACAACCTTTTATTAACTTTCAGACAAGGAATCATTTGAAAATAGCAACATTAGCAACATCTCTTCGTAGTAAAGAGAAGACATACATACAATTTACAGTGTCATTTTCCATCATTACTATGCACGAATTATGGTCAGAAACTGGTTGTCTTCAGAAGACAGATTTAATATAATTCACACATGAAAAACCTGACCAAAAGAGAGTGGCTGGATTCTACACAAGCCTGTCTCTGAGGCTTTGCTGCGAGACGATGTCTACCTGTGATGTGAAGAATGAGCTTTACAGCAAATTTCGGCATGTTGAATTTGGTCATTCTTGAACCTTTTATTGACATTGCTGGCTATTGTTCAGCCTCAGACCATTCTTATTATATTCAGGAAGAGCTAAACTTGGTATAACTAGCAGTCAGTGTGCATGACTACATCTGTATCTAATCTGACTAGATGATGTGAACCAGAGGAAAAGCACAAAGTATGTCTGGGCATTCCATTTTAGATAGTCATCCCCAAGGTAAATTCTTCATGTAAGTAGCAGGGTTCACAATATTAGTGGTGTGTAAGTCTGGCTTCACAGGCTAACTCTACTTTGCTTAATTGATAGTTTGGACATAATGCTAATGGCCTTCTGAGCAGCTCCATATCAGGAACATTACAACTCAGGTTAATATAGACAAGGCTCTGTTTCCAAGAAACACTTTCAGCTTCTCATCGGAGAATACGGCGCTTTCATAGAGTCACAGGATGGTGTGAAGAGTTGGAAGGGACCAGCAGAGGCCATCTAGTCCATTATTTGCTACTTGACTACTCACAGTGGATGTAATTTTATTAGTATGGTATCAACTTCCAGATACCCTATTCCAGTCTTTTGTCCGGGGAAGATTTCCCTCCTACTTCATATCTGAATCCTCACCAGCTTTTAGCTATCTTTGCATCACATCATGATTACTTAGCTTCTGTAGTAACTTCTTGTGTAATATATAATGAAAAAACCCTATTGAAATCTAAACTAAATTTGTCAGCAAGTTGTCTTTTCTCTGATAGTGAACACCAGGAAACTTGGTCTGAGTCATGAATGGGGTCTCTGTGACATTGTTTTTACAAGGACTCTTCAATACAGAATTACCATTTTAAATGCATATATTTCTAAAAATACTTAACTTGTGTGGCACCCAGCAACAGCAAAGAAAAGAAGGAAGACTGGAGAAAAGGAGCTAAAATTGAGGAGAACAAAAAAGCTCATGAGACATTGATCCAGCAACTATATCACATAGACCACTGGATCTCTACTTGAGCACCCATGGCTTAAATCACCAAAGTTTTTTCCCTGTTCTAAAGATGGCACCTGACTCTGATTGAGCTGTCAGTTTGAGATGAATAGACAGCACAGCATACCCCACCTCTGTTTTGTCAGGAGGTACCTCAAGGGAAGCTCAACTGCAGAAGTGCAGCCGCAGCCTGCCAGGGCAGATGTCCTTTCTAACTCCACAGAACTCAGGAGCAAAACAATATATTTGCAGCTCCACCTCCCCTCAAAGTCTTGACCATCTTCCTTTTCTGAAGCAGGGGAACAAAGGTTAAAAAAATAACAGCTGGCAAGAAGTTTAGAAAAGAAAAGTGGAAACAAAATGAGTAAGAGGAATATGAACAGAAAAAGCAAGAGATGGTTAAACAGAAAATATATTGGGAAAGGAGAAGAGGGAGGACTCAGACAAATGGGGAAGAAGACAGTGAATGTAATCACTGAATGCCACATGAGGGAATACAGAAAGTAGAGAGCATTGAATCATCAATCCATCACAAGGGGCTCTGACACCCTACCCCACTTACTAGAAAAATGTGCATGAATATTCCTGTAGACAGTTAAAATGTTGCAATTGGAAGAAGAAAGCACTTTTTTATATATATATATATATATATATATATAAAAATATTATTAATGATTTTAGGCAATTGACTGATCATTGTAACCCTCCCTGGAAATTGTGGTCAGTGGAAATTTGCCATTGTTTCTTTGTAGTCTGTTTTTCACCTTCAAAGTGTTAATGTTAAAGTGAAAAATGAAAGACAAAAATTATCTGTAGTGCAAGCAATGATCTCAGATGTGTGGGGGACTACCCTGGAAGACTTAAGGCTGAGGATATATTTTTGAAAAACTTGATGTAAAAGCTATGTTTTGTACTGCTTCTGATAATAGTTAGTGAGGTTGAACTGAGAATAACTGAGAAGATGCATTTTATTCCAGTGGAAATAAGTGTTGGGATAAAGCAAAATGAGAAGGCTAACAAAAGCAGAAGGGCAGTGGAAAAACCTCTAAGAGGTCAGCTCAGCAGTGCAGGTAATGTACAGCCAGTGCTATGGTACATGTACTGTAAACAAACATCATGTTGTGTGTTACAGCTTTACATCTGAAACAGGACTCATACCCAGAAAGTTCCATGGGATGGGAGCTTCATGGCTAAGATGCCTTTTCTCGTGTGAAGAAAGTGGATCACCATCATGTGTTTCACAAGCATTATTATCCCATTGAATAAAGAGGATACTCTTCTCTCTTAAGTTTTGTGTAGTTGATAAGCCAGCTGTTTGAAAAAATTCTGTGGATTTTTTTTGAAAAGTAAAATATACTAGGTATTGTTAAAAAAAAACCCTACTAAATGTTATCAACAGTAAAACCATGCTGACTTACAAACTATACATAACTATAATCTCATTTATAAAAGCCCAAATTCTTTCCTTTTAAGATTTTTTCACATTCATGATCAGTAGAGCTTCATTAATTCCTTTTCTATTCGTATCATCTGGGCTGTGTTATTTATTTGGTTGATTTCTATTCAGAACAGGTAGTATAATTTTAGTGAGAACAGCACGTTTCTAAAAACATGTTAAATTCTGTCAGTTTGTATGACAAACTTTACCCACTTGTGCTACAGTGTCATAAAGGCATTTTTCCTGTTTCTGAAAATTAGAATATATTCATGTTGTTTATAGGTTGGACAGTGGCATAGTCACATGCATGAACATTATAGATTGAAATTGAAGGTGTGCACTCAGATATATGTCTTGTATTAATCAGAAAAGGAAACTGATTTAGACTTTCAGAGGCACCTCCAAATTAAGAAATACTTGAGCTGAGCTGTCTGGCTCTCAACTCGCATTGAGTGAATTATCTCTTGGTAGACTTCTGAAACCTTTTCAACAAGCTTCAAGGGCTAGTAGTAGCTGCGTATGAAAAAAAAACAACTGGAGATCCATTGAAATGGAATATTATTAAAATCAAATTCTCAAGAAATCCGTTTTATATATGAAGCTGTGAAATCTGTTTTTCTCCTTCTCTGGAACTGATGTAGCTACTTTCCAGGCCTAGACTCAGCATGTGTAGGTTCTTTTGGTCCATAAATTATTGAAGTTACTTGAAGGTCTCAGCTCTGTTCATTTCCTGCTATTCTTTTTCTTCTCACACCTCCATGAGAAATATAGACCCAAAGGATTTCTTCAGACACTGTTCATGTCTGAAGACCAGAGGTCAAATAATAAAGAAAAAGATATCGGGCCTTGTGACTCAGGAGGTCAAACATGCCAAATGTAAACGTAGACATAGAAAATTCACAGAGAGGAATGCCCACTGTCAGCACACGGTCCCAAATGCTTCTGTAGGACACACAGACAGTTGATTCACAGACATAGAGCCAAAATGAATTGCTGAGTGAATAGTTTGGTTGACTCCCTCTCCTCTGTGGCATACAAACATACCTACCTGCAGTGTGTTGTGAAAGACTTACACTTGTGCAGTTCCAGTGACTTAATAATGTGTTAGTTAAGTCATTTGCAAAACAGCGATCAATAAAATCTGCTGTTTAAAAAAAAACAAACAACGTTCTACGCTGTTTTGAACATGCTTTCCAACAATATTATTTCTGAACATACAAGTTGGCATATCATATTAGAAACGGCTGGTTACAGCAATGAGAAATGTGATCTCTACTTTTGTAGAATTCTCCCTTTGTAAATATGCCTTAAAAGAAGGACAGCAATTAAAATTGAAAGAGTTTCTTGTTCTTGTTTTCTGAATTATGAATTGATACATTAAAAACATTTAGTAAGAGCAGTTCATTATTTAAAAGGCATGTAATTATTCTGTTCTTAAATAAAACAGTCACTAAATTACTGTGGAATTAAATAAATAATGCAAAGCACCCAGAGATTGCTACCATAATTGCAAAGTAAGCAGACATTTGATTATATTGCTTTAGAAGTGAAGTGAAATTGCTGATATTTCTCAACAGTTACAGGTCCTACAGGTATTTTCTTCTCCTTAAAAAAGAGGAGTAAACAAATGCTGTGAGTCATTACATTTCCATAATGACTTGCAAAGCCTAGTGCTAGGAAACTTTCAGGAAAAATTGTTGGTTAGATGAGCACGAGTGATCAAATACACTGCATGTTTAATGAAAATCCATTCTAGAATGTAATTAGGAAATGAAATGATTTATTGAGATTACTTTTTCAGATTTAAGTTCTAAATCCAGAAAATCTTATTACTTGGATTTGTATTGTTCAATCCCCACTGGTTTGAATGGAGAGCTCTGACTCAATAGTGTTTTGGATCCACTCTACATAGTTGCAGGGCTACAGTAGAGAATTTAGGACACTGAAATTTTGCAGACAAGGAGCTACACTTGATAGCAGTACTAGGCTTTAACACAGAAGGTAATTTTCAAGGAAGACATACAAAATACTGTGGTTGAAAATGAAATAGGTTTGCAGCTTTAAGATGCCATTATTAGGAGTCCATTTATAAGGACTTAATTTCTAAATAACATTAAAGTTACGTAGTAACTTACATATAATATAGTTTATATGAAAATGTAAGAAGAATAAGAATATGTAATATCCAAAGTTCTGGATTCAGTTTTCACCTGTTATTTGGACAACTATTTAACTTCTATTTCTCTTAAGAATAATGAAAGCATCACATTAAGCATCTAATAAGCAATACTTTTTATGCAGTGCTGAACAGCTGGGACAAAATATTTAAAGGCTCTGGGACAAAAAGTGTGTATTATATACATGAATGAACTTGAATTTCTGTAGGTAAAGGAAATGTTACAGGAAAAGTTTTGTTACTGTTTTCAGTCTGATAGATGTTCTCTACTAGATTTTTCTAACTTGCAGTCAAAAGTCGCTTTCAAAGATTAAAGAAGCATACTATGTAATCCAAAATGCAACATGGGAAGCTGGAAAGTTTCAAATATTGAACCCATTGGTAGTGGCATTGCAAGATTTAGCAGCCATTTCGGGATGTGCAAGCCAACATATATTAACCAACCAAGAAAGATATAAATGACAAATCATATCACAAAATATTCCCTCTTATTTTACCTGAAGGAGAGCTTCCTAAAAACTACCTGTGATGGGGAACAGACTGGCTCACTATTCATTGCTAGCCTTTCCCTTTAGGATGAACTGACGTAAAGAGTCAACAATTTTACAATAGAAAACTAAAAGGCAATTGAAAGAGCCATCTCAAAGTCAAAGAATAAGCAAAGCTCATCCAGACATATTAGTCAGCTTCTTTTCTTGCCACTAGAAATGACCTTGTTCTCTATAACAATTTCCTAAAATAGCAGCAATTTATATTGTATTTCTGCTATATGTATGATGCATATACGCTGTGCATGTATCTGTATCTTTGTATACACACACACAAAAATATTTTTATATATATACACACACAAATGTGTGTATGTTTGTATATAATACTTACACATACGTACACATATAAAGCAATACTTTATCTATTAGTAGTATCCTGGATCATACGGGTATATATGTATATATATGCTTACATATATGTAAGTACACACAGACATATATATATTAAAAACTGTACATCCTGTATGTTATAGGATGTTACTGATAGCCTACTACACCTGCCTACTTCTAAAGTCTGAACTTAAATTAGTCTTGTTGTTAATTTACCCTAATATAGGTAGATACTGTACTCTATAAGAATGTTGATTGATTAAATATTTATGAGAAAGAATAGCTGATCTTGCAGCTTAATTTCTAGCAGATGTCAGTGAGCATGGCAGTTTCAATTAAATTTTCTGCATTTTGCCAAGCTAACTAAATGCACATGCTGCTGATTTCCCAGACTTTCACAGTCAGCTGCAAAAAGTTTCCCCTGTGTGAGTAGGAATCATCTACTTGTAACATCCAGACAGGCTCAGGGAACACACAGCAGGGAACATTAAAAAAATCCAATCGTTTCTGACAGCTTATTACGAAGTGCAACACATTCACAATTAAACTCTGTTTTAAAGGCAAGAAAATCACATAGAGATGATGAAAATGTGAATGCGAGACAGTAAGCAGACAGCTGGTTGCTGTACACAGGTCAGGCTCCAGCCGTCCGCCTGGTGCTTTGGAAGAGCAGGGTTATCCATTCGTGTCACGGATGCAGCACAGGTGGACCTGCCCATGCCCAGCCTGTCCAGCCCTCAGGAAGGTGCTGAGCGTGTCTGTGCTCTCACGAGCAACCTGGGGGATTTCCAGGGGATTTCTTACACATGAAGAAAGTGAGTTGGTTGTAGATGGTGACTTGCTGGCTAAACCAATAGACCTAAGACTTACAGAAAAAGTGTTTTGTTTTATGGGTTGCTTAATTTTTCATAAGAAAAACTGGAGGCAAAAGGAGAGGTGCAACCTTGATGGAGAGAGTAATGGGAGCCGCTGAGTGGAAAAGGAAGGTCTGAAGCAACATTTCCCAGTAATTTTTAGTCTCAATATGCCATAAACCCAACACACTTATGTGAGGTTACCCCAGGAAAATATTTATACTTGCGTCAAGACTTTCCCCGAGAATGGTACACACAAATACCAGCTGGCTTCCATTTTTATTTTCCTTCTCTCCAGTTTTATTAACTATACTCCTTGCTGGTTTAGCTGAACTGTTTAAAATCCCTCTTATCAAGCAATGGAAAGTTTCTTATGCTAACTTAAAGGCAGTCACAAGGATTTGGTTTTTTGCTGCTCAAATTGGACTTTCATTAGATTTGGGTTTATTACTTTGATACTTGGGGAAAATGCATTATGATTTCCTCACTGTGCCTAGTCACAGGAAGATTAAAAATTTTCTCATGTCCCTCCTGTAGTTACCCACAGATAACAAAGCGTTCAGAGGTCACCAAGTCAAAAACTCTTAAAACCCCCCAAGAATATTTTTCATTTTTCTTAAAGGTGGTAATTACCAGGTATTAAGACAATTTTAGAACAGCTAAACCTTTCCTGGGGAGCACAAAGTGTAGATCCAGCCTAACCTAACCAGGAATCGTTACGCAGTAGGATTAGCAATAAAGTAAAATACAAGTAGGTTATATATCCTGGGGATTACCCACTCGTGAAGTGTGCAGCATGATGTAACCAAAAGACTTCTTTCCAGTATAAATCACTAAATTATTTTTTTTTGTTTTACATCCTGTGGGTGTCAAAAGAAGACTGAAACCTGATGAAAGGTTGACACTTCAGAAAGTGTCTTGGCAGCCACCAAATCAGTCACTTTTCCAGGACACATAATAATTCTTACAATTTTTGAAGTGAAGACTGAAAAAGAGGGCTTCTAGCTGTGCACTCTCTTCCTCTTTTCACATGGAAGAAAGAGCTCAGTATGCCTTCATCTATGTTTCAGAACCAGGCCCATTTCTGATTTTTGCACAGCACATAAATGATTTCTGGAATCCATTGTCAGCAGATATTCCTGAGGTCAGCTGCTTAGTCTGAATAAAAATGAATCTAACACTTCTATGTGCAATTAAACACCCAGTCTTATGTAAAGAATGTGGAACTACGAAGTAATAATACCCCTTTAGTTTGTTGCATAAGATTATGGCAGAAATTATTGAGAGGGGAAAAGAAATTTTCCTTTTGGGCAGGCTATTCCATGATGAGGCTTCCTGTATCTTTCTTTCACTTAAACATCTACTGTACTAGTCAATCATTCTTACTGTTCCCAGTGTGAAACTTTCATTGCACACCATAGCAGACATAATTTGTAAAATATAATCCATAATCACATTTTACACATCATTCAGTCAAGGTCATACATATTTACATTTCAGGCCCGGCGCTAGTGAATGAAAACCTCAAATGTCATTTCTCAGCTGCCACATCTAGCTTCCTATCAGTACTCAGGCTGGTTAAAGCCACCCGAGGCACACGTATTGCCGACATACATTTGCCAGAGAAGCTACAAGGACAGAAGGCCTCTCTGCCCCACCCTCAGTTATTTACACATGCTTTCTCCCATAGCATGTGACATGGCCACCAGCTTGCAGCTCCTGCACCCAAAGAGGGTTTAAGTCCTCTCTTGCTTTCAAAATGTGGTGGCAACACACATTTCTACCAATCTGCCCAGCTTTAAATTATGCTTTATGCAGCGAGAAATAGGCGACCAGCATTTCCTGAAGGAATTTCTCCTCTCCCATTCATTTATGAGCAAGTAATTGGGCACATAGGGAACAGATCAGTATATCAAAGCAGTCAGTGTTTGGGTCCCTATACCAATGCCAGGAGTCTGCAAATATCCTATACCAATTGCCATTTTTTTGGCAAGTTTTGCGTCTGAGTAGATTTAGTGTGGTCCCCTGGACCAAACATTCCCATCAGGTATGTGGTTTGAAGCCAGTGAGACCACCACCACCAGGAGCTGGAGGCAAAGCTTCTGGTAACTTAAAATGCATTTGAGCTATATTCTAACATTGTTCTTAGTTTTGTGTTTCCTGGATATTTTTCAATGCATGTTTGGGGACTTACTCCACTCTCAAATCATAGTTTTACTAAACGGGAAAAAATTTCTCCACTAAACCACAGGTAAATCAGCAACAAGAACAGAAATAGGGTTGTCACTTACTATTAAACTGAAGCTTAACTCTGTGTTATTTGACTCTGATGCAGAGAAGTAATTAATCTTGCGTGTACATGTGCAAACAATGGATGCAACTGTTTCCTCTGGAGTTACTTATACCTCCTGCAGCAGTGAGACATCAGGGTCTCTAGCGGGAACGAAATCAGTATGTACGAGCAATCCCAGATCTATGACTTTCAGGAGTCTACAAACGTCATTCATCTGCCAATAAAATATTTCCCAAGCTAATGTATTCCAAACTGAGATTGTCTTTTAGACCATAAAGTGTCTAACGAGACTCTATTAATGCAAGTGCAGAGACCAGCTGGATGTTTTTATGCAGTTTATCATCCAGTATGCATAAAAGCGAAGGGACTGTTAAATCTAACAAGCCTTTGTTCTGGCACACTGCAGCTGGGCCTGTTGGACCCACCCACATCTGGGGGTGATTTGGAAGAGGTAAGCTGTGAAATTTGATAGCATCTGCATTGAGGAATCAACTGGTAAAATTCATAACATGTTTAGTGTGAAAATCTCACCCTTTCCCTGCTTTTATGTAAAGTGATGGTGCGGCCCTGAGTTCTGGCTGATGAAGAACATCCTTGCTGCAGGAAGTGTGGAGACAAGCACAGCTCTTTTCCAAAGGAGCCTTGCAAGTCCAAACGCGTGGCTATACTGAGGGCAGTATCCGGCAGTTTTGCCTTATCTCGGGCATTATCATGGATAGGATTCAGTGCATCCAGATCTCTTGATCTCTCATTACAGCCAACCTACCTGGATTTCAAAAAATGACCCAATCCTACTTTTATTTGTCTGCATAGCGACATTGGCTTACTTTGTCAGAATTACAGACAGTATTGCCTGTCAGTGTCTTGTATTGCTGAACACACCTAGATTTACAGCCTGTAAGTCTCCAGAAATAAGAAGCATTATAACATAAACCTTTGAATACTAGGAATAGTTAGACACAGATCAGCCTTGACTTGTTGTATGTATGGCATACTGGGCTGTATCAAGAGAGGATATTCTCTATACTTTCTATCGGTCAGAACTTTGTGGGCATAGTAGGTGATCTGTATTTTGAAAATAACATGGCCCAATGCCCTCAGATCTGCCCCATAATCTTTATTCTAGTCTGAGGGAGAAAGGAGGGCTCCAAGTCTCACTAGAAACAAGAATGGGAAGGAAAGGAGAGGTCTTCATACTAAATCTCCTACTAAACTGGAAGAACATATAAGGAAGGGACTCTGATCATCACTCTGCAAGGCATGACAAGGCTCATGAAGATCTAACATTTTCTCCACCATCTCTGTGAGATGTTTTCAAATGAAAGATAATATCTACTGAGTACCCAAAAGTACCTGTGAGAAATCCGACTGGCTTCACCCACGGCAGCATATTTCTGCTATCTTTTCAGGGCATCTGTAACAGGCCACCTATTACTGGCTCACTGCTGACTCATCAAACATACTTTATCCAGGGTCTTAGTGCTTCCCCACGGGACTTCAGGACAGCACTGGCAGATACTCCAATTCTGACTTCTCAGAATGTGATTTTCAATAAGACAACTTGAATATCAGCTCCACACTAGGTTTCCTGTCCTGAAAACGCAACAGTCAACTAAAAAACCAATTTTTAATAACCTGTAGTCTACCTATTAGTCAAATTATTCCTTTTTTAGTAAAAAAGTTATGAATATATTTTTATGAATTAAAGAAATATTCTTTATTTCTTTATTATTATAGATGAAAATTATAATTATTATAGATGAAAATATGTAAAATATTTATTAGTATTTTACTTTCTCAAAATGTATATGTGTGTACACATATATTTTTACACATATATATTTTTACACATATAAGCACAGGAAATAGGGGTTTTTTTTAATCACTTGTAGATCCCTCACATTTGAAAATTGGAAGGCACTGCAGATTGTTTTGTTTCTGTATGTCTGAAAAGCCTCTGTTGCTGCCAGCTTACTAAGTGAATTTGATATCTTTTGTGGTATGGGTGACTCTGAACTTTATAAAATTTTTCTTATTATCATCCATCACTACTCTAGTCAAATCATTCCGGAGGCAAGAGAACGTAAGACGCATCTTAAGTGATTACACTGAAAAAATGAGGCTGTGGATTTCTATGTGGTCTTTGTCAACAGTCTGTAGGAAACACTGATTTTCCAGGCAAAAAAATATTCTTTTTCTGATGCCAGCTTTCTTTTTACTATTAATGAAGTGGAACGGTGAGCTAAGTTGGAAATGAATGACAATATAAATTATTTGAGAGTAAAACTGAAGCACAAGCAAATACTGGTTATGATTTTGTATGCAAATAATCCTCTATGCAGCTGTTACAATAATGCATTTTTTATCAATTCAAACTCTCTCATAAGGCAATGGTACCTATATCATATCACTTAAAGAGTAATAAATACCTTGTCCCAAATACTTTTTACCAAAATAAAAACCAATAATCAAGCATGTAATTTACTATCACTACTTGCACATATATTTTATATAAAATTTCATCTCTAAATTCTACTCTGGATTCTTTCTCAAATGCGGTAAGTTTGTCTACAAGATTTATTGTATCTGTCATTGTTAAAACCAATTAAAACTCATTTAAAAATCTTTCTTTGTAAATTTTGTTATGCATCTCTCATAGATGAAACACTTTTATTCTCTTTTCCTTTGTGTGTTAATATTTTGATGTAGGGTATTGTGAGAAGGCTTTTGCTAGCAAAGTGGGCTGGAACTGCACACTTTTGGGTGTCTGATCTCAATTTAACTCAGCCTCAATTTAGGTGGCAGGACATTCAACAGAGGATGATCTTTCAATCAGTGCCACACTGTCGCAGACATTTGTAAGCTCTGGGCTGGAGGTTTGATAACTAGACAGAACGTGAGGGTAGTGGAATGGTGAAAGGAAAAGTGATCTCAATCCTCATGCTGGAAACTGGTCACAGTCAATTGCCATCTTAGGGACAACCAAAGAAGGCATGCAGCGGGATGTTTGCATTGCAGATGAACAACAGTTGACAGGTCTGAGACATACCCATAACTTCAAGCCATATGAACATCTCTGGACAGTCTCTGAAGTTCAGGGTGACCTGAGGCATGACATCTTGATTTCACTTTGTCTTTGTAGAGAGCCTGATCATGTAGGAAAGACCCTAGACATCTTGTCTAACTGATACTGGTCATGTGATGTTACTGTAATAACAAATTAAATAGGTGAAGACTATGGACCAGGAACTTTCCTGGGGCCTACCTACACAGTAGGTAAATAATTTTAAACCTTTAAAACTCATAAGATATCTGAGGTTTCTCATTTCAATGCGATTAAGACAGCACCATCACAAGTGTCCACAAGTGTCCGTAAACAACCAGTTCAATCATTAATTAGATTGGCATCAGCAGTACCTCCTGCCCCACCATCACAAAGTTTGCCACTCTGGATCTCCCTGTCTGGGGTGAAATGTCATTTTTGTTGCTACTCCTATTTGCAGCAGTACTGCTAAAATCACTGGACCAAAAACAGCCACCAATTATGCTAGATGTTGTAAGTGAATGATAATAGAAGATAACTCTTGTCCTAAAGAGCATATGATCTGAATAGAAAAAATGGACAGAAAAGGGAGAGAAAAGACAGGGTCCAAGTGTCATCATTCCCATTTTACAGAAGGGAAACCATGATATAAAAGAATTAGGGCAAACAAAAAGCTGTGGTAGATCTGGGATTGGGAGATGGATCTCCTGGATTGATCTTCTATTAAACACCTATTTAATAGAAGATTAATCTTCTATCTCTGCATCGCACGAACACCATTTTAAGCTACCCTCTGTAGAACTCTGCAGGAAGTCAATTGCAAAACTAAGAGAAACTTACGTTCCTATGGCTGCGTACTCACATGCTTGTTTTGCAGGGATCCTATTGCCTACTTTCTGTATATTTGAATTCTTAGTTATTATTAGCCTTTTCCCTCTAGTTAGATTTTCCTAGAGTTAACAAATACCTTGTTTGCTGTAAAGAAACAACATACAGTATAAAATGCACTAAACAAATTCTAACATAAGATGGTACAGGAAAACAAGAGTGATTACCTTCGCAGTCAGAAGTACTACTTTGGACAGATTATGGACATTTATGAAATATCTTTCTTATATTTGTTTTTTCCTCCAAATGTATCTTTTGTTTGTTGTTATGGATTCTCCTGGCATTGACAATTTTGTCTTTTCTTTCTTAGAGCAATTTGTTTTGCTCCTTCATAGGGTGTATAACAAAGGTTTCTCTGAATTCAGATGAAGTCCAAGTGTGTGTCTCTAGATAAAGGCTTTATACGTAGAGGAAAATGCTGGATGCTTACAACAAAAGTCCTTTGCCTAGGCTTTGCTGTGGTCCCACACACTTGATGTCTTTTGCACACCTGCAGGATGCTCCATGTTTCTTACTGTTCTCCCTGCCTTTGGTGATGATGCTGAAAGCTGGATGCCACATGTGCCTGGACTGCTGACATACTGCATCCTCCTGAGAAGACCTCAGTAAAAGCAGAGACAGTTGATGTTACTCAGCACAGCTTGGTAAAAGAATACTGGAGCAGCTTTATTGTAGACCTGTGTTTTGGACCTCTGCATCTTGCACCTGCCAGCTCAAACCCATTTGCTTTTCTTGGCTGGCTGTGACTCTTGTGCAGAACTGGCAGATACCTATGTAAGGATGTCCCTCTGGAGCCTCTGATGTGGTTGAAATTATGTCCCCATGAGGAGCATTTTGCTGGCATATAGTAAGCTTGCTTTTCTCTACCTCCTGGTGATGATATGGCCTTAAAGGAAACACACCTTTTAGCACCCGAGAAGAGTAAGTGACCTGCATGTGGTCTGGGTTTTTTTTTTCATCAGGTACAAAAAGTTTTACTTTCTTTTTAGCAGTTTCCAATGAGATTACAGAAACAAATCCACTATTCATGGGTGTGAGCAGGACAGCACTGGCAATACACAGCTTCTTCCCAAATACAAAGTGTATTGCCTGGGAGACCAAACTGGGATTCACTGATGGCACTAATTTCCCTGGTTAGCTGCACCCAGCTTAGCAAGGTAGGACAGCTTAGATCTCTGTAAAAATCAAGTGTAAACAAAACCAAATTGGACAGTTCTTTTCCACTTTCTTAAAAGGAGCAATAGTATTTTTTCCTAGTGTTAGTTTGAGTTGCAAAAGCTTTTCCTAGAGAAAATCAGTTAGGGCTCTCTGTAGCCTTTGCAATAACTGGAAATAAATTATCCCTTTGAGAAAAGGACAATAAACACTTAATTACATTTAACCATACTGATTTTATTTTAGCCATTCCTTGAGACAGACACACTAAATAGCATAGAATGGCTTTGAAATTCAGAAAATATCCATTCTATACAAGTCATCTTAAGAGCTTTCACTGAGTTTTGGCTACAAAGGAATGCACCTAAGAAATAACAATACCATGTCAGATTCAGCCCTCTGTTTTTTACCTGGCTATTTTCAGCTTTTAGCTCTGTTGCTTTTCCCATACTCTATCCTTTCCTTTTTGGGTGCTGTTTTCCTTTGATGTCTGCACTTTCAAACATCAGGAAAGTGAAGAGACTATGTTCTTTTTTTTCCTTGCGCCTCAGAGATCCCACTAACCCCAGGGATCTTCTGATAATAAAGTAACCTGCATCTTTTTTTGATGGAGAGGGTGCCTCTTGGAGATTCTGCTGTGAATGGTTGTGTTATCACAGTTTCTTTAGTGGTTCCTTACAGACCATCATAGTTTTCTTCTGTTTTTGGGGATGTGTTCAAACCATTCCTGTTTATTACTGCTCAGTCTAGTAACTGTACATGAATACTGACAGCATTGTGACCCCTGGCTGTTAGTTTGTCCTTCTTAAACTGCAACAGAGATCAGCTTACCTCTCTGCACCTCATCTTCCTCTGTGATTGGGAGAATATGTGTTGTCCAGTACACAGAAACCAAGTCTTAATTCCTGTTTGGGATCCTTAAGAAATATGTTGTACTATGCAATACTATGGATCCAGTAATAATTCCATGCATTGAGAGTCCTACCTTTTCTTTTAGGTGCTTCTTAATTCAACATTGCTTTCTGACATCTTCTTTTAAGTGTATAGCAAAGCTATTTTCAGGATTCCTGCAGTATTTGTCTCAGTTTATTTACCTCCAGTTATCAAAAAATCTCTTTGTATCATCACCACCTCTAACATTTTATTGTCACAAAGCTGAAGTGCATTAGGAAAGGTCTATTATTGCTTTGTACAATAGAGGAACTTGGGAAAAAAAAAATAATTCTAGGTACTAAATGACTTATGCTCAAGGCGATGTCCAAGTCCTTTCTAACTCCGATAGTAGATACTGAATTCCAAAATGATGACTTCCAAATCCCTAGTTAAGCCACCACAGCATTTCAGGGAACCCCCAAATACTTATGCCACCTAGTTTTCAACATTAAAATGTTGAAGGTTTTCTCTTTGATATGCCTAAAGGGCCCTCCTTGTTGACAACTCTGAGTAACTGATCAGTATTTCATTCTCAGCTCCACTAGCATCTGAAGAGGCTGGCTCTCTACAGATGTTAGTTAGTTGGTTCGACCTCCTAGATATAGTAGGAATATGCCGGTTCTATTACTAGGGTGCTTGATGCTGAGGTGGGATGTATGGACCACTATCCTCGGTGTAAGTGCCTGGCTGTGGGAAACTATTTTAGGCTGGTGGAAAGGTGTAGAGAACTTTTAAAGTCATTTTGTTGATGTGTGACCACCTATCTCAGAAATCCATTGGTGTCTTCATCTGGGAAAATGTGCTGGGATGGAAGTTCCGAGTGATGCAGGAGACCCTAGCATGAGGCAGTCTGGTCTGAACCGGCTGTTCTGGTATGAAGCTGATGTTGCTGTATGTATATATGTACATATATGTATGCATGTACATATATACATACACATGTACACATGTATATATGTAAAAGGAGGGAGAAACAGAGAGAGAAAACAGATTGTGAATGCAACAGACCTCTGTCAGACTTTCTGTCTCCAGACAAATGTCTAAATAACCAATTGAAATATGCCAAATATCAGATATGGCTTCATCTTCCCCTACTTGGGGTGAGAGGAGACCAACATTTTTACCAAGATGATTCTTATTTGATCAGAACTTTTGTTTAGAAAAAGCTGTCTAATGACAATTGTGTCAGAAAGGTTTAAAATTCCTTATTTTAAAGTTTCAAAAGTGAACTTGTTCTTATCTGCTTTAGATACTTATGTCATTCAAGGTTGTTGAAATATTCATTCTTGTGACTTCTTGGCTGTGCATGCCAGCCTACATCACCTGGTATTCTCCTGCTTCTAATTTCCATATTGACCTTTCACAGAAAAGGCAGGGATTTGTCTCTTTTGAGTTCCCTTGCATATGTTCCATTGCCAAGGAACAGAAACACAACACAATATCCATATTCACATCTGTATAAGTCTAGAATGCTAAAATTGATTTTACTTCTAACTCAGATTTCTTTTCAAAGAAATTATCTGTTCCCAACTTGGGTCCATTTTCAGCCTTGTAGAATGTTTTCCCTATGTATACACCTTTCCCATAAACATGATCCTCTGAACCATGATTGTAGGTAGCATTATCGGAACAGCGCTTGCTTTCATTTTTATATGTAATTGCTCCATTACTCGCTATTTTGTTTGAAAAATCATTCTGTTTCAATCAGCTTTGGCAGAGGAACCTCACCTTCAACTGGTTGCTGCACATAGTTAAGAGCAGGTCCATTTTCAAATACTATTTAATCTGATTAACAGAGGCTGAGTTTCTGATAAATGTATACCATTCCTCTAAGTCCTAATTTCTCCTTTTACAGTTACAAGGTAGGGGTCCTTCCACATGACTTGTCTGTTTTTTTTCTTGTGCTTCCTTGACATAGAATGTTGTCCTTGTGCATCTGTACCCTGAGAATGGTTTTGGTAGGTATCTGTGCTGAGACAATCTGACAGATTCGATGGGTCATTTGACTCATTCAATCAGACCTTGAGAGAAAAAGCAGATGTCTATTTGATGCATATGAACACAGAGGCCTGTTTTAGACAACTACTAACTTAGGCCAACCCTGACACCAGTGTAAAATATTTTTACATTCACATCCTCCAGATGTCCCGTTGTTTAATGTGCCTACACATCTGATGGTTGCTTTAGTGATGTTAAGTAGCATGGGACCCAACTACTAAATTCTTAACAAGTTTTTAATTAATTGGTGCTCATTGTCCAAGTAAAGGGATTTTTCAGCCTGCAATATTTGAAATCACTTTATGATTAAAATTTGGAGAAAATAATTCTTTTAAGATTTAGATTTGGGAAAACATATGCCATGTATACTTTCTCCCTCTCTCATACACATACATACCATCTGTCCCATTTTTTCCTCCCAACTCTCCAACACAAAACCACTGTTTATACCTAGAGAATAATACCCCTGTTTTAGCCACAAAAAATTTGAGGTTTCCTTTGCTCTGCTCTCACCTCTCCTTCTTTGGGAAGGCAGAAGGTAAGCCCAGAAGAGCCATCAGATCTGGGCTGCAAACCAGGGCTCACTTCTGCTCCAGCAAAGGGCTTGTCCCCAGCCCACACAGAAGAGCCAGGAAATGATAAAGGTTCATATTCCACTGCCTTGGTGTCTGTGTCTCTGAACAGGGAAAAACAGACCAAACCAAAGCAGCAATTGAATGGGGCAGCTGGTTATTTCCAACAATTCTACATCCTGTGAACTGATGTTAATTAATGTCTTGTGAACTAGTCCTCCTCCTGGTCAGCTCTTCCAAAATGCCAATTGATATTAGGCCTATTGACATTATATGGAGGCGAAACATTTCCATAGGAGGATTATGCTGGTAAAAGAAAATGGGAGCACTTCTTGTGGGAAGATAAAAGAGAAAAAGAAAGATCAATAAACAGTTCAGTACAAATAAGCAGTGGGGGTAAGACCAGTTTTGCCCGTCTCTGCAGTTTTGGCAAAGACATACTGGTTGATTCTTCAGATGAGTGAGCAGTGACGCTTGCTAATTCTAAGAGATGTTTGTTTTCTTAGCAGTTCTTGCTAAGTAACAAGCCTTTAAAAATTCCCTTGGGGATAGCTGAAAAGTGGAAAAATTAGAAATAAACATATGTTAATTAGAATCAGAGAACCATAGAATTGTTTAGGTTGGAAAAGACCTTCAAGATCATCAAGCCCAACCGTTAACCTAGCACTGCCAAGTCCATCACTAAAT